>NW_027437181.1:39408979-39981479 GCF_033239565.1 Halichoeres trimaculatus | reverse complement strand
AATTATCTATGTTGGTGCTGATAATCTCATTTTAAAGTGTGGATTAGGATTGGGCAGATATCTAGAAGGAGACTTTTCCAGTTCACTTAGGCCCTTTAATGTGATACTGAGTTTAGTCTTTTCATTAACTGTAGGCCTAATCATCACAACTAAAAGAAATAAATGCTGAAATGTTCTTCTGTGTGACTGAATCTATAAAATAAGGACGTCTACCTTTTTGAACGACTTAAACATTTTGCCACATTCTCATTTCCTGAGATGCAGCTGTAGTTGGCAGGAAGACACCGTTAATGGGATACACACTAAAACATGTGATAACTTGTTATCGCTAGTTACAAAATCAGGTGTGTAAACAGTAAATCTCACAGTCACAGTGTAGAGGAAGAACTGGACTTCCACTGTTGATAACCAGTGATCTAAAGTGTGCTCTAACACAAAGCCATGCTGTAACCTGAACCCTCAGTGCTCGGTGACAGTGCGAGCTGTGTGGCACCTTGTCAGTCAGATTGAGGTTAACCCCGGAGACGAGCATCATCTCAGCCAGGTCCTGCCAGCCGTGCTCTGCCGCGATGTGCATAGCTGTCTGTTGTCTCTGTGACACACAGAAACCTGTTAGCGTCACTGGGCTGTGTGTTTCTCGCTTTGCCTGTTTTTGAGTTTGGCTGAGTGAAACGTTGGCTCCCAGATTCCTGCACAGGCTCGTACTCACACTGTCAGTGATGTCCAGGTCACAGTCAGCATCTATCAGCAGCCGAACAACCTCTGCATGATTGTTGAAGACGGCCAGATGCAGGGCTGTGTTATGTTGCTGTTTCAAACAAAAGAGCATTAAAGAGCATGTTTCACACACAAGTGTGCAAAATTTAAAGATTTGAAAGAATAAAAGACAAAACAGCTCAGGTGAAAGAATTTGTATTAGTTCAAAGTTAATTCAATGTGAAGGCTTTAGAGAGTACAGCTTTACCAGAGCCATAAAATGAGTTTTAATAGAAAAGTCAGATAAAGAAGAAGGCCTTTCATTCCATTGTTTTTGTTTTCTAACAAAGCTGTGTGAAGGCCTCACACCTGATGTGCATCACTCTGAGCCTGAAGAGCTCCAACTCTGACCGTCTATTATCTACAGATCTAAACCATGATGGAAAAAAGCTCCACATACATCATTTGAGTGGTGGTAGGACAGTTTTTATAGCTCCAAACTCAAAGTCAGACTCACACTGTCGACAGCGTTGAGATGAATTCGTGCCTCCAGCAGCAGGTGAGCTTCTCTGTCGAAGCCGTGCTGAGCCACGTAGTGCAGAGCTGTCAGGTTCTTCTGTGCACATCACAAAACAAGGTTCAGCCAAGTCGGAACATTCACACGCCTCAGATCTCGTCCTGTCTCTTCTCTCAATAATAAATAAGGCAACTTTACGTGGGTCTGAGCGTTGACGTCACAGCCAGACTCCAGCAGCAGTTTGAGACTTTCCCAGTGACCTCCATCAGCCGCCTGGTGTAAAGCTGTGAGCCCGTCCTGAAAAACAAATCAAACATGCTCATGCTGATGACCACAGGTCCTTTCAGTCAGAAAGCTTCAGAACAGAAACACTGTGATGGTTACGGAAGGTTTCCCTCACTGTGTTTCTTTCATCCACGTCCACTCCAGTCTCTATGATCTTCTGCAGAACCTCTGTGTGCCCAAACTTGGCGGCTAGATGTGCTGCAGTGTTGTCTTCCTGAAGTCCAGACATAACAACACGTCACAACGAGCTTCCTTTCTGTACAGCAATGGTTTGAAGGAGAATGTTAAAGTGTCTTTGCAAACTGGTCTCAGAGGTGATGATGCTTTGTGACAGAAACCATCAGCTTCATCAGGTGGAGTGTATAAAACATCATCTAGTATTTCTTATTCATACCACAGTTTTTTTTTTTTCAGGTTTTAAAGTGGGTGCTGCTCTTCTCTGGCACACATGAGGTGTAAAATAATCAAAGCTGTAGTTTTACCAAAATCAAACTCAAATTTATCACAGTTCTTCATAGTAATGTGACCATCCAGGGGCAAATATACTTCAGTGGACAGACTCTGGAACTGACCGACCAAACAAAGGAAAAGTCAGCAAGAGACGGGTCAATGGGATCCTATGTTACTCTGTTTTTAAATGTGCAGTGTGCAGAAGTTGGCAGCATTTGGCTGACGGACAGTGGAAATGGGCTGTAATGTCTATGTTAAGATAAGTTTATATTAATCCCCATAAAACTTTCATTTTCTTTTTACAAGGTTAAAAAAAAAGCTTTTTATATTCACTTCACTGCAGGTCCTGGTCACAGAGGTAGACTTAATGTACGGCCATGTTTGTCTGCGGCAGATGTCAGGGACAGAAAGAGCAAAATGTGGTTTTCAACATGAGCCTGGCTGCTGGTCCTAAAGTCTACCTGAAAGGCAGCCTGAGACGAAGCGAGGGGCACTGTTGTTTTTTTTACAGTAGAAGAAAACGACAGCGGTAGTTGAAGAAGAAAAAGGAGAAGAAGAAGAGAGTATTTTTTGTTGTTTAGCATGAAAGAATTGGTATTGAGAGTGTTTTATGATGGAGAATGACAAACATGGATCACGTGAGTGTAAATCCATCACATTTTGGTCCAAAAAAAATCAGGAAGAAACCCGGACAACAACTGAAAGGAGAGTTAACATTGGGATAGAGTTTCCCAGCAGGGAGTCATGAATGAAAAAGTTGGGTCTGAAGGACGACATTGAAGTTGGCTGTTTTCTGCTCCACAGGTAAAGGTAGAATGTACCACTGGAGAAAGTTCAGGCAGCTATATTTGTTTTGAACTGCATTGTTCAGTGTTTCTGGTACAGTTTTCTTTCCTCTCTGACAGTCTGAGGTGGATTGGTGCTACGCTGTTGAAGGTGAGCTCTGTCAAACAGACCAGGAGCTATCAGAGGGGGAGGAGGAGCTTCCTGTCTGTGGTTTCTCCAGCAGTGAGACATGTCCCTCAGCATCAACGCAAAAGCTTCAGTCATCAAGTGATGTGATGTTTGAGCAACAGATGGGCTCATTCCAAAATCTGAATGCTGTGTCACTAAAACACTAATTTCTACACACTGCACCTTTAAATCTACTTGATTATTTTATAACAGTTATTTCATTACATTGAACCAAAACATAAACACAACACTTCTGTTTTTGCTCCGATTTCTTATGAGCTGAACTCAAAGATCTTTGAGACTTTGAGCTCACTGTTTAAAGCTGCTGTGAGGAGGATCTGCACCTTCTGGCCCGGAGTCTCACACACCCTGTTGTAAAGATGTGACCTTTAACCAGGCGTGTGTTTGTTTTGGATCAAACTCTCTTAGTTGGAGACAACTTTTTACCAGATACAACACCACGAGGTATGTGTCAGTACAGTTAGGGAGCTCTGTTGTTTGAAACGTGACATCAAGCAAACGCTGTATGTTTGTCCCGTACATCAGCCGTTACGTCTTTGAGCCGGCTGTGTGAGGTGGCAGCAGAGACAGGATTTAAAGTCAGAACACATCCTGCTTTGTGCTGAGTGTTTGAGTGCCGATGGCTTAAAGATGAATCCGTCAGCTTAAAAACCCGGGGACGGTGGAGGTGTTTGAACCAGGTGAGCCTCGGCTGAGGTGTGGTCATGTCAAACAAAGGTGATAAAGAGCAACAATTCAGATGGTGGACTTTGAAAACTTCTGCTAACTTGGTTCACAATGACCATTGTGTATGAGTGTGTGTGTGGATGTGTTTGGATGTGTGTGAGTGTGTGTGTGTGTGTGTTTCTTATCACCTTGTCTTTCAGAGCATGTGTGCAGCCCATCCCTATCAAAAACTCCACAACTTCAATCTGTCCGTGTTCAGCCGCCAGGTGGAGAGCCGTCTTCCCTGACTGGTCACAGAGACACGAGCAGGTTAATGAAACATTGCAGAGTTCACCACACTCTACAGACATGAGACCACGTGTTTGATGCTTTGATCGCTCAAAACATCATGTCCAGAAAAGATAGAGATTGAGTTTCATATACACAACCAAAGCTGTGCTCAAAGTCAAATACAGACGAATTCACGCCAAACAATCACATTGTCAGTGCCGTCCAAACGGATGTCCTCCAGGTCCTCCATGATGAACTCCAGGACACTGATGTGGCCTCGCTGAGCCGCACAGTGCAGCATGCTAAGACCATCCTGCACACACACACACACACACAAACACACACACACACACACACACACACACACACAAAGAGTAAGTGAGTGAGCCAGACTGAGCCTTTAGTGTGTGTTTGTGACGACATTAAGCAGATCATCTCACTTTGTTTTGGCAGCTGAGCTGTGCTCCACACGACACCAGGACCTGCAGGATCTTCAGGTGACCGAACCAGGAGGCCAGCAGCAGAGCGTTCATCCCATACTGTCCCAGAACATTTCAGAGTTAGACCACAGTGATCTGTTCCTACTGTGAGGCCTGTCTTTGTCCCAAAACACCAATCCAAAGGCCAAACTCTTCAATTCAAAAGTTTAAACGCCAAAGGGATAGTTGGGATTTTTTGACATGAACCTGTATGGCATCCTCATCTATAGTTATGTACATCAGCGCTGTCTTACCCCTGTCAGTGTCCTGTGACCCGAGATCTGGTGTGGTTTTGGTCCAGACGAAAGTAGTCCGGCAACATGGCTTGGGTCACGAAAATAAAGCGTTTTTCCTCTCAAAACAAATTGTGATCAAAAGAGTGATACATTTGCATCACAAAACTGCAAACCGGAAAAAAGTCAGACTCCGTTATCACTTGGCACTACTTTCTGCTGCGTATCACTGCGCCGCGCGGTGCATCCAGCTGACCGGCGCGTGTTGTCACTGTCATTACAACTTAAAAAAGTTAACGATAACATGTCTGACTACGACACTGATGAAGATGACATTACATTTAGCACAGAGCCAAGGGGATTTATTTCTGAACCTGAATATACTGATGCTGAAATTTGTCAGATGGAGTTAGAACAGGTGGAGAGAAAGAGACAAGGCACAGGCATGTCGCTCCTGGAGCCACAGCTGGAGCCGTGAAAGAGAGGGTGATGGTGACAGACAAATGCTGGTGCACTTGTCAGAAGTATGAAGTCATGCTGGAGTGCTACTGCTGCCAAGGTTGACAAGGGCACCAGCATTTGTCTGTCACTCTCTCTTTCACTGCTCTAGCTGTGGCTCCAGGAGCGACATGACTGTGATCGTCTCTCTCTCCGTCCGTTCTAACTCCATCTGACGAATTTCAGCATCAGTATATTCAGGTTCATAAAGATATCCCCTCAGCTGGATGCACCGCGCGGCGCAGTGATACGCACCAGAAAGTAGTGCCAAGTGATAACGGAGTCTGACTTTTTTCCGGTTTGCAGTTTTGTGATGCAAATTTTTCACTCTTTTGAACACAAATTGTTTTGAGAGGAAAAACGCTTTATTTTCGTGACACCAGCCATGTTGCCGGACTACTTTCGTCTGGACCAAAACCGCACCAGATCTCGGGTCACAGGACGCTGACAGGGGTAAGACTACGCTGATGTACATAACTATAGGTGAGGATGCCATACAGGTTCATGTCAAAAATTCCGAACTATCCCTTTAAGTCCTCCACCTGTCCAGGGTTTCACAGGATTGTTCCCCATCTCAATGTTTAACTAAACTGTGCATAGAGATGTGAATGACCCCATGTTGTGTTACTTTTTATCACATCGTACTTCTGAGACAATTCAGTTGAACAACAACTACTACATATAACTACTTTCTGAATATTACTCTAATTGTTAAAGGTAGGGTCTGCAGGTTATAGCTCAAAAATAAAAAAAAAGATATAAAAAAATATAAAATGTCATCTTTTACAGGAAGAATCCTGCTCGATTATCTCCTACAGGCCTCTGTACAGGTGTGTCTGTCTCTGCCTCAACCCCCTCCTCTGCCTGGATGTTGAAGCTTCAGCTCTTTCAGGATGTTTCTGGGCTGAGAGTAGGCATGGTTACATCAGCCAATCACAGGGCGCCCAGTGTGCAAGTAGATTGTGCATTGATAATATCAAGTGGAGGAAGCTATTCATAACAGCTATGATAGTGGACGTAGCATGGAGGAAAAAGAACAGAACCAAAGTACCCAAAACATTTGGAGCCTTTTCCTAAACGAGGCTGAAGCTTGGCTCCACTTTCACTCGCTCTTGGAGAGCAGCACGGGATGAAGAGCGATGCAGGTTAGCTTTCTGCTAACCAGGTATGTGTCAAATACCCGTGATTAGCTTGTGCTGACATGCCAAGTCAGATGCAAGGCTTTCAGGTCTCTCCCACTTAGAAACATGATGCTACAGGCAATTTCTGGGCTACACTGTGAACAAATGAAGTTTATACAGTTCTATTCTAGCCTACATCCATGGATCATCCATTTATATAAACTTGGTTAAGATTTTCAACAGCTTGTGTACGTACAGAGTCTTTCTCATCCACGTCCGTGTCGTGTTCCAGGAGGAGACGCAGAGCCTGCTCGTTCCCAGCTCCGGCTGCCCAGTGAAGAGCTTTCCGGTCAAACTTTGCAGAGAGGGGAAGAGAGACAAGGCCCAAGTTCATCGACAAAGTTACACACGCTTCTCAAACAACACGAGCCTTATACAATTAAATCACATCTCACAGACCACAAACACTGGATGGAATATTTAAGGGAAAGTATGATCGACTTTGCAGTTTCAGCCCCAAACAGTCAGTAACAAAGAAACTCTGGTGATGTTCAAACAGCAGCAGCAAAGCTGAACAAAAAAAAGCATGACTCATGTATTTCCTAAAGATAAAAACAGATACCTCATGAGGCGCTGCAGGTAAATGTTTTCCAGTGAAGAAAGAACAGAGACAGAAGCTTACTTTGTTCTTGGCCTTGACGTCCACACCCTTCCTGATCAGCTCCCGTAGTTTCTCGGAATCGTTTCTCTTTGCAGCATCGTGGAGCTCCTTCTCTGACACCAGCACTATCAGGACAAACATTTACAAGTGTGCACTGAAGCCAACAACAAAACTGAAAGTTTTACGGCAGAACAATATGCAATTAACGAGAAATGTTGTTGTTTTTTTAGACTTTATTCTGGCCCTCTGGCGCCCCTGTAGTAGCTTTACATGATTTACAGATCGGAGAAATGCCAATTTTTCTCTCCCTGGTGTTTCAGAAAGCCTTATCTCAGCCTTTGTCTGAAATACTTCGTTTAAGCTGCTGTCTCTTTAAGGCTCCCCATGCCGCAAAACCCCTTCCCTCTGATTGGCCAGCCCTCTGGATGTCTGTCAGGGGCGGAGCCACAGGCAGAAATTTTAGAACAGAGAGTTTTGATCAGTTTAAAGATTCAAGGATTTCTGCCACAGATGAACATGTGGAGGTGTGAAAATCTGCACATGCTCAGTATGAACATCCAGCATTGATACTTTGTATCTGTGTTTACCATATGAGAATTTAGAATAGCCTCTCTTTGAGGATTGATATGCTTCTGGCTTATTCTCCCTCTCTGTCTGTCCCTTCCTCACGCCGTCTCAGCACGTCTCAGCACGTCTCAGCACGCCTCAGCACGTCTCAGCACGTCTCAGCACGTCTCAACAGACAGCTGCTGGACTCCAGTCTGGTTTTGCTGGAGGTCTGAGCCTGTAAGAAGGTTTTATGTTCCTCTTTGTTTGTCAAAGGCTGGAACATGTCTGACCCATGTTTGGTCTCCATATTAAAACAAAGACTCCAGAGTAAGACTGACATTAAAGCTTGTATTTTGGTTTTACAGCTGCATCTCAATAAACGAGGTCATGATGGAAAACTTCATTTATTTCAGTAAGTAAATACCAAAAGTAAAACTCAAACGAAGGCCTTTCAGTCCACATAGAGTATATTAATCAAAGTTTATTTCTTGATAATTATGGCTAACAGTTCATGCAAACACTAAACTCAGAATCTCAAAGTTGAATATGAAAATGATGTCACACTCTGATTGGATAATTTTTGACATTATTAACACATCATTGTTATGACTTAATTATCTTTCCTCAGGATCATTTCAAAGTTTCTTCCAGCACCGTCAGAGAATGGTTAGGTACCTTTTACAAAATGTAAACTATTAAAATGTGTTTTCTTTATATTATTTTCTTAGTGTCAGATTAATAAATATTTAAACCTGATAGAGGCTGGTTGGAGGGGCCCACTGTGTATTTTTGCCTAGGGCTCTAAAGACTTAAAAAGAAGTCACTGCTGTCCAGAGCAGGGATGGCTTTATGGGTGGGCCCAATGGTCCCAGGCCCACCCACTGTCTAACAGGCCCACCCTGGACCTTTATGTCAAAAAAAATATTTTTTTCTTTCTTTGTATATTTTTTCGAAAAATCATAGTAAAAGTAATATTGCAGAATTTTGTCACTTTATGCTTCTTTTTTTTTTTTTTTTGGTTGCTCTAGATTTTTGTCTACTGTGATTAATGGTGCTGCTCCTACAGCCTAAATGGAAAGTTGAGGCGGTGCAGCCTATTGGTGCGTTGGAGAGATACTCTTTGGCTGATGCACTAAAACCAAGCGAAATAACCAACCAAAACTATGAGGCAATATGGAAGAACTAAAATCTGCTGTTTCTTCAGTGTCTGATTAAGGCTGGCTCCAGAAGTACCAACAGTCACACACCAAGCTAACAAAAGCTGTTTTCACAGCAAATAAACATATTTACAGCTTGGTACAAAAAAAAACAAACAAAAAAAAAACAGGCCCCAGTTCGTAAAATTAACAAAAAACCTCTTCCGTCTAATTTTGCTAATTACACTATCGCCACACACTGTACCAGGGTGATTTATTTTTTTTATTTAACTCTACAGTTTGGAAGAAATAAAGATCGCAAGTTCACCCAATCAGAGGCACAGCTCAGCTCACGTGACACCCGATAGATGTTCGTGTGGAGACTCAAAGCCTGCCTCACCTCCAACATGGCCGCCCTGGCTGATTTACTTCAAAAATCTGTTTTACAAACAGATGATCAGGTGACGTCAGGGAGGCTATGTCCATGAATTATACAGTCAATGACTAAAATGTTATAAAATGCAATCAACTATCAAAGGCTAAAAGCAACTATATATATATATATATATATATATATATATATATATATATAGATAGATAGATAGATAGATAGATAGATAGATAGATAGATAGATATATAGTGTAATAAGTAGTAGTCAGTTGTAAGTAATGAGTAGTAGTAGAAGTTATCTACTACTTTTGTAATTTACGGCCCACCCAAAATTGGTTTTGCCCACCCAAAACTGAAACCCTGGCTCCGTCCCTGGTCCCCAGAGAACCTATGAGGCAATTATTTTTTTTAAAGAGGAAGATGAGAAACACCAGACCCAGCTGGAGGCTGCGTTTAGAGCAGCCTGAGCTAAATGTCTCACCACACTGAGGCAGTCAAAAATGCCAAAGGAGCTCTTACTAATTACTGAGTGCTTGGACCATATTCTTGTTTATTGCGACGGAACTGCATTAGCTATAAGTGATTACAGACTGATTGATATGTTCTTCATTGTGAGCTGTTAGAATATCTATCTTGTGTATATGTGCTTTGCTAAAATATTAACAAAATGTGCTCATATGCAGTCATAAATTAACAAGTTTCTTTACAGATGGTTTAAAGCTCCTGAGAGACTACAGATCACCCAGAACTAAAAAGAAATAAAAGTCTTAATGTGAGGAATTTAGCTTTGAGCTGTGACTAAGAAATCTTGTGTTTGCTTTTTTTCCAGATAAATGATGTGCTTTCAGTTTTAACATGAGTGAGTGTGGTTTGCAGATGCAGTCAAAAACAGGAAGTTCAACTGCACAAGTGAAACTGTGGAAATTTGTTTAAATTTGAGGAAAACAGACATAGAAGGGAAGAAGTTAAAGGTCTGTCTTTACAAAGGCCATGAGTGTATGCGTCTGCATGTGTCTGTATGTGTATGATATAATTCCTTTTTAGGTAACCTATCGATGTTGCTGCACCCCAAGAGAACAACAATGTGAACAAGCACAGAGGCGACGATGTGACGCGCACCAGAAGACTCAGACTAGGGAAATGACATGTCCAGTGGCGTCATTAGGCCTAATTTGAGGGGCTGAAGTCCCCCCTAAAACATCATTAAGCCCCCCTAAATGATTTGAGGTCATTTCAATGTACTACTTACAACCGCTGTGGTTTTTGCAGGAAATGTGAAATCCTGAACGAGTTGAGTCTTTTAAATAGCTTTTTCAAATGAACGATGAGAACCGGTCCACAGTTATGAGTGAGCTGTTTGTTCTGAAATGCGCAGGCAATTTGTATTCAGTAATGGCTTGCAAACAAAGACACAGAATTGTTTCTTTTTGTTCACTGAAAAGCACTGTTCAAAAGAGTCGACTCGTTTCAGAATGTCCCATCTCTCGTGAAAACCATCCGGTACTAGGACAACAAAAGTTATGAAACAAAGCCTCTGTTTAGTAGTGGAAGGAGATAATACTTTGATAGTAGAAGTTAGCTTAACTAATGAGGTAAAAACGACTCACAAAGGGCACTCAAGACCGTTTGGAGGGCTGAAGAGTTTATCTGATGAGGCAGAGACAGACTAAACTTTCATATTGACTCCGTCTCTTCTTCCTTGTTACTGGACGGACAGTCGAAAGGATGGAGTCTATCTTCTTGTCATGGACTCAGGAGTAAAGCAAGACACAAGAAGTCTTTATTTAAGCCACCAATAAAGAATGGATATAAGGAGGCTTTTCCAAAAAGTAAGTATTAATCACTGATGGTAGTTAGCGATTAACTCCAGCCCCCCGCTAACAGTAGTTTATGATTATTGATTATAATTATTATCATATTATTATGATGAATATAATGATAATAATAGAGACTCCGCCATCCCTATTGATCTGTAGGAGTCAGGGCAGAGGAGCACAGGGAATGAGAGGGGAGAGACCTCCACTGGAAAGGTGAGTCTAAAGCTAGAGTCATTTGTCTGTAAGACACTGAAAATAAATAAAAGAAAATTTGAATAAGTAATATGGTAAAATGAGATAGCCTAACTTGGTGGGTAATAAAAACAGCTAAAGCCGAGCGGTCATAAAATTAGAAGTGATATATCTGGTCTAAAAAGGAGAAATAAAACAGGTTAAGAGGATTTAAATAAATAAAATGATAAAATAAATTATACTAAATACAATGAGCTGAAAGCCAGACTAAAAAGGTAGGTCTTGAGTTTACTTTTAAAAATATGAACAGTAGGAGCTACCCTCAGGTCTTTAGGTAGGCTGTTCCACAGACTGGGCTCATAATAATAAAAAGAGGCTTCCCCATTTTTGGTTTTATCTTTAGGTACCATTAAAGACGACCTGAGAGCCCTACTTGGCTCAAATGATAAAAGCAAATCTGATAAATAAAGGAGCAAGACCATTCAGAGATTTTTAGACTAATAAAAGAACCATAAATTATATTCTATATCTTTTCTAGTTCCTTATGTGCCAAAATTGTATCAATCTGACTTCAAAATACAAAACTATTATTGTGTTGTCTGCGAGAGTCATGGCATTAGCCTCTATGTTGAGCAGTTATTTACTCTATTTGTTGTGTTTCGTTTGTTACACATTTGATCATTTGCAGCTCCTGGGGCTGAAGCCCCCCCTGTCCCTAAATCCTAGTGACGCCCCTGGACATGTCTAAACTAGGAGGAGCTGAAAAGAATGATAAAGGGGTTCGAGGAACGAGATGTGGGGGTTCTTTTACCCAGTGAATGTCTGTGAAGAGGGAAAGGTAAAATAAATAAAAATTAAAAAAAAAAAAAAAAAAAGAACCTATATCTGTTCACATTTTTCGACTTGTAATCAATAAATCTCAGTATCAAATTGAGAACTGAGTCGTTCTTCGTCATCTCTTATCATCATCAACGAACACCAGGAAACAAGGTGAGGGAAAAAGCACCTCGTTTCCAACAGAACCCAGCTGGACTCTTCTGGTTCATATGTTCATTAACAATAAGTCTGTAACAGACATGCCAGTGGTTACCTTCCTGTCACATAGAGCACAGCTTTCATCCCGCTGAGACAGTGTCCGTTACACACGAAGGAACTTCACTGTTTAAGAGGGACTGCGTTAGTGTTCCTCTAAACAGACACGAAGATCAACGCTGAACGGGAAAATGAAACTTGGAGGTCATAGATGAACACTGAGGGTAAAAGCTTCCTCATGAGCCTCATTCACTACCGTTTCTGTGATCACAGAGCAGTGTAGGCTGAGCCCTGTTTTCACTCTGAGCTCCAAACGGACATCCTGCTGCTGCTGCTGCTGCTGCTGCTGCCAGATGTGCACACACAGCTGCTGTGTGAGCCTCAGACTGATACTCACAGATATCATCCTCTGACACCAGGTCGTCCTCCATCCTTCACCGGCTCAAATACTCCTCTCTGCTCCTACTCTCATTGTGCTTTATATCCCAGAGAAGCTCAGCAGGCTGGATCCCGCCGCGACACATCCACAGCCTGTCTCCGTTTGTGTGTTTGTGTGTGTGTGTGTGCGTGTGTGTGTGTGTTTGTGTGGAATCCAGACCGGAGTAAATCGCAAAGCTGGAAAATTAAATTAGAGAGGGCGCACTTCCGGGTTAACCTTCAAAATAAGATGATAAAATACGATTTAAAAAACGAAGAAGAAGAAGAAGAACAAGAACAAGAACAAGAACAAGAAGTCATTTTCAGTCACAGCTACTCCCAACATTAAGCGACACCTATAACTGAGTTAGACATGCAGGGCCAGGGTGTGATGACAGGGCTCAGGATGGAACACACTGCCATGGCCTCATCTGTAGGATGAGAAGACTTTTTAACAATAAGGATGTATTTTAAAAAAAAACTCTATTTTTTTATTTATATCCAATTGATTGCATTTTATTTACATGTCATGCACAAAAAATGTCCAACCTCCATGGGATTAAAAGAGACCAGAGATACAAATTCAGTGTTTACAAAATAGAAATTCATAACAGTTACAGAGTTGCCAAATCTTTTTCCAGCTCAACATTAAATAATACTCTGCCTTTTCTCCCAGGCATTGCAGATAAAATCTGCTATCTCAACAATTCTGCTTCTTTTTTTTAAAACAAACCTCAAGTTTTTCAAAGTCATCAAACCAAAAAAGTTGGCATTAATCAAAGACGTTTTCCTGAAGAGCAAATCCCTTAGGTCATCATAATACTAACAGAAAAACATAAAATGAATCTCATTTTCACTTTCACCTAAGTTACTACACACTCCCTCTTCCCTCTTCCTGGTGTTAAACCTACCTGTCTTTATGACCGGGGGAAAGTTCCTGAACGCAGCAGAGCACATCATGATATCAGAGATATCTCTGTCTTTTGTCCAAGTTATACTTCACAAAGGACTCTGCCTCATAACTAGTGTCCCAAGACAATATGTTGAAAGATTTGGTTTGCACTATACATCGACACACCATTTCTGTCTGTTTTTAGTAAACATAGAACTCTTAATGTCCTTGATGTCATGTATTAACTCCTCATTGAAAATAAATGACGTGTTGTTGGTTTTAAAGAAAGAGTGAGTCTCTGATCAGACATCCCAACCAGTCTATTCCAGTGCCACAGAATTTCACATTTGTATCTGATGCTTGGAGGCTCCCATCACACATCCCTGCTCCTGGCCAGCATAACTCCCAAGAAAGGTCTGTAATGTACAGAACTAGAGCTCTGATTGTCACGGGACCCCTAAGTCTGAGTCTAAGTCTGAAATCCAAGATTAAATAGTGTTTTTTATTAATATTTTCAAAGGGTTTTACAGCATATATAGTCTGAAATCCAAGATTACCACAGTGATTAACTTTAATACTGATCTTAGTGCTCTACTTTGGCGGACCAAAACTGCCAAAATTAAAAATTAATAAATAAATAAAAGTGAAAATAAAATAAAAATAGATACACATAAATTTAAAAATAAAGGTAAAAATAAACGCAAAAATAAATTTGGAAATAAATACCAAAATAAACAATTAGCTATTAATAATTGAATTAAAGTGCTGTGCTCTCATATTTATTTAATGCTACAGAGACTGTCAGAAATACAGAGGAAAATGTTATTCAAAGGAGGGGGCAGTCCTCAGCGTGTCTTGGGATGAACTGTTTACCCATTGGTTGATCCTCATGTGAGTGCAGAAATCTATGATGCATGTTTGCCAGCAGCCACAGAAAGAGGAAATATACAGGGGGGAAAGCACACAAGTCCTTAGAGCTCCAGAGTTTCATCCTCCCTTCCTCCACTTACATGGTTCTCTGGTGTCAGCCAAAAGGCACCAGGACGGCTGTGGGCGGGTCAGAGAGCAGCAGGAGGGAGGGGAGAAGGTCTGTGTGAGTGTGAGAGAAAAAGAGTAGGTGAGCTGCAGATGATGATCTTCATTTAGTGTTTTGTTCTTCCTGTTTTGAGTTGGCATGATAGCGGTCGACAGTTTGACCAGCAAATAAAAACACTAATGTTCCTGAATCAGCATCATTATCAGTGCAGCGTCCAGCGGATAGACGTAACAATATATTTTACTCAAGTTGAGCACAATTCTCGTATTACATGAATTTTTTGAAGTAGATCTTTTATTTTTATTTTTTTTCCACTTTTATTTATTTTTCATTTTGGCAGTTTGAGTCCTCCATAGAGGGAACATGCACTGAATGTAAAAAAAAAAAAAAGTAGCTGATACTCTAAATATTTACAATCACAATATTTCACAAGCTCTAAGAAACTTCTAGTTTCATTTTTTAACTTTCCAAAGTGAATTTTTTGAAAAGTTTTTATAATAATTATTATCCTGTGACAAATGCATGAACTTGTCTTGTGAATTGAAAAGAAAAATCCATTCAAGGATTTTTTGCACAAACATGGATACTATGTGCAACCAGATCAATGTTTATTCATATTTATAAGTTTGGCCTCAATAGAAATGTTAATGTTTTAGAGTTAGAAAAACAATATTTAAAAATCTATACTATGTTACAGCATCGTGGTACCCTGTCACACATTGTCCCACACAAACATTATCCCACATGGCTTGTAGGCACCTGGTCTCCCTAGTCCTTTATGTTGTGCCAACAGTCCTTATTAAACATGGACTTAGTCTCTGTGATGTCACCCATCTGTTTCTAATACAGAGTTTTGAAGCCCTTACTCAACAGCAGCCACATTAAAAAAAAGCCTGACTCAGTCAGACTTCTTTCAAGCTGGGATGAGTTGAAGGAACGTGACCATAGACTGTATAAAACATGGACATAGTCACCAGTCTGTTTCTGAAACGGAAAATGAGGCAAATCGGCTATTGTGGTCATATTGGTAGTGGCAAGGGCTTCGCCTACAGCCATAGGGCGCCTGTCAGTCACGTGACCCTCAGCTGTGCCTCTCATTGGGGGAGCTCGGGGTCTGAATGTCCTCTGAATGGCCGAGTTAGAAAAAAATTCACCCCCTGTACAGTGTGTGCTGATAGTAAAATTAGCGACTGAGCCAGGAGACGTTTTTTGAACCAGGCTGTGAATACGTTAATTTCTGCTTTGAAAATGGCTTGATGTGTATATGACTTTCGCTACTTCCAGAGTCAGCCAAGCGAACACGCGAGAAACAGCAGATTTTAGCACTTTCGCATTGTCTCATATTCCCAGACTGGAGGTTGCTGCTTGGACGTGAGTTTAGTGTCTTTACAGACAGCTACAGGGTACCCACCTGGGTGCAAATCCCAGTCATCATTGGGGGAAGTACAGGGTTTACCTTGACAGGTCTCCAGCCTATCACAGAGCTCACATGTAGAGACAGACTATCAGTCACACCCACACCTGTGGGACACTTGGAGACCAATCAACCTGATGAGCGTGTTTTCAGGCTGTGGGAGGAAGCTGGAGGGAACCCACACATGAAAACTCCACACAGAAAGCAAAGACTCAGTAAAGACACAAAGACCTAGTAGTTTTCTTTTTTTATTTGGGCAGTAGCAAACTTTATCAAAAGTAAAAAATGATATCTAATGTTAGAAAAGTCTCATATGGTCTCTAAATGTCATATTTTATATATTCTGGAGATTTTAGCGAAGCAAATAGGTTAAAACAAAGTTCATGATTCACTTTGAAAGGATCACTGATAAGAACTGACTGTGAGTGTGTTAGTGAGAGCTCCATGTATCATTAATAATCCAAACTGCTCTCTTCTATTCACATGATTAGACTGACAGGATTACTTACAGAAAACTCCTGAGCTATGGTGGTATATCTCCCACAACTTAGACAGCATACGCTGTGGTAAACATTAGGTATATACAAAAGATCCCTCATATGACCCGTCAGCAAAATGTGGTGACTGGAGGAAGGAGAGAAAGCTGCTGAAATCCACTCGGGTGAGCTGAACACTAAAGGGATGAGTGACTGGGTAATAAAACACTGATTTTTCAGTATTATCATGTGTCAAACAAGCTTTTAAGTTGTTATTCTTAGAAATGTCAGCTATCTAAAAGAACAAAAAGACAACACATTAGAGCAAACTTCAGCTACACAGAAAGCTCAAGAGGAAATAATTGCACATAGTTCATTTTGAGCAAAGTTGCATGTGCAGCATGAGAATCAAAAGGAGTGACTGCTGCCATTCTGGCTGCTCTGTACACCCTGTCCCCTTCACGCCATCTCCCACCGCCAACCAGGACTTCACCTGCCAAACTCAGTTATCAGTTAGCTCCACATGCTACACTTTCCTCCTTCATGGTCAAAAATGCTCTCCCCATTCATATAACATCCATTAGTTTAAGATCACAGGACAGATCTGTCAACACTGTGTGTAAGCTCACATTAGGCTGAACCCTGTATGCTAATACTGACAGATCATACACAGCGGTCTGTGACAGGTGAGCGCTCACTGTTGAACTCAGAAGGCCTTCATGTATGTGGCGCCACCTGGTGGACTTCAATAGATCCTGGCTTATTTGGGAGCAGGATTGAAGTTTAGGAACCCTACAGACAAGTATGAAATCTATACGCTGTTTTCAAGCATTGAAAATAAATCTGTGCACTAAGAATGAAGCTTCAATTCCCTTTGATATTAAATAAACGATATTCAGCAAACTGAACTTGACCTCCTAACCCTGACCCTAACCCATCATACTGTCATGATGCTGCAGGGAGGCGCTTTATGATTCAATATGAAACAGTTTCATGCAGTTAAAGACCTGATAACTTCATGAGGTTACTGACTGGTGTTAAAGGTGCAGTGTGTAGAAGTTTGCAGCATTCAGTTGAACAGAAACAGCAGAACTGAGATATAATGTTTATAAATGTTTGTCTGTTAAAAGAAGAAGTACAATAACCCTCGTAAAACTTTCGTTTGCTTTTTATAAAGTTAGAATTTTTTTTTGTATTTTCCTTACCGATGGCCTCGCTTATGGAGGCAGACACAACCAACAGTCATGTTTGTTAAGGCAGATTTTGGGCGACTGAAGGAGCAAAATGGTGTTTTCAATACGAGCCTGGCCGTGGGTCCTCAAATCTAACTGGACGGCAGGCGGAGAAGAAGAGAGGTGCGGTGGTTGTTGTTTAAGTAAAGGAAGAGAGAGCATATGTTTGTTGTTTTGCACAAAATAATTCGTAATGAGAATATTTTATGATGGAGAATCCCAAACATGCGTCACATGATCGTAAATCCATCACATTTGTGGAAGGAAGAAATTAAATGAAACCCGGGCATCGAATCATCAATGAAAAAGTTGGGTCTGAGGGACGACGCTGAAGTTGTCTGTTTTCTGCTCCACAGGTAAAAGTAAACGTTCCCATAGTAACATTTATTTGTTCCAGAATGCATCGCTAGTTTATCGTATGGTAAATGTCAGCATTTCTCTGTCTGACAGTCTGAGGTGGATTGGTGCTTCGCTGTTAGAGGTGAGCTCTGTCAAACAGACCAGGAGCTATCAGAGGGGGAGGAGGAGCTTCCTGTCTGTGGTTTCTCCAGCAGTGAGACATGTCCCTCAGCATCAACGCCCATCAGCGTGATGATCAGAATAAATGAGGCCGTCTTCAGGATCCTGTTTGATCAGTAAAGGCTGAGAGTCACTGAGTGGTGGGATGTTTCAGCATCTGAACACGCGATGTCACTAAAATTCTCATTTCTACTCACTGCAGCTTTAAGTGGGATGTTCTTATTGTTCTGGAGGTTTCTTTTGACTCTTAACTGTCAGAAGCGTCAAAGTGACTGATCCACAATCAGCCACTGATTCTGACTCTACACGGGAGGGATACGGGCTGCAGGCTTTGTTATTGTCTAGTGATGGACTGCCCAAAGGGAAGTTGAACTCAGTAAGCCCTGCACAGAGCGACCTGGTTCCCCCAGCGACACTTCCCTCTGGTGTTTTCTGGACCTGGAGAAAAGGGGAAAGGAATAAAAGCCTCCAAATGTTTCCGACATCAAAAGTCACAAACTTTACAAACTCTAGAAGGACAGATCCTCATCCTGACAGGGCTGTCCAAATTACTCATGGACGTTAGCTTCAGAAGGTGGTTTTTGGCCCTATCCGCCCTGTCAGGCATCACCAGCTCTTCCTGTGGCCTGAGCTCTTTGAAGGAGCCAGTTTCTGGGCCTCTCTGAGGACGTGGTCGGCTCTCTTCAGCTTCTCCATGGCCCTGGTGAGGAGATCCTCCGGCATGGCCTCCCCCTCACCTCCAGCCTCTGAGTGGGACACTCTGCTCAGGAGCTCCCTCGTCTTCTCCATCTCCAGAGCCACTTCAGCCTCCAGTTTCATGACGTCATCCCTGGGGGTGGAGCTACTGGTAGCCTCCGCTCTGGTCTGCTGCCCCAGCTGAGAGCAGGCTGAAGAGTCGGACAGGAGATCTCCGCTGGAGGCTGACCGAGCCTTGGTTAGGGGTTTGGGAGGAGGAGTGGGCTCTGAACGTCGGTAGGGGAAGGACTTTGGGAGGATTTTAGGCTTGGCTGGCACCTGTGGGTGTCTGAGGCTCACAGAGATCTGTACATCATCCTCACTCACGTCCAGCACATCCAGCCCGGCGCTGCTTCCTCTCAGAGCAGCAGTGGAAGCAGCCAGAGTGTCCTCGCTGCCCGAGCCTTCGCTGTCGTCGTCTGAGTGCTGCCCGCTGTCCACAGACTTCTCCTCGGCCTTCTTCTTCTTCTTCTCCCCCGGCAGGTGACCGAGCAGAGGACTCAGGCCGAGGCTGTCAGGGAGTGGGTCACCCACGGAGACCACCACTGTGGGGACCTCACTCTTTGTCTGAGCCTTTTCTTCTGGCAGGGGGTCGGCTGAGGTTTCTGTTGTTGGCTGAGCAGGGGACTCCTCTCTGCCGTCGGGTGCTGAAATCACTGCTCCATCTTCAGCTGGTCCTGTGCTGGGCTGGTCTGGTCGCTCGGGCTTCTTCTGGGGGACCAGAGGAGGACTGGGGCTCTTTTGAGGGGGCTCTGTGGGGGCTTTGTGATCATTGTTGGATTCTTTTCCCACTGATTCTTCAGCGGAAACCTGTCCTGCATCAGGACCATCAGAACCAGCAGGACCATCAGGACCAGCAGGACCATCAGGACCATCAGGACCAGCAGGACCATCAGGACCATCAGGACCAGCAGGACCATCAGGATCAGCAGGACCAGCAGGACCATCAGGATCAGCAGGACCATCACTCTCCTCAGAGACCGTCTGCTCTGCCTCGCTTTTTTCCTCAGCTGCTCCAGTCTCCTTCGTTGTGCTGTCCTCCTCCACCTCTTCCTCCTCCTCCTCCTCCTCCTCCTCCTCACCTGTCAGGTCTTCCACCTCTTGGTCCAGCCCAGCAACAGGACTGGATGGTTTCTTGTCTTTGCTTGGGGGGGTGGGAGGATGAGAGTTTGGCCTGGGCTGAGAGGCCTCAGTGAGGTTGGTGCTGGAGCTGCTGGAGCTGGGTTTGTTGGGAGGGGTTGGTGGTGGACCGGTCTTTTTCCTGACCTCTGGACTCTTTTCAGGAGTCTTCTCGGCCTTGGCCTCCTCTGGAGCCTCTGGAGCCTCTGGAGCCTCTGGAGCCTCTTCAGGCGGTGAAACGCTGGCTTTCAGATCTTTAGACGGAGGCATTGGCGGCTTTAGTACCTAAAAAACACAAAGTTAAATTAAGCCAAAGAACAAAAACAACAAATATCTCTGCATGGTCTGGCTGAGGTCTGACCTTCTTCTTGGACGCCTCCTCCTCCTCTCCTTCCTCCTCAGGGGTCCGGCTGGGTTTGGCCTCTTTGATTGGGGGCATGGGAGGTTTGACAACCTTTTTCTGAGGACTGGCCTCTGCCTCAGTCTTCATCTCTTCATCTGGACCTCGCTCTGATGCTTTTTCTGCACCGTCACTGACGTCAGATGCGGGCGTTAGCGCTCTGCTGGTCTCCTTTTCACTGACATGGTGAGTCCCGTTGGGCATCAGGGCACTTTCAAGGTCAAGATCCAAACGCAGGATACCTTCAGACGACACGTCTGCTACCTGAAATGACGTTAACCAGAGGAGGTTAATCTTAACTTATTATAAAACACAAACACGTGTGTACGCACACACACAGACCTCTTTCATGTGTATCCTGGTTGGTGGCCTGCGGTTTCGGTTCCCTTTGGGTCTTGTTCGTGTCACATGTTCTAAGTTACAGCTCTCATCCACCTTCACCTGTAGAAACAAAGGTACACATGTGGACAACATGATCAAAACAAACCTCTAATAATCAGCTCACACACTCAGCCTCTTCATGATAGGAGGATCTCCTTCAACTGCACTCCATCGCCACCTTCTGGCCCGGAGTCTCACACACACACTGTCGTAAATGATCAGTACAGTTAGGTAGCGCTAAGGTCAGAATGTGACACCCAGCAATCGCTGTAGTAGCTGGCTATATGCAGTGACATCTGCAGGCCCAACAAATCTGTAGGCTAGCATTAGCCTCACATTAGCTGCAGCCCACGAAGGCTATGTATTTAAAAGTTATTGATATTCCAATTACGATGGTGAAGAATACTCGTGAGAAATAAAAAGTTTATTGCATTTGAAAGATATCATAACAATGTTGACAAAAATATTGTTTATCAGCAGTAACTTGTGGGACATTATGTCGTCTGGCGAATTGCATTATGACCATTATTATAGGTCACAGGCCTATGGTGAGCTGGCGTTATGAAAACCCACTGATGTAATGATAAAGAGATGTTTACCTCGTCAAAGATCTTGTTCTTTGCTCGATTGATGCCATCGCTCAGCGCTTTGATCCAGGCATCCTTCTCCTCTGCGCTCTGAGCTTGGAGCTTCAAATCATGGACCTGTGGGTCACATGGGCAGAGGAAAGACAGGAGATTTAAAGCTACACCAACCACATGAATCTGACTGAAGTCTTCACTGAAGAAGCTTACAGCATCACTTCACTCAGTGCAGGAGGCTGGTAGAAAGACACCCTGCTGTAAATCTCCCTGTCCTTCAGGTCTCTTTCAGCAGAGCGGAGCCCAGACCAATGACGGTTGCCCTGGGGAAACTGAGGGGCAGCCAAGTAGCTCCACACATCCTTTACCCTCTCACTCACTACATTCACACTGAGGAACCACGAGACAAAAACCCCCAACAGATCCAGGAACTGGAGCCCAACATATAGGTTTGGATAATACAGTAGAATGATGGTTTTAGGAACTGAAATAGAATTATTGAACCTTTCCCCTTTTTCACTTCCTTTTGTTAAGACAAACAGAAACCCTGGGATGGGCTGAACTTCACCATGGCTGCCAGTGAGTGATGAACGGTGTCTATGACAGAGCGTGGAAAAATGATAGGATTTAAGGAGAGTGAATAAATCCTTAGGCATTGTTAGCTGAGTGATGCTGGTCTCAATTCAAGGCGATTCAAGTGTTTGTATTTCCCCGCTCCACAATAAAGTGAGACGTAGTCACTTTTCTGTCCACTTGTAAAGTCAGGTTAACGTTATGGGATAGAGTCAGAGGTCTGTGACTTTGTTGTCATGGAGAGTCTGAGTAGAGCAGGACAGATCTGTTTTAACATTTGGATGTCATAGGCTGTAAATTTATATTTAGCTGTAATGATATATACAGTATATATAATCTCAAATAATCAAACAGTTTTTTTATGTGACAGATTACCAGAGAGACCTAATAGACTCATTAGGACAGCCAGAAGAACTCCCAAGTTCCTGATACTGGTGCTGGATGCTGGAACGAAACCATCCAAGGAGGGCATCTCATCAGAGAGAAAGCTTTTCTGAGGTGTTTAGGCCCAAAAACAATGACTTCAGTCTTCTCTGAGTCCAGCAGTAAGAAATTTCTGCACATCCAGGTCCTTACATCTTTGAGGCAGGTGTCAAGTTTAGATAGGCAGTTGGTTCCTTCTGACCTCATTGACAAGTAGAGCTGAGTGTCATCTCCAGAGCAGTGAAAGTTCACTGACTATTTCCTCCTTATGGTGCCAAGAGGAAGCATATACAAAATGAAAAGCACTAAACCTTGAGGAACTCCATAACACCCCCTGGTGTACAGAGATGATTTACAGTTTACATGAACAAACTGATATGACTCTGACAGATACGACCAAGCTGAAGTGTTTTCTGTAATACCATGACGATTCTCCTAACTCTGCCGAAGGATGTGATGATCAGCCGCTCAAAAGCAGCACCAAAATCAATCAACATGAGCATGGAGACCACTATCTAAAGCCAAAAGTAGATAGTTGGTTGCTTCCAGCAGTGCAGTCTAAACCCAGACTGAGGCCTTGTACACATGCAGCAGGGGATTTTCAAAAAAAAAAATATCTCATGGCATGTGTACTTTTGTACACATGCAATGAGAAAATCCCCCAATAAGTGCAACTGAAAGCATGCCACACCAATATTTGACAGTGTTTTTAAGACGTGAAACCTGTGCCAACCAATGAACCCCTGTCATTTAGCTGTGACATTTGAAAACCAAAAACACTGTTTTTCCGGCATTTACACGAAATCATGAAACCAGAGTTTTCCAAAACTTTACCTGGGCTGGACTTTTCAAGAAACATTGTTCTTAGTGACATAACCCGTCCATCAGGAAGGACGTATTAATCATCATTGGTAAAGAAGATCTGAACAATTGAGGGACTTCCTTCAAGCTGGGGCAAGATCCATTAGACATGTCAATGCTTTGGCTGAGGCGACAGAAGAAACCAGCTCTGACAGGTCAACAGGTCAACAGGTAAAGAGCAGTCCAAGACTATACAGTCTAAAGTGCTGTTTTTTAAAATATTGCCATTGTTCGCAGGTCATACCACAGCTGAAAGCACAAGGGTGCTGATTTGATCTCTACTCTGAAATATCTCAATGTGAAAGAAGCTCATTAAGTCCTCACTGCCAACAGAAGAAGAAATGCATGGCTCAGTAGAGTAATGTCTGTTTGTCAGCCTGGCTACAGCGCTGAGAAGGGTCCAAAAACGTTTTTATTCTCTTCTATCAGAGACAAGAAATATGCAGCATGCCCAAGCCGCAAAGCCTTTCTTTGTTCATTTAATCTAATTCTCAATCACAATAAGGACTCCTTTGTTTTAGCATAACACCATATTCTTTCTTTTTTTTTATTTTACAATTTCTGTTTGAGCTCATGAAGAAGTCTCACTCTAACACAGGGCTGAACTCTGTCAGTCAGGTGTCCAGTGTGCTGTGTCCTGTGTCCAGTGTCCTGTGTCCAGTGTCCTGTGTCCAGTGTTCATTGTTCAGTGTCCAGTGTTCAGTGTCCTGTATCCAGTGTCCAGTGCTCAGTGTCCTGTGTCCCTTGTTCAGTGTCCAGTGTCATGTGCCCAGTGTCCTTTGTCCAGTGTTCAGTGTCAAGTGTCCAGCGTTCAATGCCCTGTCCAGTGTTCAGTGTCCAGTGTCAAATGTACAGTGTCCTGAGTCCAGTGTCCTGTGTCCAGTGTTCAATGTCCTGTACTGTGTCCAGTATACAGTGTCCTGTGTCCAGTGTCCATTTCAAGTGTCAAGTGTCTAGTGTCCAGTATCCTGTGTGCAGTGTTTAGTGTCTAGTGTCTAGTGTCTGGTGTCCTGTGTTCAGTGTCTAGTGTCTAGTGTCTAGTGTCTGGTGTCCTGTGTTCAGTGTCTACTGTCTAGTGTCCTGTGTCCATTGCCCTGTGTGCAGTGTTAAGTGTCAAGTGTCCGGTTTCCTGTGTTCAGTGTCTCGTGTCAAGTGTCCTGTGTCAAGCGTATGGTGTCCAGTGTCTTGTGTCCTGTGTCCAGTGTTCTGTGTCCTGTGTCCATTTCCTAGTGTCCTGTGTCCAGTATCTTGTGTCCAGTGTCCAGTGTCTAGTGTCCTGTGTCCAGAGTCTTGTGTCCTGTGTCTTGTGTCCAGTGTAAAGTGTCTAGTGTCCAGTGTCCTGTGTTCTGTGTCCAGTGTCTTGTGTCCTGTGTCCAGTGTCGTGTGTTCTGTGTCCTGTGTCTTGGGCCACCCTCTGCATTTGCTGTTGTCTTCTGCTGTCCTGTCTAGTGAAGCCTATAATGCCAAAAGCTGTGTTGTTTTGTGAAGTGATGATTCTGACCAAATGTATCATGTTGCCACAATCTCTGTGCCTGTCCTCATCCTCACTTTTACACCGAACAAGAGGAAGAAGGGTACAAGGGCAGGGCTTTAGAGACTGAAGAGGCAGGAAGCATAATGTAACACGGTCAGGTTGCAATATGTGTAAAAGGTGAACCCCAGCAGCAGGACTGCAGAGTGTGACATGTTTAAGGAAGTTATCGGCTGAATCTAGATGCCCACACCAACAGGAAGAGAAAGACATCGAAAGCTTTTCTACAGAAACTGAAATTCTAGCTGCGAAGCTAGTGTCTGTGAAGCCTTTTATGGCTTTGTTCAGAGGTCTCTGTTAAAAAAGGGAAACAGTCCATGACACCTGACAGGAAAACAGACCGACGGCATGTGAGAGTGATCATGTTTCAAATCAGGAAAAAACAGAAGTTTGTACAAAACTGAGCTCAGATCTGGAGGATGAAGTGTGAGTCGTGCACTCTTAGAAACACAGTCCACAGGTAGAGTACGGCCCGTCCATCAGGTTTTAATAGACTTACAGAAGTGTATTTATTGATCAGTCTGCTCCACACAGTCTGACTGAACACCAGCTGTTTTCAACACTGCACACTCTCTGCTTTTGTCTGTGATGTTGTGTTGTCATTTCCTCATTGAGGTTAGCTCTAATGTTTGTGGACTGCCACGTTGAGTGAATTATATTTCTAAGTCAGTTCCTTCTCCATCTCTTTTTCCTTTCATAGCTGCTGTTATTAACAGAGCTGAAGAGATGTTTGTTGACTCAATTAATGCAATGAGGAGAAACTGATGCAGCTGATGGAGATTAATGTCAGCCACTCTACATGACCAACACAACGCAAATAAACCAAGATTTATGATCTCATACTGTCAGTGTTCATGCTTGTTCTTACATGTGCCACTTGTTTGACTCATCTTGTTAGAGTAATGACATGTGACAGATTTCTATGAATGACATAAAAACAGACATTACTAAAGGAACTCCATCGGTTCACCTTGTTTGCAGTCTTTGGCGATCGGATCAGTATGAGTCTGTGCTTCTTCTTGAAGGGGCTCTTTAACTCATGACATTTATCATAGTTCTCCAGGTCCAGCCTCTCCAAGCAGTTCTGCAGGTCCTACAACACAAAGTACAAGTACACATAAAAGACCCCAAAGTCTGCTTCATGAACCTATACTGGAACAATTGGCAGATGAATTTAAGAAATGTAAAACCATCTCCTAAGAAAACTGACAAAACACAGAGTGTAAAAAGATAAAAAGGAAAGCTGCGGCAGTTTAACAGGACGGTAATGATGGGGGGTTGTTTTTTTCAGTATAAATTTTGTTTTCCTTTTGTTTGTCTTTGTCTGTGGGCATAAGGGGGGATAAAGTATTGTTATATACAGGGGCATTATGTGTATACAAGCAGCTATATGTACAGAAATATTTATGAAACTAAATCCAGGTCTTTTTTTGATAAAGGTTTAATATGTTTACCTATATATATATATATATATATATATATATATATATATATATATATATATATATATATATATACATATATATATATATATACACACACACACACACACAAAATAAAGTATAAAATAAAGGGGTTATACATATTTGTACATAAGCAGCTATGTGTATAAAAATTGATGTAAACAAATATAGATTGATAGATAGATAGATAGATGATAGATAGATAGATAGATAGATAGATAGATAGATAGATAGATAGATAGATAGATAGATAGATAGATAGATAGATAGATAGATAGATAGATAGATAGATAGGTAGGTAGATAGGTAGGTAGGTAGGTAGGTAGGTAAGTAGATAGATAGATAGATAGATAGATAGATAGATAGATAGATAGATAGATAGATAGATAGATAGATAGATAGATAGATAGATAGATAGATAGATAGATAGATAGATAGATAGATAGATAGGCAGATAGATAGATAGATATGATGTTATCTGTGTATATTTTACATAAATAGCTATTTATTTATATGTAAATGTTTATGTAAAGGAATCAAGTACTACACATTCAGGGGTAATATTGTGTGCATGTTTGTGTATAAGCTACAATATGAACAGATTGTGGTAAGGAAATGACTTTAGGCTGTGGTTATTAAAGGGGTGGCATACAATGAGTCTCTACTTCTTCTTTTTTGAACATGGGAATTTGCAGCACATGCAGGTTATAGTTAACACTTTAACTTCTTTGTTCTTGTTTTTTTTTATAAAATTGTGGGGGACTGTAATTGTAAAGATGACTTTTTTTCTTTTTCATGTGTTCAAAATAAAGCATATAGTTCAGTTCAGGAAGAGCTGATCTGTATTCACCTCCCTTTAACCGGTGTTAAAGATCTTACTCTGTCTCAGGCTGAACAGACAGAGACATGACAGGAGGCTGTGGTTCACCAGAGGCAGTACCTCAGGACGAAGTGACAAAGTGATATCAGCATACCTCATTTTCATACACCACTATCTCCGTCTTCTCCACGTGGATGAAGCGCTCCTTGTAGCTGGCCAGCAGTCGGCCGTGGCCCTTCTTCACCCAGCCGGCCTTACCCAGGAACTTTGGGTTGTCTTTACACTGGGCTGAGTCCTCTTTAACACCCTGAAACAGAGGAAGGAAGTCACGCTGAAAACAGACTGCTTTCACTCTTAGTCAACTTCTGTGTTGAGCTCCATCAGTGTCTTTCCCTGAGAGGGAGTGAGGTATTCACAGGCAGCATTTTTTAATCTGTAGCTTCCTACACTTAAACTGAAGTGATTAAAAACCAAAAGACAAAAAACCCTCACAGAGCTGTGATCGGGCCTGTCGGATAGCTCCACAAGCAATTGGGGAATTTGGCAATTTAGTTGCTTAATGTGGTACATACTCTGCTGACTCCAACAGTTATTAGAAGACACTTGCTCAGTGTGGGATCCATACTGATGTTAAGCATGTACATACAGACACTCATGTTATTTTTGTCATTTAAATATAACATCGTTCAGCTGTGCAAAGGTTTAATACTCATATACTCAGGCGTTTGTAATATTTCAGTGGTTTATTGGTTAAATTGAGAAAAGCTCACACAGGCATTCTGGGGCAGCTGTGGGGTCTTTGGTATAAACCGCGTTTGAAGTGTCATGCATTCATGCAAATAAGTCACTTTACGTCAAAGTTTTGCAAGTTAATTAGTCTTTGAAGTGCCGCACGTGTCGTGTTTGCCTGCAAGGAAATACGAAGTCTAAACTCCCCGAGCCTGCTTTAAGATGTACTTTGTGAGAGTGCAGGACACTGTTAAGAATGAATGTGAACTACAGCGCTAACCAAAGATTATTATGAGTGAGTGAGGATCAAGAACGCACAAGTTAGGGCTGAACAATTTATCGTTTTCAGATCGAAATCGCAATTTTAGACAATGCAATTTTGAGATCGCCAAAGCAGCAGTTGTTTGATCTGTTGTGTTAAGTATTATACACATTTGTAGACAATCTATATGTTAAAAGTGCTGGTAAGCAGGTCAACAACACAAAGCCTCTGTTTAGGAGTAGAAGTTGATGAAAACAGATTATTTATCATCACTATTGATGATTAAAAAATCGTGAATTGCAATATCTGCCAGAAAAATTAGATCTTTTTCTAAAATCGTTCAGCCCTACATGTGAATATCCCAAAGCTTGATTTGAAGAAAATCGTGAATCGAATTGAAATCACAATATCTGCCAGAAAAATCGCAATTCAATCTCTTCCTAAAATCGTTTAGCCCTAGCACAAGTACACATCAAACCTGCTCAGCTACAGCGACTGCAGTCATTGTTATCAGTTACTTCTTCCATGCAAACAACCGTAATCAGTAAATGCAAAGTTTGTGATTGACTGTGATTGACTCCTGTTCATCACAACAAGGACACACGTTACAGGTCAGTGAAGTAAAACATGTGTTCAGCATGGTGTTATATCTTTTAGATAGGAATAATTTAACAAAAGAAAAGCACCATTTCAGAGTATGGTATGTTGGTTCCTGCTCTCATTGGTGTGATAAACAAGCATTTTTTTTATCTCGAAGGCTACAATTCCAACTGTTTAAAGAAAGAATCAGAGAAGCCTGACGCTCATTTCCAGAATTTAAATCAGGTTGCTTTTCATTTTACAACACTTCTTCCCTTATATATATGTATACACACACACAGACACAGACACAAAAAAGTGTCCACTGAGCATATATATATATATCTATCTATATATATCTATCTATCTATATCTATCTATATATATCTATCTATATATATATATATATATATATATATATATATATATATATATATATATATATATATATATGTATATATATATATGTATATATGTATATGTATATGTATATATATATATATATATATATATATATATATATATATATATATATATATATATATATATATATATATATATATATATATATATATATATATATATATATATGCATATGCTCAGTGGACACTTTTTAACTTTTTAACACTTTTTTGTCCAACTGCAACTGATCATTAAGGCAAATTTCTAATCAATCAATGCATTTAGACATGGTCAAAAATTAGTTAATTAAAAAAAACCTAGAAACTTTAAACTTCTATAAAAAAAAATTTAACACAGAAATCATTTAGCCTTGTTTCATGACAGTTTTCAGCCATGCTGAGATCTATCTTTGTATCAGGTCAGTAAACTTGAAGCTGTCTTCATCACCTCCTCGTCCCTTCACCACCTGCCTACAGATGTAAGGAAACTCAGCTCTTCGTCATCCAAAGAAGGAGGTATCAGGAGGGGCGGGGTCTGAGCTGTTGCCAGGCAACATAACAAACAGCAGCTGAAAAGGAGGTGATTGCTGATGGAGCTGTGAATGGCCCTAAATAGAATAGAATAGAAAATACTTTATTTATCCCCGAGGGGAAATTCAGGAGTCACCGCAGCATTTAAGAAAACAAAAGTAAGAAAGAGTATAGAAAGTGCAAAAAGGTCCATAAGAAATTAGATGACGACATCCCGTCCACCACTCGTCCACCACTCTCCAGCCCAGCCAGTCTCCACCTCCACAGGGTCCAGGACTGAGCCTCCCCAGCAGTCTGTTCAGTCTCTGTCTCCTGGATCCTGTCTGCTCACAGCAGGCGAAGCTCCTCCAATGTGTCGCGGCGTCTGATGTCTGCTCCGTCAGTCACGTCCGTGAACAGCACGATGCCGCTGGATTAGCACAGCTAAAGGACGGGATGTTTCTTACATTCATAGAGAAAGTGAGCTGACCTCAAACCAAACTGTGCTGCTGTGCTGTCTGCATGAACAGCCTAATAAACCCACAGCACAAAACAATGGCCACAAAAGACTTCAACAGTTTTCAAACCTCAGTTCAACCGCACTACACTGCACAGAGCCAAAGATAAGCAAGCTTTTTGAGACTGAACTGGAGCCACTTTCCCCTGACAGCTTTTTTATTTAAGATATAGCACCAAAAAACAGCCTGACTTTCTTGTAATGAGCAAAAGATTTTAGGACTACAAAAAACTCATTTTATCAGTTTATTGAATTTGAACATTACTCTTCTGGATTCAAACATGTAAATACTCTTTCTTGTTGTATTAGCAGAATGTCGACTTATTTTTTGATCAAAAGATCTCAAAACCAGACCTTTTTCTGGGCTTGTCAGGTGAATGTGGCTCAGATCAAGTCTTTTTTTCCAGAAATTTAAACAATGCACCTAACAAAGCACTCCCTGAGTTTTGAGTTTTAGTAGTGTAGCATTGGTGGCATTACCTTTAACTCTCTGGATCCCAAACCTACAGACTGGATTAACATGCCACTTGTTTTTTTTTAAATATCTGGCATTTACAAACTATTTGTTCAATCCAAAAACTGAAAAAAACAAACAAAATAAAAACAAGGTTATTGTCTGGTTCTCAAGTTTCCAAGGGAACTCGAATGTATCACAAGCAAAGCTGGTGACATGTCTAAACCAAGCGGCGACCTCCAGTCTCAAAATAGGAGACAGTGTGGAAGTGCTCAAATCTGCTGTTTGGTGAGTGTCCACTTGAGGCTGGAGCCTCCTTCTGCTACACTGCATCAAGACATAACGGAGTCAGCCCACAGCCATGGTTCTCCTGAATCTATAGAGGAGGAGCAGGACTCCTCTTTGCAGGCAGAAATGAGACAACAGGGACAGAAGCAAAAAACTGTTTGGGAATCAGAGGGTTAAACTTGTCATGACCTGCAATACTGTACCGTATACTGCAATACCCCCCCCCCCACCCCACCCCACCCCCACCCCCCAGCGTTTGGCCTCCAAGACTGAAGAGTGGAGGGCCTTCAGGAGCCAGGATATGGTGTAGAAAAAGAAGCGTGGTGGTTACAGTGTGATGTTTCCAGGATGTGTGAGATGGCAGAGTGTGACACTGATGTGGCTGTTGTATCATCTCCTTATCAATGCCATGTGTAATATGGGGTGTTTATAGAGGAACAGAACAAAGGTGTACATGATATAATCATCATACTCACTCACACTGGTCGGGCAGCAGACACCTGATGCACCTAGATGTTTACCTGCTTCTGGCATGCGGTGGCCCCTAGTAGGTACCATCAGTTTCGCCACACAGTCCTAACTCCTGTGTCTGAAAGCAGCAGCTCTGCCTCCCTGGGACTCCTTACACCTTGGTCCCTGAAGTAATCCACTGTACCGGCTGCAAATCAAAGAAGACGGGACTATGGCTGCTGACCTATGCATAACTCCGACGTGTGTCCACATATAGAATTGGAGTGTCAGCTCTTTGTAAACCCACGTTCACATTTCTGACGGTGACTAATACACTGACATGTGCAGGTGTCTGCAAAATCCACAACCTCTGTTTCTATTCGAGGAACTTCCACAGGATATCTTTTTCCCTTTGTGGGATTAGGTAGAAGGTCATCGCTGTTTTTCCACTTTCACTGTTGCTGCACGTGTGTCTGAGCACTGTAAACAGCCGTGCAGCTGCAAAGGGAGGGACGCCAAGTCAGGACAGAGGGAAAAAAGCTGCTTTGTGAAATCACTTTAAAGAGGAGCGATAGTGGAACCTGGAGACTGGCTGCACAGAGCACCTTGGCACGCCTCTGGCGTTAGCATCAGTCAAACTGACCCAGAGGTTTCCATGACTGAGAAGTCAGCTGACTACTTTAGCTGAGATGGTCGGCAGGAGGTGAGAGGCTGATATTTTTAAACTCACACAGGAAGCCTGCTGTGCTCTGACACACAGGGCTAACCAGAAACTATTATCAGAGCTGTCAGTGGTGTCTGTGCTGCACTGAACCAACCTTCACCACGGTTCAGGTGATTAAAAACAGCAGCGAGGTGATGGTTTAAGCAACAGGCTGAAGCTAACGTACTTTATGCTGTGTCTTAAAAAGGGAGGAGAGAACAGAGAGCAGCCCTGTGAGAGGCACACCTCAGCAGACATGTGTTTCTGATCAAGTCTTAGGTCAGGGAGCATCTGGCACTCGTTGGTGTTCACACTGACCTGCCCAGTTTGAACTCAGCGCTCAGCAGAGCTCACACTTTAACTCCTCTCTGCTCCAGCTGGAAGACACCAGCCGGGCTGGGACAGAACACGGCTGTGCTGCTGTTACTCGCCTCACGTCAAGCTCACCTTACAGAAAGGTCTGACAAAAGCCCATCACCAGTTGACCAGAGCTGGTTTCTGCTCTGACTCAAGAGTTTAAACCAGGAAACTCACAAAACGCTCCTTTCTGCTGCGAGAGGTTGCTTCCTGTTTTGTGCCATTGCTGTCGGTGTCGTCACAGCCAAATGTGCTGCAATAAAAAAAGAAGGGGTGATAAAAGTGTCCACACCCTACAATCAGAAACAGACAGTGTATGCTCAGAGACTTCTGGTGGAGTCGGTCTCAGGGCACACACAGGATCTGTCCCCAACAACATCAGGAACGTTCAAAAACTCTCATTTGAACTCTTAAAGCTGTAACGTCTTTTCTTCACCTCACACCACGGACGACAGGCGGGCTACAAATCAGAGTTTTGCTCTGTTAAGGACTTTTTCACAAGCCTCGAATGGATGAACTGTCTTATGGTAGACTTCTGCCTAAACCCAAACTACTGCTGAATTTATGAGTGAGACTGTCCAGATCACAAAGCACTGAATCAGTCTTGACTCAGGGAACTCAGTGGAGTTCAGAGAAGTGAAAAGTATCCTGGTTTCAGCAGTCTGACTGGTTTTTACTTTTACTCTGAGAAACCTGATGATGCTGGCTCGGCATCAGGCTAAATCTGAACAACTCATAGTCCCTATGAGTCCAGAACCAGGGCTGGAAGGAAAATATCAAAAGAATGTCAGTGAGGTCATTAAAGGAATGAACAACCAACACCCTGATGATCCTACATCTCAGTTTAACACATTTTAAAGTCTGAGTGTGTGAGGGTCTGAACAAAGAAGAGATAAATACTACTGTCCCTTTAAGACTCCTCTACAGAGAAAGTTGCTAAAACAAAGTGTGTCAGACAGAGGCTGAAGTGAGTGATTTATAAAACACCAGTGAATCATGTAAAGCTACAGAAAGCCTTCAAGTCACAATACAAGTCAGCGTGTGATATACTGTGGGTACAGACTGCAAAAACGGAAATCCAAGCAAGTGTTTCTGTCTTATTTTTAGCAACAAAAGTCTTACTGCACCTGAATCGAGCCACATTCAAAGGACAAGTCCAGAGACATGTCTTATTTCAATAAGACAATAAAAGACAAAAATGAGGTCTGAAAGTGTTTTTGAGGAGAAAAAAATCTGCAACGGGGTCTAAAAACTCACACGTTGGGTTTTTTGAAATTAGAATTTCTTGATGGAGAAACTTTTGTCCTACCCCATGGGCAGATTGTTTAACCGTAACAAGCAGTTCAGACCTCATAATTGTCTTTATAGATTCTATGAGAAGGATCTGTTTGATTAGACTGCAGCGCCACCTTTTGGCTTGGACTCACACGCATGCACGATGACGTGACTCTGAACAAGGCGTGGGTTTGTTTTGGAGATGAATGGAGATCAGATCTTCTTTTTAATTCTACTTTTCTTTATTCAAGACGACTTTTTACCAGATCCAACAGGGGAGGAAAAGTATTAATCGGAAGTTAGGTAGCACTGTTGTTTGGAAAGTAAAAAACAAGCTTACTTTGTCAGTTTGTACCATAGTTTAGTAGCCGGCAACATTTAGCTCTACTCACAGTTAGGCCTGAACAATTTGGGGAATTAATCTAACTGCAATTTTTGGACCAATATTGTGATTGGGATTAAGCATGTGATTTTTTGGAGGGGATGTTTATCTTCTGCATTCTTCACTAAAAACAAGCTTGAAGTCATGACTAACACAACAAAGGATACTGATAACATTTAAACAAGTCTTTTTCTTTTTTTTGCACTTCTTAATTGAAATTGTGAAATTTTACTGACCTCAAGTTGTCTGTAGAGTAACAAACCATACAGAATAAAGTTTACAATGGGTATGGCTCTGCCAGCCACAGGTTTCACAGCCCGGTGCTGTGAAACCTGTCTTTAATGTGCATCGTTAGTGAATACTGGTCATGTCCTGCCAGTCATCTACCAATCAGAGCTAACGTAACCTCACTCTTCATTTTATTGATAGACTCTCAAGTTTGAACAGACCACTGCAGAATAACTGCTGACTGTGGGTTGGAGTCAACGTTAAAACAAACAGGTTAGCACTTTTAGCCTTTAGCTTGTGTTGTAGCCTTTAGCTCATGTTTCAGCTTTTAGCTTGTGTTTTAGCCTTTAGCTCGTTTTTTAGTGTTTAGCTCATGTTTAAGCTTTTAGTTCGTGTTTTAGCCTTTAACTCATGTTTTAGCTTTTAGTTCGTGTTTTAGCCTTTAGCTCATGTTTTAGCTTCTAGTTCTTTTTTTAGCCTTTAGCTCATGTTTTAGCCTGTAGTTTGTGTTTTAGCCTTTACCTTGTGTTTTAGCCTTTAGCTCATGTTTTAGCCTGTAGTTTGTGTTTCAGCCTTTGGCTCACGTTTTAGCCTTTAGTTTGTGTTTTAGCGTTTAGCTCGTGTTTTAGCCTTTAGTTTGTGTTTTAGCATTTAGCTCATGTTTTAGCCTTTAGCTCATGTTTACTGCTTCACTCTGTTCAGCTGAAGTCTCCCTGAAATGATGGAAACAAACTCTGACATAATTGCCTCTGTCTGTCTCTGTGAATGCTATTTATGTCAGCAGAGAGTCTGAATTGTGCTGATATCCATCAACTATTGAATTGATCTATAATATCTCCTGCATGTGAATATACTCACATCAGGTCAAAAATTTAACGACCTCCTTCACAGAGGTTTTATCATTTAAGTTTCCTTCTGAGACCAAATAATATTATGTAGATATCTGTTACACTAATGAATGAATGAATTCATAAATATCCTCCCAGTAGCTCACTCATTTATCCTCCTTCCACGTTTTGCCTTTTTGTAGACTTGAATATTTTGCCAGCGATATGAATCGATGAAAATTGAAAAGTAATGTTGAGAGACATTTCAAGAACAAGCACAACATATTGTATATAACACATGTTGGGCAAGTATTTATCACCATGGTGATACTGAAACCATATTTTCTGCAGCCCTATTGGAAAGTCCACACAGACTCTTCAAATAACTTGAAATAAGACATTTTTCTGTTGAATGTTGACTAAAATAAAATAAACACTTACTTAGATTTCAGTTTTTTAAGAGATAAAAGTTGCTGAAGCTGAACTTGAAATGAACTGAAAGCCTTCCTCATCTTGTTCACACATTAACTGTGTGTGTGTGTGTGTGTGTGTGTGTGTGTGTGTGTGTGTGTGTGTGTGTGTGTGTGTGTGTGTGTGTGTGTGTGTGTGTGTGTGTGTGTGTGTGCTGGGAGGAAGTTGATGTTTCCACAGTGTGAGAGCATTAATAATCACCTGACAGTGACACCAACACCCAGCTGCACCTGAGAACAAACGGCTATCAGAGACGTAAAGAGGACAGGCTGTGTGCCGCACTCCTGGAGACAGGGCGGACAGCAGGGCCCAATGAGAGCGGCTCTACCAGCAATGAAACGTCCAAACAGACGCTTCCTGTTCAGTCCAAAGCTATCTGTCTCCCAGTCAGCAGCCTTTAGGAGAACATGCTCGCCATCTTTCCATCTGACGAGGACTTTTGTCTCCACAAGTGCTCACATTCATTCAGCGCGGAGCCTCTTTCTTTTCATAGACACTTTCCCAGAAATGTTCAGCAGTGAGGCGATGTGCGCGCGCACACACACACACACACACACACACACACACACACACACACACACACACACACACACACACACACACACACACACACACACACACACATTGTGTGACAGAGGCCTGGATAGCAGGGCGATTATGAGAGAGGGTTAATTGTTTTCCGCCTAACGCATAATGTGGCGGTCTGTTTCCTCCTGGCTGATCGGGTCAGGCAGACACGTCACACTCTGCTCTCTGGGTCAGCGTGATGTCGATAAAAGGATGACTCACACAGCTCAGACTCATGGTCATCATTCTCGGGGGCAAAGCGGGGTTTGTGGAGTGAAAGACAAAGAAGATAAGGAAGACTGTGAGAGAGAAGGAGGAACAGAAAACAACAACACATCAGGAGCAAAGAGAAACGGAGAAGAGTCCGGCGGCTTAGATAGTTCACTCACACACACTCACACACACTCCAGTGATAAACACAGAGCACCAACTTCAGTCCAGCCTCAGCCCATCAAAATTTGACTCTCAGTCTCAGAGTGAAGATCAGCTTTCTCTCTTTAGGAACACTAACTTTGTCTCAGTGCAGGCTAATGAAAAGTTAACCCTCTCTTCCATCATTAAACATTTTAACCAGAGAGTGAATAAGCAGCGTGAGATACCCATAAACTCCTTCCTCCTCTGCTGTGTCCTTTTTAGGAAGTATCGCCCCTATCCGCCCACCTCCAGCTTCACACGGGCCCTCAGCCAAACAGGGACATAAAACATACTTCTGCTGATTTCAGAAACTTACAAACAAATATTATTTCACTTTCCTCTTAAACCACTCCCCAGAAGAAGTCTAGTGACATCACTACCTGAGTAATAACCTGACAATAATGCTGTGATATTATCTATTCTGGCTGGTAAGAAACAATCACTAATCCAGGATGATAAAGGCAAGCGAGGATCAGAACACTGACAGCCACCAGTAAATGACCCATTTACAGTCTCACCTCATCCTGTGGACAAACCCACCACAGCTCAAACCTTCAAACTGCTGGTCAATGGCTGACTGGTCCAGTGAGAGACATCTATAGAGGAGCAGTCCACCAAAGTGAAGGAAAAGATATTTAAAAAATATATATAGTGCAGCACTGCGTGGACTGAGTCACCTGACTGAGTACTGTGTCCAGCCCCTAACGCTAGAATGCTAACCTCAAATGGAAAAAAAATGAACACCTTTCATAAAATTAATCAATGACGTTCAAAATAATCTAATTTCCTCTCAGAGCCGGAGTATGAGCCATCAGTATTTGTTACAGAACTTTCCTGTAAACACTGAGATTTATCAGTAAACGTCTGATAAGCTTGCCTGGTCTGTGGACCATGTTTCCTGTGTGAAGACTCATTCTTCCATCATGTTTTATGGTCCTAATTAGCATTGCAGTTTTTGAAATTAAAATTAAACCCTAAAAATATCTCCAAAACGCCACAGCGCACGGGTGTGTAAAATATTTCTACCAGGTGTATCAATTTCTTTAAAGTTTGACCACATATTATCTGGAATGACTGGGGTGACAGAGTTTGACCTATACTGCAGCCAGCCACCAGGGTGAGCAGTTTTTGTGATGACCTCACTTCGAAACAAACAAGGAGAGGTCCATTTTTTACAGTCTGTGGTCAGCATGGTAACAATCTGCTTGACTGCCACATGGTTATGTGCTCACTCCTATCTTTTGTGTTCAGCTGTGTTCAGCCTCAGCTGTGTTCAGATCAACTGTCTTCAGCCTCAGCTGTGTTCAGATCAACTGTCTTCAGCCTCAGCTGTGTTCAGCTGTGTTCAGCCTCAGCTGTGTTCAGTCTCAGCTGTGTTCAGCCTCAGCTGTGTTCAGCTTCAGCTGTGTTCAGGCTCAGCTGTGTTCAGCCTCAGCTGTGTTCAGCTTCAGCTGTGTTCAGACTCAGCTGTGTTCAGCCTCAGCTGTGTTCAGCTGTGTTCAGCCTCAGCTGTGTTCAGCCTCAGCTGTGTTCAGCTTCAGCTGTGTTCAGTCTCAGCTGTGTTCAGACTCAGCTGTGTTCAGACTCAGCTGTGTTCAGACTCAGCTGTGTTCAGACTCAGCTGTGTTCAGTCTCAGCTGTGTTCAGCTTCAGCTGTGTTCAGACTCAGCTGTGTTCAGACTCAGCTGTGTTCAGCCTCAGCTGTGTTTAGCTGTGTTCAACTTCAGCTGTGTTCAGGCTCAGCTGTGTTCAGACTCAGCTGTGTTCAGACTCAGCTGTGTTCAGCCTCAGCTGTGTTTAGCTGTGTTCAACTTCAGCTGTGTTCAGCCTCAGCTGTGTTCAGCCTCAGCTGTGTTCAGCCTCAGCTGTGTTTAGCTGTGTTCAGCTTCAGCTGTGTTGAGACGCAGCTGTGTTCAGTACCTAGTACCTAGGTACGTGGAAAGAGGTCTGTAAGACACCCTCATTCAGTAGTGCAGGGAAGTCATTATTGTTAGTGATGCAGACAGAAGCTGCAACGCTGGCCTCCTCATCAATTGAAATGTCTTGCATCTGTGGCATGATGAGGATCCATTCGTGGCAGCAGTAGCACCCCACCTCTGTCGGTATGACTTCACACTTTTGACAAGTGCACCACCATATGTCTGTCTCCCTCTCTTTCACGGCTCCAGCTGTGGCTCCAGGAGCGACATGACTGTGATCGTCTCTCTCTCTTGCCGTTCTAACTCCATCTAACGAATTTCAGCATCAGTATATTTGGGTTCATAAAGATATCCCCTTGGCTCTGTGCTAAATGTAATGTCATCTTCATCAGTGTTGTAGTCAGACATGTTATCGTTAACTTTTTTAAGTTGTAATGACGGTGACAACACGCTCCGAGCAGCTGGATGCACCGCGCGGCGCAGTGATACGCACCAGAAAGTAGTGCCAAACAATAACGGAGTCTGACTTTTTTCCGGTTTGCAGTTTTGTGATGCAAATTTATCACTCTTTTGATCACAATTTGTTTTGAGAGAAAAAACGCTTTATTTTCGTGACCCCAGCCATGTTGCCGGACTACTTTCGTCTGGACCAAAACTGCACCAGATCTCGGGTCACAGGACGCTGACAGGGGCAAGACAGCACTGATGTACATAACTATAGATGAGGATGCCATACAGGTTCATGTCAAAAAATCCCAACTATCCCTTTAGGCTGCAACATGATGACATGATGACTGAATAAGGCCTTTGCACACTGAATCTGCTTTTTTCTTCTGATGCTGACGGACGTTGAAGAAAGAAAAATGATGTCGTACCAATCATGTTTGCACACTGACGCTTAAACTCTCATCACATCTGTCCAGCTTGTGTCCAGAGGTGTTTGACTGTTCAGAGACGCCGTAGGCTACTTGCAACATCACATTTTCACACCTCCCAACACATTCTCTGTAATTTCAGGCTATGTTTACATGATGAGTAAAGACTTGTGTCTGTGTGTGTGTGTGTGTGTGTGTGTGTGTGTGTGTGTGTGTGTGTGTGTGTGTGTGTGTGTGTGTGTGTGTGTGTGTGTGTGTGTATGTGTGTAACTACCTCAAACAAACTGCTGCTGCTCTGCTCCTTTATCAGCAGGTGAAACTCTCCCTGCTTGTCTTGTTTTAAAGAGTATGCACCCAGTGTTTACTTCCTCTTTACTAAGGCACTGAAAAATCTCAAAAACTGCTTGATTCTGTTTTTCTTATATCCCCAAGTTTTGCAATTAACGGAAAAATAAAGGCATCGGATTCAGTGAGCAAGGCATCTTTAATGACATTTTGTTCTCCTGATAACGGATAAAAAAAAAAATAAAAAAAAATAACGGACTCAGTGTGTAAAGGCCTCTAAACCCCTCAATTTTAAAACACAGTTCTCTAAACACTTTACACTGAATGAATTTGGACCATGAAAAGAAAACGAACACAAATAGAGTTACACTTTAGTGTAGCTTGTAGGCCACAGTTTTAGTATTATGTATTCAGGCTGTTTATGCTTCTTTATCCGAGAGGAGAGGACCATGGGTAGAGCAGCTACCAACATGGGGGAGTGATATGTGGGAGAGGCGCCACAGGTGGGCCTGAACCTGAGCTGCCCATGTGTGGCCTTGCCTCATGGGGCTCATGGACTGTAAAAAAATGGGTGTCATAGTGCTCAGTTCAAAACTGCTCCCCCTGGTGGCTGGCTGCAGCATAGGTCAAAAACTCTGTCTCCCCAGTCATTCCAGATGGGCTGTGGTCAAACTTTAAAAAATAAAAACAGCTCGCAGAAACGTTTCTCACATCTGTATGCTGTGGTGATATAAAGATATCATTGGGTTGCACTGTGTTCAAGTCCTGTTTTCATCAGTTTCTTTTTCATTAGTTATTGTACGTCAGAAATGGGGTTTTACATCACATTTAACAATGGCTGGAATAGTAAAATGCGTCAGAGGGAGAGCTAAGAAGAGATTAGACTTTCAAAAGGAAAAAAATACATGTATTTTCATCACCAGGCTCCACTCATATTCTTTCAGAGTCCCTCATAGCTGCTGCTGTGCAGGCTCTGGCTGCTGGCTACAAAACCGTTCAACGGTAAAAGGTGAAGCCACGCTGTCCATTCCACAGTCTATGGATAAAAGTGACAACATGAAACTGGAAGAATTTATTAACGAGTTAAAAAAATCATGGCTCATATTTAGTTTGAACTTGTATAACACTGAGGATACCATAACACAAGATACAACATTATGGCATAAGACAAGAAACTATGTGATATGATACAGTATGACACAACACAACATCGTACACTACGATACAACATGTGAAAAAGAAGAAGACCCCACACAACGAGACAAACACAATATGACAGGATATGATAGGACACAGTACAGTACGATGTGACACTTCAGGACACAACACTACTCTCAGCCATGATCCAACCCAACAAGACATGACAGGATACAGTCCAAACAAAATCACACAACTTATCATCACTCACATTGTCTCTTGACATGACTCAACGTGACTTGACATGATAGGAAACGATACAACATGAAACGACCCGTCAGGACACAACAAAGCATGACATGTCGTGACTGGTTACATCTCAACACAACACGACACAACACAACACGATACTAGTACAACAAAGTACAACACAATACATCATGACGCTATTTGATGCAACGCAACACGACACAACACAGAATGAAGCGGCATGACCCAACTCAACAGGATATAATGCGATATGACGAGTCATGATACGATATGGTACAACCTGACACAATACGATACAACGTGACCTGTCATGATGCAACACAACAACACAATACAACGTGATACAACAAGATGGGATAGGATACAACACAACACAACAGGACACAGTTTAAAGCGATGTGACCTGATATGATACACCATGATGCAGTACAACACTGTTACAACACAATACCAATTCCCTTGGGGAGAAATTTTGACTTTCTTTTGATTTCATCAGAGAAAGATAGTCAGATTATTGACTGAGACAGCACTTTAAAACTGATTCCACCAAACCCCATGACCAGCAGCAGAGACCTCATGTGTTGTGAAAGAAAAACTCATAAAGCTTTTACCTATCTATAAATATAACTCACTTTGTGGTAACTTGAGCTTTTCTTAGATCCTTCAAAGATGTAACTTCAAAGAAAAGCTCAGAGTTAAAACTGCAGCTTTTAGTTGCTGCCTCATGAGGCTGCTTCTGAAGATAATAGAGAAACGCAGTTTTGGTTAATGTATAGGGTGGGGTAACTCTGCCTGTTATTTCTCTGTTTACTTCCTTTTTTTTTGTTCCGTAAACTTGAATGATTATCCTGCTGGATATTTGTTCCTTTATTTCTTCAGTGCTTTGTAAAATGTTAGTCTTTTCACTGGTGATACAACAAATGAATCAGATTAAAAGTCTGGGTTATGATGGGCATATGCACTTAATTTATCTGCCCTCTAACGGTGTCACCACAGAGCTAAACAACGTTCAACGTTCAAAACAAATTCTTACCTACACGGACATAATCAGAACAGGAACTTTAAAAAGTCTTTAAAAACATTTTTCCATAACACCTCCATTAACAGTTAATTCGGCAAAGGTTTAACCTCCAAGCTCTCTTGGTTTTACCTCCTGTCAGTCATTTCAGTTGCGCTTTTCGCATCCTCCCCTGCTGAAATGCGTCCTTCTGAATTGACGGTTTATCAAAACTCAACGTCACGATGCAAAACCTGCGGGAGCTAAATGTGGATTATATTAAAGCCGAACCAACCATAGAGCGTATCTAACTCATATCAGACCTGAATGTTCTCCATTTATAATACGATCTTGCAGCCACATGATAATATTGTAAATTGATCACTTTCTAAACGGAGCTCTCTGTGGAGGTGCCACCGTTGTTGTGGAATCAGACCAACAAGTCAACGCCACAGATTGACAGGTGAGCAGGTGCTTTGTGCCAAGCAGGGTTCACTTTTCTGAGGACAATACAGTCTGATATGGTTATGAAAGCCGTTACTGAGCTCCGTCTCCAAACTTGAAACACAGTTTAAGGTTTGTGTAAACAGTCTCTCTGGGCCCTCTCTCTGCTCCTGGTCGCGCCCTGTTTCTGCTTTCCAGCCGATGTTTTATCGCAATGCAAATACGTCACTAAATATCCACTTTAAGGTGAATGTTTTAAACTTCATCCTCTTTGTGCCTCAAAAAGGAACAACGTCGACAAACAGCTAAAGCTGCGTCCAGGAGCGCAGCACAGGGACTACTCACATCTTCCATGATAAAGGACCAGGATCCGTTATGTGAGAGCTGAGCTGCCTGAAATCAGTCGACGTCGATTCTTTTATTCTCCTCTCCAGAAAGCGTTTACTTCACTCCCGTTAGTCTGCAGCTCGAACATTTCCACCACAGGAGGTAAAAGCAGAAAACGGAACCGCGCTGTCTATGACACTGCAGGGTCGTCCCTTTTCCTCTTTTGCCTCCGAGCAGAAAAGTTCGAAGAAAAAAGTTTGGTTTCCGGTTGAAGCCTCTTTTACACTTCTTGAATTGAAAAGTCTATCGAGGAGGAGCAACCAGCAGCAGAGTCTGCGCGTTCATCATCATCATCATCATCTGAGGCTAAGTCAGCGCACGGGACCTCCGAAAAGGAGAAGTTTGAGTTTGAGTTCCACTTCACATAAAGCTGCAGCGATTCTCTGCTTTAAGGCTGATCTGCTGTCTGCTGCAAACACTCTGCACACACACTCTGCAGCATCCCCTGAGTCTGAGAGCGCGGATTCCTCACACTCAAAACTTTCTCCTCTTCCAAACAAAGAGAGACAAACTGCAGAGGGCAGAGACGTGTCAGGGCCGTGTGTTGGTACATGCTTCATGCTTTAGTCGACATGTGTAGTAACAAACATAACCTGGCCTCTCATGTTACTGCTCTGTCACACACTTCCTGGTAGGTGTGGCTGTGCACGGCCTGACAGTGAGTGAAACCAGTGTGAGCAGAAAAGTAGTGGGTTCATTTTTTTAGTGAGAGCAAAATCTTCTGTTGGTCTATCATTGGTGAAATAATCTGTTTATTCATGTTCACTCTGTTCACCACTCAGTTACTGACTGAACATTAACAACAGTCAATTCCTCCGTATCAAACACAATATTAACAACAGTAATAGTAAATAACTTGTTCCACAACACACCATATTTAATAAAGTAAAGATGGAGCATGTTTGGTATAAATTGGTATAATTTTTTTTCTTTATCATGGGCATGATTTTCTACAGAACAGGTAAGGTTGGAGGGACTGTCATTGACTTTAACACCTCAGTCAGATTTATTTCTCAGGTTTTTTTTTAATCATCTTCATACATTCATACATTTTTAATAAACTACTTTTTATAACTGTGAATAAAACCCCCCTTAAATGTTTATACCGCTCTAAAAGGGTTATTAGCTGTCCTCTATGAGAATCCATTTACACTGTGATATATATATATATATATATATATATATATATATATATATATATATATATATATATATATATATATATATATATATATACTGAATTTAAAAAAAACAGCCAATAGAGAATAGAATAGAATAGAATAGAATAGAATAGAGTAGAATAGAATAGAATAGAAGTAGCTGCCTGTTGCAGCAGCTCTCTCTTCTTTGTCCGTTTCTTGTAAAAAAAAAATTCATCTCTTTTTTGTCATCTTTGTATTTGGAGTGGATCATTACTTTGTATGGTTCATTGTTGATCATGGACACCAAACTTTTTGTGGCTTCAGTGATATTTTTACTTCTTTTCTCCTGTGTTTGTCTGGAGATCCTACATGTAACCATGGCTGCATTGTTTACATGTGAAATTAGCTGTTAGCAGCCTGTAGCATGTCAATGCTAACTAGTGTAGGGCTTGATGATTTCCCTCGAGCTGAGGAGGAGGAGGTGAGGACCACGTGCTGGTTCTCGGGTGTGAGCTGGGAGGTGACGACCTGGACCTGTCCTTCTAACCATCGTTGTTGGGAACGTGGGATCTATCTCCGGTGGGATGGACGAGCTAGCCGTGCTAGCTCAGCGGCAGAGGGGCTGCCGGAGGGCAGAGTGGCATTGTGCTGTTCACAGACGTGGCTGACGGAGCTGACATCAGACACCAACGCCACATTGGAGGAGCTTCGCCTGCTGTGAGCAGACAGGATCCAGGAGACAGAGACTGAATGGACTGCTGGGGCGGCTCAGTCCTGGACCCTGTGGAGGTGGAGACTGGCTGGGCTGGAGAGTGATGGACGGGCTGTCGTCGTCTATTTTTTTGTGGACCTTTTTGCACTTTCTATGCACTTTCTTACTTTTTTTTTCTTAAATGCTGCTGTGACTCCTGAATTTCCCCTCGGGGATAAATAAAGTATTTTCTATTCTATTCTATTCTATTCTATTCTATTCTATTCTATTCTATTCTATTCTTTTCTATTCTAGTACTTTGTTAATCAGGAAGAGAAATTTAGAGCTACAGAAGCAATACAAGAAAGTTTATACAGCTAAACATTCAAGAATATATAAATAGTGCAATGGGCCGCTCAGTGGCGCAACAGTTAGCGCTGCAGCCTCACAGCAAGATGGTCACTGATTCGATTCCTGGCTTGGCCGGTGGGCCTTTCTGTGTGGAGTTTGCATGTTCTCTTGCATGTGTGGGTTCTCTCCAGGTCCTTTGGCTTCCTTCCACAGTCCAAAAACATGCCCATCAGGTTAATTGAACACTCTTAATTGTCCCTAGGTCTGAGTGTGTCAGTGAATGGTTGTCTGTCTCTGTGTCAGCCCTGTGATTGGCTGGTGACCAGTCCAGGGTGTACCCTGCCTCTCGTCAAGAGCAGATGGACTGGCCATCAGGAGCACCGGGAGGTTTCCTGGTGGGCCACTGCCTCTGTGGGCCGGTACAGCCATCTGGGCTGGTGCTGCTGGTCGGCTGACGGCCGGTCCTACCGGTGACAGCAGCGGCCGTCGTGGGGCAAAACCGTCTGTTGACAGACCTGCAGCACCAGCCGTCGTCGGGCTGAACCAGTCGTTCGTAGACCCACAGCACCCTGCCCCCCCCCGACAGCAAGCAACGGTTCTGCGCCAGACGACGGCCGGGGGGGAGGGCGCGTCCCGTTGTTATGGGCTGGGCCGAGTTAAAGTCCAGGGCTGTTTTTCAGTCCCAGTCCGTCACTGCCTCTCGGCCCAATAACAGCTGGGATAGGCTCCAGCCACCCGGGACACTGAACAGGATAAGCAGTGAAGAAAATGAATCAATGAATAAATAGTAATAATAATAATAATATCAATAATAATAATAAATTTTATTTATAGAGCGCTTTTCAAAAACCCAAAGTCGCTTTTCATTAAATTGTTAAAAGTGCAGCTAAAAACAAGTGTACAATAGAAAACACATAAAAGCAAAAAGGTGACAGTGCAAGGTAAAAACATAGTGCATCGAACAAGGGACTGAGACAAGACAGGGTTACTGGTTGAAAGCAGTGCGGAAGAGATGTTTTTTTTAATCTGGTTTTGAAGGTGGTGAGGTCAATGGAGTCACGGATGTCTTGTGGGAGTGAGTTCCAGAGAGAGGGGGCAGCAACTGAAAAGGCTCTGTCCCCCCAGGTTCGGTGCTTGGTCCTGGGGACGGTGAGGAGGTCAGAGTCTGAGGAGCGGAGGGGACAGGGAAGGATGTAGGGGTGGAGCATGTTGGTGATGGAGGGCTTTGTAGGTAAGAAGAAGGATTTTGAGTGCGATGCGGAATGGGATGGGGAGCCAGTGCAGGTTGTGAAGGACAGGGGTGATGTGCTCTCGGGAACGGGTGTGAGTGAGGAGGCGAGTGGTGGAGTTCTGGATGTACTGAAGTTTGTTGAGGAGGGTGGATGGTGAGCCGTAGAGGATGCTATTGCAGTAGTCAATGCGTGAGGGGATGAAAGCGTGGATAAGGGTTTAAAAAAAAAAGCTGTTTTTGTTACTGATGTGCTGGTTGAAATTGAGGGAACTGTCCAAGATGACTCCAAGGTTACGGCAGTAGGGTGCGGGTGAAAGGGTGGTGCTGTTGAAGGTGAGGTGGAAGTCTTTGGCTGCGGAGATGAGGGAATGTGGACCTATGACGAGGATGTCTGTTTTGGAACTGTTGAGTTTGAGGAAGTTTGTTTCTAGCCAGGAGTTGATGTCAGAGAGGCAGTCAGTGAGGGTGGAGTGGATCTGAGGGTTGATGGAATTAGTGGATATGTATAATTGAATATCATCTGCATAGCAATGGAAATGGAGACCGTGGTGATGGATAATCTGACCGAGGGGGAGGAGGTACATGATAAAGAGGAGGGGACCAAGCACCGAGCCCTGAGAGACACCTTGGGACAGGGGGGCGGTAGTGGAGGAGCAGCTGTTGGTGAAGATGAATTGTTTCTGGTCTGTTATATATGATTGTATCCAGGAGAGAGCGCTGTCGGTGATGGAGTGATTGATGGTGTCAAAGGCGGCAGTGAGGTCCAGGAGGATGAGGATGGTGAGTTTGCCAGAGTCTGAGGAGAGGAGGTGGTCGTTGGTCATTTTGAGGAGAGCAGTTTCTGTGCTGTGGTGGGTACGGAATCCGGATTGAAATTGTTCATACAGGTTATTGTTGGTAAGGTGGGTCTTTATCTGGGATGCAATGGCTCTGTCAAGTATTTTGGGGATGAAGGGGAGATTTGAAATGGGGCGGAAGTTGTGGGTGTCATCGGGGTTGAGTCCAGGTTTTTTGAGGATGGGGGTTATGGCAGCCAGTTTCAGAGACGGAGGAATGATGGAGGAGGTGATGGAAGAATTGACGATGGCGTTGATAAGCGGGGAGATGGTGGGGAGACAGACTTTAACAAGGGAAGAGGGGATGGGGTCGAGGGTGGAAGTGGAGGATTTCATAGTAGTTATGATTTTAAACAGGTCGGCTTGGGAAATGGGTAAAAATAAGTTAAGTTCAGAGGTGATGAGAGGAGCAGTGGGGAGGGGGGAGACATGAGAGGGGGCGGTGTGGGTAGGGAACTGTAAATGCTGTTGATTTTTGTTTGAAAGAATGAGAGGTAGGAGTTACATTTTTCAGTGGTGAAGGAGTCAGACGTATTGTTGGTGTGGTTTAGGAGTTTGTTGATGGTGGAGAAGAGAGCTTTATGGTTTTTGGAGCCGGTGTTGATGAGATTGGAGTAGTAATTGGAGCGGGTGTGGGTAAGGGCAGATCTGTATAGTTGGAGGTGGTCTATGCATGCTTGAATGTGAAAAGTGAGTCTTGTTTTTCTTGAAAGTCTCTAGCTGGCGTTTTTTGGATTTCAGGTGGTGAAGATGAGGGGTGAACCAGGGGGCAGGGTGAGTGAAAGACACAGTCCTGGTTTTTAAGAGGGCTAACTGATTGAGGCAGATAACAAGGGGAGTAGAGGAGAGTTTTAGGTGGAATTTCCATAATCAGATCTAAGTGGGTAATTTGTATCAAGATTTCTATTGTAAAAATGGGCAGTCTCTATGTTGCATATTTTTTACCAGTTGCATATAGAATCAGATTTGTGTCAAAACAAACAACAAACAAAAAAAATTAAATTGCAAAAAATATTTACAAATTTGATAAACCCCTTAAGCAAAACATGTATTAATTGCAATCAAGATATTCGTGTAATTGTGATAACAATCAGACTTTTACTTTTCTTATCATTAGTTATTTTGTTAACAGTTTTGAGAACGCATTCCACACAAAGCCCACCCACTGGTAAAAGGTTTGTGCCAAAAATCGCAATTAAACAGTCAGTGCAAATGAGAAAGCTGACATTGAGAACAAAAGTCTGATCAGTGAGAAAAAAAGACAGAACTGTTAACAAAATAACTAATGATAGAAAAGTAAAAGTCTAATAATTTACACAATTACACGAATATCTTGATTGCAATTAATACATTTTTTTCCTTAAGTTAGATTATATCTCTCAAATTTGTGAAAAAAAACTTTGTAATTTAAATTTTTTTGTTTGATTCTTTTTGACACAAATCTAATTCCGTTTGCTACTGGCAAAAAAAATGCAACATAAAGACTGCTCATTTTTGCAATAGTTTCTTGATACAAATACCCAGTTACCCCCTCTGTGTGTAAGAATTTCACTCATCGCTTCTTCGCTGGTTGTGTAAGCAAAAATTAATGTTAGCAGAGGACTCTGGTGAATCTGTTCCTTTACTTGATGACAAAGTGACATTTAACAAATGCTTAAGGTGAGTGCAAATTCTTTATAAACCTCTTCTATTCAATAATTAGCCTATGCTAAAATATAACCTATATATATAACTGCTTAGTCATGTTGTTAATGTTAGCTAGCTAGCACTGTCAATCCTGTCATTTCGAGCCAGCAAGGTCATCCCAAGAGGATGACCATGAAATCTTAATCACAGATACAGACCTGACTGACTCTGAAAGTGAGGAGTGAGCTTTATAGTCTATAGTTGTTGGAATAATACATGTTTGAATTTTCATCTGTATTATCTAAAATACTTTACACTGTTCTTTGTTCTAAGTATTGCTTCAAAAGTAAAAATGTTCAAGATGTTTCGTGAGTATGTTGTAAGTTTATTGTAATTTTCATCAAATTGAGAAACGTGCATCATATATGGGATTATTACGACCTGATTATATTCTATGGACATCCTGCCTAAACAACATGCACATATTCAAATGAGTATTTCTCCAAAATTATAAGACCTACATGCATAAGTCTGGCACCTAATGAGAGCAGAGACCTGTGAGATTTTAAATCTGGTGCCGACAAGGATGCCAATATTACCTTGTGTCTCTGATGTGAATAGATACATAGAAGAAAAATTAAGTTCTTATTTCTGCCCATGCATAGTTTCAAGACAGAGGGTTATAATTGCCACATACATGATCTGAGCAACCAAGAACATATTTTTTAAGTTCTGTCACGTTTAGAACATATTGGGTTGAGTTTGGCAGCCTGAGTGGTTCACAAAGTCACCAAGCCCCATATTGCCAAACATGTACCATACATAGTTCTCAGGTTTCAGCTATAAGGAGTCTAAATATTCAACGCATGATAACCATCACTAAGCTACCAGTCTGAAAAGGCTATCATGCTAGTAAATAATGTGGACATATAAAGGAACAAGAAAATAGCAACTAGAAATGGCCCACCCCTTCGATTGTGATTGGTGGTCTGGCTCATGGACTATAAGTGGCAAACCTCCCTCTCATCTTCTTTTCTCCTCTATTCATTTTTAATCCCTCCTATCTCCATTTCCCCTATTTTTTGTCCCTCTCATCTTCATATTTCATCTATTTATTTTTGATACCGATCAAATTTATTTTTCCTCTATTTATTTTTTGTCCCTCTCAACTTTATTTTTCCTACATTTTTTGTCCCTCTCATCTTTATTTTTCCTACATTTTTGTCCCTCTCATCATAATTTTTCCTCTATTTTTTGTTCCTCTTATCATAATTTTCCTCTATTAATTTTTAATACCTCTCATCTTTATTTTTCCTCTTTTTATTTTAATCCCTGTCATAATCATTATTCCTCTGTTGTTTTTTTATCCCTTACATCTCTATTCTCCTCAATTTATAATTTATCCCTCTTATCATTTTTTTTTTTCTCAAATTATTTTTATTCTTCTGGTCTTTATTTTTCCTCTATTTTTTTTCCTCTCATAATTTCACCTATATATGTTTTGAATCCCTGCGATAATCATTTTTCCTCTATTTATAATTTATCCCTCTCATTACCTTTAAATTTTCTCTAATTATTTTACATCTGTGTCATTTTTAATTTTCCTCTATATTTTTATTCCTCTCATCATACTTTTTTCTCTTTTTATTCTTATCCCTGTCATCTTTATTTTTTTCTATTAATTTTTTATAACCTTTTATCTTAATTTTTCCTCTATTTTTTTATTCCTCTCAAAATGTTTCCCCTATTTATATATTTTTTATCCCTCTCATCTTTATTTTTCCTCTATTTATTTTAAATCCCTTTCATCTTCATTCTCCTCTATTTTTAATTTATCCCTCCCGTCGTCTTTATTTTTTCTCTATTTTATATCCTTCTCATCTTAATTTCCCTCTATTTTTTATTCCTCTCGTAATTTGAATGGTAATTGTGTTAGACTTGGACAAATGAAAGACAGTATGGATAGTTTTGTATCATGTTAATCTTTTTTCCTTTTTTCCCACAGGTAACTCTTTTTCTGTGGGCCTTTTAAAATACAGCAAAGATTGCTAAGGTAGGGATGGCTGATAAATTGCATTCTTTCAAGTCCAATCTGAGACGCAAATCAGTCAAATCGGTCACTAGTTTGATGCAGGGAATTAACACCCATCCCCATCTTGGAGATGACCACATGAATGATGAAACCGGGCATGCCACAGACTGTGATGACAGTGTTGACTTTGAGCATGACTGGAACCTTGACAGTGACGGTGACATGGACAGAGACGGTCACTGTCCTGATAGAGATGGTCCTCCTGAGCATGAGCCTGACCTTGCTGAAGAGCTAGTTAATTGGGCTTTGGAGTTTGATATCACTATGATTGCACTAACTGCCTTGTTGTCCATCCCACACCTTCACCAGGCCAAGTTGCCCAGAGATGGGAGGACTCTCCTTAAAACAGTCACAAAATACAATATCTTGCGTGTACAAGGAGGTGCCTTCTTATACTTTGGGATATTGAATGCTATGACAGGCTTTCTAGAAAATGTGTGGATGAAAGTCCCAAGCAAGCATTCCCTGCAGTTGCAGTTGAACTTTGATGGGCTCCCATCGTTCAAGAGTAATAACCATCAGCTGTGGCCCATTCTAGGTCTCGTGAAGGAAGGAAGCAAATTTCCCTTCATGATTGCTATTTCTGGAGGAGACTGCAAACCCAAATCATTGACTGAGTATTTGGGGGACCTTGTGGGTGAGTTAAAGCACCTTCAGTCTGGGTTTTGGTTTAAAGGAAGGCTTTTTTTCCTGCAAGTCTGTTCTGTTGTGTGTGATGCTCCAGCCCGGGCTTTCGTTAAAGGCATAAAGAGTCATACAGGCTATTCAGCTTGTGATAAATGTGTTCAGACTGGTGTACAACTAAATAGTCACATGACTTTTCCAGAGACTGACTCCGCCTTGAGGACAGATGCTAGTTTCAGACAAATGTTGGATGAAGATCATCATGTTGAACAATCTCCCTTGACTAGACTTGGTATTGACATGGTTCTTGAATTTCCCCATGATTATTAATTAATTATCAAGTATCGTAATTCTTTTGTTTGTACTCTAAGGATTGTGAGGCAGCGTAGGAAATTCAAAATGAGTGACTATGACAGCAACGATGAAGTTTCATTCACTTTGGAACCAAAAGGATACCTGTATGAACCGAAGTAGCTACATAAATGTCTGAGCTGTGACTCAATGCCCACGGATGCTGAGTGTTACTGCTGTCACGAGTGGAACTTGGTTACAGACACTTTTCAGGATTTGTCTGAGTTAGAGGACACTGCTGGCTCTCAAACGGTCTGTATAACTCATCACACAGATTTCCCTGCTCTTCTGAATTCTGGAGTGTCCTGTAACAGCAACAACAACAACATCAACAGTCGTGGCAGCAGTAACACTCAGCATCTTGATGTCCAGTGTCCGTGGATGTTTCCTCTGTATTCCTTTCAGTCTCCATCTGTAGCAGCTCCTCTTCTGTGTAGCTACTTCGGTTCATACAGGTATCCTTTTGGTTCCAAAGTGAATGAAACTTCATCGTCGCTGTCATAGTCACTCGTTTTGAATTTCCTACGCTGCCTCACAATCCTTAGAGTACAAACAAAAGAATTTCGATACTTGATCAAACTTACACAAGGCTAAAACCAGTGCCTGAAGCAGCTTGTTTACATTCCCTACAGCTGAAAGGAGGAGGGGGGACGGAGCGCACTAGCGCTGCGGGGAAGGACACATGACCAGTTAGTTAGGTCCGGATAAATGTTTATATTTCCGAAGACTTAATGCACTTAAAAAATATTTTATGTATCGTACTCTTAAACTGTGGTATTACTTTTTGATTTGAGTTCTTGTGGGCAGAGAAAATAGCCTTTGAATCTAGTACCGTCTGTCCCTGTTAGCGCCTATTTCCTCGTCATCATCGATTAAAGTTTGTGTCTTACTGAGGGAGAGGAGACACCTTTCTACTGTATCTAATGTCCCTAGTGGTCACATGGAGCTCATACAACCCCACTTAAAAAAAACTGAACTATCCCTTTAAGAGGCAGGGCTGTATTGATGAGATATCTGAGTTTCCTTTTGAGAATTTTCTTTGTCATGTGAAGCGTATGGTGAGGGGCCCAAATTTCCCAGTTGCCCAGATTGTCCATCGTATCTCTGAGCATTCTAACAGAAGAGTCCATGATGGTCATGTGATAGAGGGGACTGTATTAAGGAAAGATCATGTTGGGGGGCCTTTACCACAGGAAGTTCAAGGGAGAATACAGGAGTTTAAAGGGATAGTTGGGATTTTCTGACATGAACCTGTATGGCATCCTCATCTATAGTTATGCACATCAGCGCTGTCTTACCCCTGTCAGCGTCCTGTGACCCGAGATCTGGTGCAGTTTTGGTCCAGACGAAAGTAGTCCGGCAACATGGCTGGGGTCATGAAAATAAAGTGTTTTTCCTCACAATACAATTTGTGTTCAAGAGAGTGATAAATTTGCATCACAAAACTGCAAACCGGAAAAAGTCAGACTCCGTTATCACTTGGTGCTACTTTCTGGTGCGTATCACTGCGCCGAACTGTCACTGTCATTACAACTTAAAAAAGTTAACGATAACATGTCTGACTACTACACTGATGAATATAACATTACATTTAGCACAGAGCCAAGGGGATTTATTTCTGAACCTGAATATACTGATGCTGAAATTTGTTAGATGGAGTTAGAACAGGTAGAGAGAGAGACGATCACAGTCATGTCGCTCCTGGAGCCACAGCTGGAGCCGTGAAAGAAAGGGTGAAGGTGACAGACATATGGTGGTGCACTTGTCAGAAGTGTGAAGTCATGCCGACAATGGTGGAGTGCTACTGCTGCCACGAATGGAACCTCATCATGCCACAGATGCAAGACATTTCAATTGATGAGGAGGTCAGCGTTGCAGCTTCTGTCTGCATCACAAAAAATAATGACTTCCCTGCACTGCTGAATGAGGGTGTTTTACAGACCTTTTTCCACATACCTAGGTACCTGAAAAAAGCAGTAGCACTTCACCTCTTTCGGCATGACTTCATACTTCTTAAAAGTGCACCACTATTTGTCTGTCACTCTCGCTTTCACGGCTCAAGCTGTGGCTCCAGGAGCGACATGACTGTGCCTCGTCTCTCTTTCTCCCCGTTCTAACTCCATCTGACGAATTTCAGCATCAGTATATTCAGGTTTATAAAGATATCCCCTTGGCTCTGTGCTAAATGTAATGTCATCTTCATCAGTGTAGTAGTCAGACATGTTATTGTTAACTTTTTAAAGTTGTTATGACAGTGACAACGCGCGCCGGTCAGCTGGATGCGCCGCGCGGCGCAGTGATACGCAGCAGAAAGTAGTGCCAAGTGATAACGGAGTCTGACTTTTTTCCGGTTTGCAGTTTTGTGATGCAAATTTATCACTCTCTTGAACACAAATTGTTTTGAGTTTTATGTGTTTTATTTTCATGACCCCAGCCATGTTGCCGGACTACTTTTGTCTGGACCAAAACCGCACCAGATCTCGGGTCACAGGACAATGACAGGGGTAAGTCAGCGCTGTAAGTACAGATGAGCATGCCATACAGGTTCATGTCAAAAAACCTGAACTATCCCTTTAAGGGCCGATAACCACCTATGGCCTTGAGGGGTCATGATTGAGTGGTGAATGACCCCCTTTGAATGGCGCCAGCAGCTAGTAGGCTGCTGGGGTCTCTACCGATCAGCCGAGCAGTTCCAAACCGGTTGATGGGGCTGCTGGCTGGACCCACTTCTAGCCACCGAGGCATATGAACGTCTTGTAGGTTGTTGCCAGCGATCTCTGTCTTTCTGTCTGTTTGTGGACTAGAAATCATGTGTACAGGGGAAGGCGGGTCTCACCCATGTATCTAAAGCCACACAGTTTAAAAGTGATCAAATATGCACAGTTTTTGGAAATTACATCACAATAAGAGGCTGTAATAAAAAAACACTTTTATTATGGTGATCAAAAACCCATCTTTGTTGTCTGAAAAATTGAGTTTTGTTTTGTCTGTGTCTTTTTTTTAGGGGGGAATTGTAATTGTTTCTGTGATATGACCTTTGCCCTGACAAGATAATCCCTGAGATTTTTATTCTTTCTGAAGGCAGCAATAATTCTTGTGTTTTTTCTGTGATTGATTTTTGTTAATTTTTGTTTCTAAGTTGTTCTTTATATTCTTTACCAGCTTCACAGTGGATGGAGAAAAGGTGCTGACCAAAGGAAGAGCGGTGGAGGCTTTGAGGGGCTTTTTCTGCAGGGATTTGAAGTAGCCTCTGAGGAAGGTCCAAGAGTACCCTCTGCTGGACAAATAGGAGAATAACATCCTGGTGGTGTTCTGGAAATCTTCTGCCTGTGTGCAGATCCTGTAGAATCTGAGCAGCTGTGATTTAATGAGCCCTGCAAATGTGTGTTTGGGATGATACCTGCTTTTGTCCTTGAAATAAACTTTGATGTCTAGATGATTCTGTTGACTAAATTTGGGTCGACTAAATGTTGTGTCGAGGAAATGCACACATTTTGAATTTGGTGTGTATTTGAGTTTGATGGGGGGGTCATGAGTGTACTGAGCGCGCTCAGAGAGAGGCTGCCACTGCTTTGCAGCTGGTCACTGATCCATGATCCATTTTCCTGGTCTGGTTCAGAAATGTCCCCTCTCTCCGTGTCCACTCTTCCTTCTCCTCGTTGTGGTCTCCTCAGCTCTCTGTGAAAATAAAGAATGAACAACGGCATCAGATACTCACCCAGATAGCATTTATTATTGAATCAATGTTGAATAAACATTCCATTGGCAACGCTAGATCATTGAATCAATGTTAGTCTCTGATGCTGATTCAACATCATTCTTGCACCCAAATTTAACATTGAAACAATGTTGACACCTCTACCAAAGATCAACCGGAAATCAATGTCATTTCAATGTTGAATCAAAGCTGATTTTTCAACTCAACTGCATGTCATTGCATTTTCAAAAGGCAGAATTTTAAATAATCCCCAGTATATATGTCCTGCTTTACCTACAGCCGGGACTTTGTGAAAAGTATCCCAAAAGATTCCCCCCAAAACTAATAATCAATTAATCAGACAATATTATTTAAAATATTAAAATACTTCATTGATTTTCAAACAAATACAATCATTTCATGAATCATTAATGTAACACTCAGCAGCTAAACAGTCATTTCATTCAAACTCATTCAGTTTTATTTTGGGCTTCTCTGCCCAAACCCTTCAGTCCGGTCTGGGGCAAATTTGGTTGTCCTCTTTGCGTCTTAAGAGTACCAGAAGACATCCAAGCCACCACATCACCCCCCTGCACCCCATCAGTAAGTATATGTTCAGAACTGGGCAAGAACCCAGATTTCTAATCAGACAGGTTTTAAAGAGACTTTGATGTTAGCTTCATCAAAGAAGCTGTCTTTTGCAGCAATTGTAGCCTGGCAGACTTTAAGTATTCTAGCTGCTACTTTTTCCTTGTAATCTGATGGTCCCCCAGACCCTCATGCTGCCTCCACCATGTTTGACAGATGGCATGTATAAAGTGAGAAAGGGTCTCGAAAAAGGAAGGCTACAATACTCCCATCATGCTTTACCCTGTGGACAGGACCCCTTTTCTCTCTCTATAAATCTCCTATTTTACCATCTCAGATGCTAGACCAATGCTTAATGTCATCCGTCAAGCATGGCAGAGCTAGTGTGAGGGTCTAAGGGACTATCAGATTATCCACAAAAAAATGACAGCTAGAATCCCAAATGTCTGCTAAACTGTAATTGCTGCAACTAGTGCATTTTGATGAATGCAATGTTGGAAGTAAGAACCATAAACTGTATATAAAGTGGACAGTCTGTATAAAAAGTTAATAAGTTGCTCGATCTTGGCTCTCGGTGCAGCTTTATTCAGTTACTTGTTACTAATTGAAGCAGTTTATACCATGGTCAGTGAGAATTCCAATGTCAACTGGCATGCCTTAGATTGGTCTAATGCACGCCAGTTGACAGTTCGGCAAGTTAAATCACCATTGTATCACTCTGCTGTGCGCGTTACCATAGCAACGCGTCACACACATTTCTAAAGTTTTATAAAACTTTAGATCGAGTTTAATAAATCAATGAGCTCTCTTCCTTAGCTTACTCCTTGTCAGCAACATTTTTATGTTTTGTATCCATCAGTCAATCTGTACCCCTTCAAAGTTTGGGATCCCTTTGATGATAGTAAATTCGTTAAGATTAAGTTCCGAGCTTGTCATGAAATGCGCTATCCAAAGTATTGTTTTTCTGAAGCTTATACGGTGTTCTAATGAAGCACTATTGCTCGGATGTGAAGAGAAACATAGTGACATATTATTCGGAAAGCATTTTCCCGCCTCTGTAGTTTTTTTTTTTTTTTTTTTTTTTGGGCTGTGTTCCATCCAATTACGTCATTCTTGCCTGTGTCGATATGTGTAAATACTCAGAGATATGGACAAACAAATACACAGACTATTTGATAGACACACACTCATAGAAAGACACAAAAAACATTTAGATTGGATTTTCTTGAAAACAATGGTCTAATTTAAAAATGAGCAAAACCTTCCCCTCTTTTGAGCTTGGCAGAGGGAACAGCCATTGTAAATATGCTGTTGACATGTTTAGATGCACATTTTGAAAGGGGGCTCCCCCCTTGAGACATCAATGCCTTAATGTATGAATTTGAGTACGAAGAATGAAGACAATTATTCAGGTGTATACAGTAAGCAGGACAGGGCCTTTGTTTAAAGGAAATGATACATGTGTTGTGATCCATGCAGTTTTAGTCTTGAGATTTTACAAGTTTTATATTGTGTTGCAAGCTTATGAATATTTCAATAACGAAATATATTTACCCTGATCATTTATTTCTATTTACAACCTATAAATCTAGAAAGAATGAGTTTTAATAACATTCTTTTCTCCTACAGAACATCACAACAAGTTTTAGAGAAGGCACAAACCTGGACCTGAAGAGGCTGGAGCTGAACACCTACCAGTCCATTTTGCCATAAGGTTGGGCCGTACCACAACCTCATTCATCATTTACTAGGCCACAAGAGCGCCAGTATTAACTATGGAGGTATATCCATCTTTAAATAATAACTACAGATGTTGACTTCAGTTATACCAATACCATAATCGATCCCCCTAAGGACCCATCTCTTTGTGAATTTACAATTGGTGTTTTGTTTTGTAAGGATGGTTAGAAATCTGGTGGAAAACCCCGAAGTCTAAATTGACTTACCCTGAGAAAGCAAATTCTGTGCTTTGGTTCTTGGCTGATCAAGCAAGTGCATGAACACAAGAATAAGTCATCATGTGTTTGTGAACATTTATCTTCAGAAACAGAGCCTGAATCTGAGCTTACAAGTATTGATAAGAGTCACAGCAGCAATCAAGAAAACAAAAGTAAGAAAGTGTATAGAAAGTGCAAAAATGTCCATAAGAAAATAGATGACGACATCCCGTCCACCACTCTCCAGCCCAGCCAGTCTCCATCTCCACAGGGTCCAGGACTGAGCTTCCCCAGCAGTCTGTTCAGTCTCTGTCTCCTGGATCCTGTCTGCTCACAGCAGGTGAAGCTCCTCCAATGTAGTGCCAGCGTCCAATGTCAGCTCCGACAGCCACGTCCATGAACAGCACGATGCCACTCTGCCCTGCGCCAGCCCCTCTGCTGCTGGGCTAGCACGGCTAGCTCGTCCATCCCACTGGAGATAGATTCCATGTTCCCAACAACGATGAATGGAAGGACAGGTCCACGTCGTCACCTCCCAGCTCACACCTGAGAACCAGCACATTGTCCACACCCCCTCTTCCTCACCTTGAGGGAAATCATCAGGCCTTACACCAGTTAGCATTGACATGCTCCAGGCTGCTAACAGCTAGTTTCACATGTTTCAGAGGGCAAGGTTATTGTAAATATGCCGTGGCTGAGAAGTTCCAAGATGCCAGCTGACAAGGACGGTCACCCACTCACTGGATCCTCTCAGCATTTTGCCTTGAATGATGTGTTCCATCAGGGCAACAGCAAAGTCAGGACAGATGTTCTAAGAAGGCTTGAGCTTGTGCCTGAACTTGCTGGACTTGTCAACAGCCAGTGTGTGGAGCAGCTGTTCTCTGGAATGAGGAAAAACAATTACTTTCTGAATATGACAACACCATCACCCATATATTTCTACAAAGAAACATACTCCACCACTACAATATGGCAAAAAAAACAAAAGGCTATGGTCCAGTGCAGCCATATTGTTCCTTCAACTGTGAAGAAGCAGACTGACAGCCATGGGAGGATTGTCTTAGGTATGCTATTTTATTAAATGTTAATGTGTTTTTATTTTTGTTTGTTTTCTTATTTCCTCATCTCAATTTAAACAAAAGCAAAAAAAAAATAAAAAATTCTATAGCTCCTGCCTGAGCTGGGATGCAAAAGGGAACCTCTGCCAATGGACAAGAAGAAAAAGAACCACAAGACTGTCATGAAAAACAAGAGCCTAAGGAATGTGAGTCATTGCTATTTACATATTGTTGTACAGAAAAAGTTAACATTTTATAACAAATTTCAATTTCATTAAAAATTATTTTTTAGCAAAAATCATGAATGAGCAGAGAGATGTCACTACTCTCCATGGATTGTTACCGCACATTGCATGCTGGGGCCAGAAACTTGAGGATGAACAGAAACAAACGGTAAAGTACATCTGTGGTTACCATCCACACACCCCTCCAGCGCAGGCCTACATCAGGGCAAACTATTTACCCCAACAAAAGCCTGCTTGGTCAAAACACATGCACACTTTTTGCCAAATAGCCATGTACTAATAAAGGCTTTTTTACCTCAACACCCTCCTTAGTGTCTCAGGGACTTCGCTTCTGTAATTAGTGATCTTTTCTTTTAAAAATATGGCATCTTTTGTAGTGTCCCTGCAAATTTTCAGGAAATTGTGTAAAAATAACCATTTTTAGTACTTGAAAATTATTTTCTAGTAATTACTTACCCAGGTACTGGATTTTAAAGAGTTTTCTTTTTTCCACCACTAGCTGTCCCAGGTCCTGGATAAGACCAAGAGTCCAAGAGACCTCATAGCAATGGTGGACAACATTATTTTGACTCGTTCTGACTTTTGGAGTCTGGGTTCAGAACAGGATGTTGATGGGATGGTAGGCATAGTGAATGTGCTGTGATAATTAATTTAAGAAAAAAAAGATTTTAGTGTTTTAAAATACAAAACAAGTGTTAATGTACTCTTCCAGATCCTCAACAGTTGTCTCAAGGTTATCGAGAAGGTAGTTCGGCTTTTTAAGAATTTAAATCATTATCCTTATTATTATTATTATTTTAGTTGTAGCTGTGACAATAGAATGACCACACTTTCTCCATCACAGAGAGTGGAGCATGTTTTTGCTGCAAACAGTCATGTCACTGCAACTTGGTTCCCACCATCATCAGTAAACCCCATGGACCACCTGCCAGTAATTTGCTTTTTACTCGTGTTTTTGTAAGCCCATTTTGAATTGGATTTCTTAATCATGTTTTGCTATTGTTGCAGCCAGACTGCAGTGGATCATCATCCCTGTTTTCGTTCCCAGACACTGGATCCTCTGTGTAATTACATTTATACTTTCCTTGATTATTGACACAAACAACAACAAAAAAAACAACTAAGATATTGCTATATTTTAACACATTTAACAGCTACTGAGGCCACAGGCCAGGGAGATTTTCTTTCTAGATCCCCTAAGTGGCAGCGGTTTGAGAAATGAGAGTAGAACTCGTCTATTCAGGTTTCTGGAGCACTTGGCATCATCTAATCTGGACAGTGGTAGTTCAGTTTTAAACCACTTGTCCCCTTTTGTTTGTTATGATCTATGGTTCTGTGTTAATTGATTAGTAATAATATTAACAAATATCTGTCAATTTTTACTCTTTGAACTGATGGAAGCAGAACCATAGATCCTGTTTGAGTTGGGCAGTTCTGTTTAAGCCCATGTTAAAAAAAAATACTCAAGTTCAAACCTTTTCTTTGTTAGCTCCAATTGTGTTTCTGGTGTGTATGCATGAAAATGCTGCACTATTATTTCCTTATATTAATCTGTGTTTTCTCCAGACACATTGCACACCTCCTCTCCCCTGGACCCTGGAGGACACTTGGCAGAAATGATGTTCTGGTTTGATACGTCATCAAATCAGCTCGTTTTCAATTAGATTACTATCCTTTAATCAACACTTTTTTTTTTCACACCCCCAGGGTCTGGCAAGGCAAGGGTGCTCAAACAACTGTGGCGTGTTTGTTAAAATGGTAAGACCAGGGCTGGTCTAGTATTTATTATTGTGAAGCAGTTGGGTTATTATTACATAGTATATTATATGGTAGTTATTATCATTGTGGGGTAAGATTGCTTGAACCAAGAGATGGAGTGAAGTCAGGAAGGTGATGATTTATTTTTGAATTGTACAGTGACATGCTCAACCAGAAATGGCTCTGAAAAAAAGCAAACCAAGGATTAGAAATGATCACATCAATTAAATGTTCCCTTCGATAAAGAACAATACAGTTTAGACCTGACTTTATCACAATATCAATAATTAAGGTGCACATGTTGCCCTTCCTACTGTGTTCCCGCACGCACGCAGGATTTTCTTTACTTTTTCTATTTCCTTTTTTAATTAAAAAGCAGTTTAAAAGTCACAAATGGTCTTTTGGTTATTTTCTTTACCTTATGTTATATGAACTGACAGCAAGGCAGCTACAGGGACAGGCAGGGTTTTAACTTGGGTAAACTGACATACAGCAATACAACTCTGGAGACAGGCAGGGTGAGTACAAGGATTGTGCAGAAAAACAATCATACAGCAACAGAGAAAGGCAGGATGATATATAGGCAACATTAAGAAAAAAGAAATGTATAATAGGGGTCTGTGAAAAATATATTAACATGTACTTTTTTACTTTCAGTATGCTCTGTACATTGTCATGGGGGCCAAGTGCGATTTCAGTGAGGTACGTGTAAATAGTGATTAGTTTGTGTTTAGTGAATACAAGGTACTTTTGGGTGCTAGCACAAATTGACCTGTTGTGTATTTATTTCTTCAAAGGAAAACATGCCCCAAATAAGAAGATGGTGGTGTCTTCTTCTAACAAACAACTTTCCAAAGCCGTAAATGTCCTTTATATGATCACACTTTTGAAATACTTGTTTAAGCTACAGGTTTTACTGAAAACCCTGTGGATTGACTTTTATGAAAGTTTCAATAGTGAAAATTCATTGTCACTGACTCACCAAGGTCTGAAGAAGAAAGACTGCAGGACAGAAAAAGGCGTCGGGAGGAGCGGAAACTACAGGTAAGAGGTGATTAAAGTAATTAGACATGTATTTATTTTTTGAAGACTATTGTTAATCCCTCTGCAAATTTCAGGATGTAGAAGATATTCCACCAAAAAAGATGTGCTGAATCCATCTCATCAGGTGCTATGCTATAGAGTTGTCATGTCCTGAATTAAGTTTACCTTGCACCTTTTACTGCAGCCTGGTCTTTCATTTTTGTCATGTCTGGTTTTATTTTGTAGTGACTTCTCTCCTCTTATTTCAGATCCCTTCACTTCCTGACCTGGTGTTTTCCGCCCTTGTGATTGTGATCCCAGCTCTTGATTGTTTCCACCTGTGTTCTATTAACTCTTGTATTGAAGTCTGCGTCTCCCTTTGTCCAGTGTCAGATTGTCCTGTCCTGTCTGTCTTGATGAAAACCAAGCATGAGAGTTTTTTCAGTTTTGATTGAAAAGAAGTGTCATGACCTGGCTCTAGGCCATGACAAAGACACGGAGACATATGGTTTCAAATTAATAAGGGGAATAAATTTATTAACAAAATATAAATTCAAAAGGATTCACAATTGAAGCAAAATCAACTAAACTAAGAAAAGAGATCAATCAAGAAATTAAGATGCAACGCGAGGGAGGACTGCGCCCAGCCAGGCCCCGCTGAGCCTGGTAGTGCTGGCAGAGGGCGACCCAGGAAGCATGTGTTGGCCAGAACTTAGGCACCTGGGGGATCCACCCAGGTACACAAACGCCTCCCACAGGGCCTGCAAGGACACACATTACACAGACAAGGGAGAACAAATAACTGCAGCAGCCCTAGTGGCAGGAGGCCGGCACAAGAAGAATATTGTTGCCGTCTTATTTTATACCAGCCTTGTTGTGATTTTTTGTTCCCTTTAGTTATCTGCCGGCCAGATTTGCTTTTGAATGCCTTGTTTGAACATTTGGAGAACATTAAAACCTTTTTTCTGTTTCGAAAGTCGTTTGCATCTGGGTCCATATCTGCAAACCTTGTCAAGAGTTATTGTACACACATAAATTGTTTTTTCCTGCATGCTTTTATTTCTTTTAGATGACCTTGGGTGACCTGAGATGCCCCTTCTAATATAATATAATATTGTATTTATTATAAAAGTTTAGGAGGTGGGGTTTCCAAGATCTTTTTTAGTGTAACGTATCTATTTTCACATTCTATTCCCTCTGTAGGGAAAGGTGACATGAAGACCAAAAGTGTGCCATTCTCTACTTTGAGAATGACCTTATTTCTGTACAGGAAAAAAATGCTTTTCTGCATGACTCCATAAAGGCAGCCAAATGTTGCCAAGCGCAGTCATTTTAAGGAAGATATTCCCTGCCTGATGTTGTAGAGATGGATGATGGAGAGCAAAAGGAATCACTCAAAGAACTCCGATACTGTGACTTCATGAGTGAAGGTGAAGAGGGAGTCATGGAAATGAGGGAGCGTTTCATGTTCTCTTTTCAGTTGCGCATCGACTATGATGCATTTTGTGCAGAAATTATAGATGTTCAAAACTGAAAGATCTGTGTGTTTTGAGGAGAAATAAATCCAGTGTTTGCCATTTCTGTTTCTTGAATTTTTTGGTCTATATTATGGGTGTTGCATTACAATGCTACAGTCATTTCAATCTCTGAGAGCCTTCCAAATGTGCCTGTGGAACAATGGTTAGACATCTAGCCTGGGGTAGGGGGTTTTATTTGCCACTTTTAACTGGCCTGAGACTATGCAGTCCTTAAATTATGTGTGAACTGTGCTGAAATACAGTTTGAAGGCCACAGCAATTATTACATAAACAATATCTTGGTGGAACCTGGGGTCAAATATAGGATATATTTAATATAATTTTACATAGTAATACCAGTAAAACATTAATTAATAAATGACAGGTACATTTGATAAGTTGAACTTAATTTCCAAGAGATAACTAATGCTACACTCAGCAGTTTTGTTCAGTCTGCCTTTATCGTTCCCTTAGTCATAAATAGGAGAGGATTTTGTTTAAAAAAAAAAACATGCACCAATAGTGTACATATCCTAAAATCCTAACTAATCTCCCAAGTTATAAAAAATATACATGGCGAGCCTGAATTTAATAATCTCAGGATACACTCCCGAATCCTGTAGGTGGCGGTATTGTATGTGGAAAATTGTAAACTGTGAAGAAGACGACGGCAAGACTCACAGTGGGTAGAGGAGAAGAGAGCGCAACGTGTTTAACCCCGCCCACGTTGAGGCATGTAGATGCATTTAACCCCGCCCACGTTGAGGCACGCCTCGTTCTGCAGGCTGCAGTCAGGGGCTTCTCACGGTGTCAGCAGTGTTTCAGTAAAATACCACTTTGAGAAAGTTTGAGTTTTAGGGCAGCTGAAACGCCATTTCTGTGAAAACGGGAGGCAAAGTGCCCTCCACAGCTGGGAATGTGACTTCATCTGGAGTGACACTGCTCACATCGGCAAGTGACTGTAGGCTACTCCACACACACAAACAAAGACGCTCACACAAATAGCTAGCAAGATTAGGCGAAGATTCCGGACGCAGCCCAGATATGCTAGCAGACGACAAGCTCAGATCATCGGAGCACTACAGCAAATGTTGCCAGCAGCCACGGCCCGACTTCACAGCGGGGCGATCGGGGGAAAAGGTAACGCGGTCTTGCTCCTCATTTGGGACCGGCCCGCAGAACCCAAACTGCGACCCAAACCCGCTCCCAACGGGCAACCGGGAACTGCAGGCAGACTATCCTCTCCGTACTCCTTACAGTTTGCCTCACATCGCAGTTTACACAAATCAAATCGAAACTTGATCACAGATTTGTTATCATAACCTCGGCCTGTGCATAGAAATTCCCAGATTTTTGAGCAATAATAAACGAATAAATAACAATAGATGGAAGAACTTTTTTCTGCTTACCTGGTTCTGGCGATGATCTCTGATGGTTTCCTGGTCAACCATACGTCACCTATTTTTCAATCATATTTCCTGGGCAACCCTCTAGTTTACGGGTCAACCATGAATCGATGGGTTTTCACTCAATGTATTTTCGAGGTCAACCATTCTTCAACTGTTTATCAACATTGGCGTCATCGCCACAGTGACCAGAAATAGCTGCTAAATCAACCACAGTAGGCGATCATAAATCAACGTTTCCATGTTATAGTCATCAACATCAGATACCATCTATATTGCAATAATGATTCCATGTTGATTTACAGTTGATAAATCAATATCAACCATTCTGACAGTTCTGATGAAATATCAACATTTATTCAACGTCGTCTTGCTGTCTGGGCAGTGACTTAGGATGCTACAGTCAGTTTGATCAGACGATGGAAACGTGAACAGTTACTCACCTCTACTGCAGCCATCCACGTTTTACACAACAACAACAACAACAAATCACTGAGCTTTGTTTGTCATTAGTTTGTGAGTGTGCCCGTGTGAGTGTGCCCGTGTGAGTGTGCCTGTGTGAGAGTGCATACGTGTGTCTACTTCCCTCTAATCACCATCCTCAGGCTGCGGGGCACGGTGTGATTAGGGCACAGGTGTGTGTAGTTGGGGGCACCTTTTTCTCACGTTGGTGTGCAGGAGAGAGCAGACCCGGAGAAGCAAGAGTTGAGAGCAGCTGCGTTGGACGGAGCAGAGACGTGGGAAGAAAAGGAGAAAGAAACTGCCCGAGGAAGGCTGGTCATGGGTCGCGGCTGGGGAAGGCCAGTTGGACAGCTGTAACAGCGGGACGGCAACCAATCCAAGTGCAGGGTGGACCAGACCAGACCAGAGGAAGACCTCAGGCTACCTCGATGGGGAGGACGGCTGCTGCTCACGGGTCGCCGTACTCACACAAGGGAGACGGGGGACGCATGGCGTGAGAGGGGGAAGCTGTGGATGAAAGCGGAGGGGTGGGCACGCATTCCACCCTTCCTCCAGATAAGTACCCTTCCTCTCTCGCTACAGTATATATCCGTGACTTTTGTTATTTTTAACATAGCCTATTAAGTTGTTTCAAAGACAACAAATCAGCCCTGTTGGCCCACCCGCCATTGGAAACCACCAGGACAATTATATTCTTGCACTGTGTGTATTGTTTGATTGTTTTGGATTTAATTTCTGATTTTGCTAGTTTGATTCGTGTTCCCTATTTTACTGTGTTTTCTTTTGTTTCACCCCAAGAATTAATTTTATTCATCAATTATCCTCCAAGTGTTGGACACTGATTGGTGGTGGTTATCCTGATGGATATTTTGTTTTTTTAAAGTGACTAGCTGGCACCAAAGCAGAGGAGGAACCTGGGGACCAAAGGACAATTGTTTGACCCGTTTACATTTGACTTCTTGGCGTATCTTTTAATTGTTTTAGATTTTTGCAATAAAGGAACTATTTTATATTTGGAATCCTCTCTGGGTATTGTCTGTCTGGTGGTCTTGCTCCTTTACAGAAACAGTGGTTTTACACTCAGGTCACTTAACCAGGTGACAAGCGTGTCATTGTTTTGTGTGTGTGTATACGTCCTTTTCCAGCAGCAAACAGAGTCTCTGACTCAGTCAGGTGGGCTTTACACGAGTACGAATTTCTACGACTCTGGTAAAATAAACTATCGATCCGATGATATTGACACACGGAGACGCGTATTTGTCCATGACTCCGCATCTTTTTAGAAAACGGGTCTGCAGGTGGATTTCTGCGTTTTCGTCTTCATGTCGTACTTGGTATAAACAGATAAGTCCGTAAAAGACTGTAACCTCATAGCACCACTCCGACTCCCCGCCCCCCACCCATGTTGTCACACACAACAACAACAACAAGAACAACAACAATAGTGGCAGGCTCGGACTGACTCTGATATTGTTCCAGCAGCTACAAATATTGCTTCGACTATTATATCAACATTTTCTCAGAGAGCATGAACAACACCAGCTACGGCAACAACAGTGCTCATGCAGAGACGCAGCATGTCATGCGTGCATGAGCACTTGTTGACGTGGAATCCGCCTCGGAGCAGAACCACACGGGCAACCCAACGACAGTTTTGCGTTGTCATGTAAATGCACAAGTCTATGCACAATACGATGTGTAAACAGTGATACATGTTTTGATGCCGCCGCCAAGACGATACAGGGCCGTCCTCGTGTGAGAAGGGCCTCAGAGTCACTGTCATCGTTCAAGAACCTGCTGTTGGTGCGGGAGCAGAGGCCTGCCTCTTGGCAGGGTCCTGCACCGGGTTGGGTACCCACAAAAACAGATGATTTGAGGGTGGTTTTAAAAACTTTTTCTTTCCCGGGTTCGGATCTGGGTGGAAAAAATAACGTGGGTCTGGTCGCGGGTTTGAGTTTGACACATCAAAATCAATATAAAATTATAATAAATACAATAAAATAAGAGTGGGAACTCTTCACTAAGTCAGTTTTAACCCTGTTATCGCCGCGCTACGCTTCAGACAGCACTGTTGGGTGTGTGCTCCTCAGTTACACACACACAACAGTGGCATGAGCACAACTCGTACCCGATGAATGCACTTTTTGGACTGTAATTTAGAAGTCTATGACGAAAAAGAAAAATCTCCCGGTTCTACCGATGTGCAGTCTAGGCCTTACACCATCGGACAATATGCAGCGTTGCGTTCAAGTGCAACTCCAAAAAGGAGGACAAATAAGGTTCCGGCTTGAGGCTGCCAGAAGGCTTTCCTGATCCAAGCAGTGCTTCGGGAGATATTTAGATCCAAAATTGTGCAGCGGACGTCCGTATAATGGGATCCATCGGGGCATAGACAGCGCCACTCCTAAAACTGCATCAATCGTCCAAAAACTCGTGTTTTTCACCAATATTCCATCATGGTCCGCTCCAAGTTAGTCCTCTGCTGCAGTCTGTGTCACTCCAGACAGCGCTGTGTGGCTGTAATGACCTCTGAACTCATGAAGACTTTGGCCGTTTTCGAATTCGCCTACTACATACTGCTTATGAAGGTAGTATGTAGTAGGCACTGCCTACAACATACTACCTTCATATGCAGTATTTAGTATGACTGTTCAGTTGGGTTAATTTTATAGTATACTACGCTGGTTTTTCGGTTTGAAGAAAACAGAAGTTTGCTACGGCTGACTTTTTTTCCCAAAAAAACGTTATTGAAAATGTACAAAATAAACAAACCGTGTGTAAATTATCTGCAAATATATCGCTAGAGAGAGCATTTTGTATTAACTTTCAGTGGTGGAGATGATGAGGATTTCTTTTGTGTATTTTTTGTGACTGCGTACCATGGCCACTTAAGAAAAAAATAAATAAATAAACAATAAACACCACAGTACAATATAAAGCAGTGTTTCCCAACCATGCTCCTGGAGGACCCCTGCCCTGCATGTTTTAGATGTTACCCCACTCCAGCACACCTGATTCAAATGAATGGCTCGTTATCAGGCTCGAGTAGAGCTTGATGACGAGCTGATCATTTGAATTTTATATGTAATTATAATTTTTCATTTTTTTTTTGCAGGGGGGGACCTTTTTGACCTTGACTTGTAGAAGTAAATGAGGAATTTTTACTTACCTTGTAACTGTAATCTGTGTAATTATTTATAAGGACAGTTATCATTAATTATCAAAAAAGTTTGAGTGTTATCATACATAGAATCTATTTTTATACCATGTTCGATTAATTAACATCACCTTTTTTCACAGGACTCCCTGGCTCTGTACATGAGGCCAGGGTCCTGCGATGGAGCAATATTTATGTCCACAAACTTTAAACCCCCCCCCCAACACACACACACACACACACACACACACACACACACACACACACACACACACACACACACACACACACACTCACACTCCATGGCTGGTACATCCTGGGGGATGGGGGCTATCCCTTGCAGCTCCGATAAGCCTCCTTACACCTTTTAGAGAGCACCAAACACCCACACACACACACACACACACACACACATATAATATATATATATAAGAAATGTATATTATCAGGTTAAATTGATCATTAATATCCAGTTATACATGTACATATTTTCTTTACCAAGAAGCATTTTTTTTTAATTTCCCTGTAAATATATCGATTCTCTGATGTATTGTAAATAGTCTAAAGATGTTTTGGGTTCAGGTTCTACATTCCTCAGTTTTTATGAACTGTTCTTTGTTCCTCTGCGTTCTTTTCCGATTTGAATTTGACAAGCTGCCACTACAATCCAGTGTCCTCTATTTTTATTTAATTAGCCGTTTTTAATCCTTTGCAAACTTGTTGGTGGTTATCTGGTGCAAATATCTACAACAATAACAACAGAAATTGTAAACAATACAACTTTTTATTACAACTATAAACAACTACTTGAGCATTTTTTCAATGACTGCCATAAAATCTTTTTGTCTCCTCTCCTCCCTCGCAGCAATCTCCTGCTCACCCTCCACTCTCTCTCCCTCTTCTCTTCTCTATCCAGTCGCTCTCTCTCTCTCTTATCTTCTCTTTCCAACCTCTCCCTCTCCCTCTTCTCCTCTCGCTCAAGCCTCTCCTTCTCTTTCCTCTCCTCTCTGTCCAGGGCCTCTCTCTCTCTCTCTCCTTTCTTCTCTCTCCCAACAAAGCCTCTCTCTCTCCTCGCCCCTCTCCGTCACCTGGTGCAACACATCCACCCATTCTGGCCTCCTCTTTCTGGATGGTGTTCCTGCCTCTGGAGAGGGAGGAGAAGCCACCACTTCATCCTGGTTGGAGGAGTCAATGGTAACCGGAGGGGAAATACTCGGCCTCCGGCCCAAGGCCTCATCCATTAGGTTAAACCATCTCCAGGATGCAGCGGTGGCTTCTCCTCCCTCTGTGCTGATCCCAGTCCTAGGAGCTTTAAGTTCCTGAATGGCACACACACGATTGCCATGACTTATATGTTAGATTGTCAGGTATTTTTGGAGGTCGACAAACCCTGGAGACAGAAGCGTTTTCATTCTTACTTTGAATTTCTGCTTCAGATTTTCCCACTTCCTCTTTAACTTCCCTGGCTCCACCTTCCCCTCCAAGCCATAGTCCTTCAAAAACACCCTAATAAAAACAATGAATGACAATTTACTGTGCACATGAAAACACGACTACATACCAATATGTTATGGAATACTACCACTTACTGTACACCAATGGCGAGACACGTTAGGAGAACTTACTCAAATCCTTAGATGGCAGCATTTCGCTGACCGCTAAACAAGACCTCGTGGGCTGTCCGCCAACGGATCAGGGCCTCAGTGTCCTGCTCTGTCCCTGAGAGAAACAGTTCTTTAATGCAAAGACCGTGTTGTTCAACATCTATTCAGCTGATAACCAGTTAACTGTTTCGTTATTTTAGCTTAGCAGGTATAGGACTTTACGTCGCCTTCCTGCCGTTACAAACCGTAACAGCAAAAAACTACAATAACACTGAGCATTTTACAGTTTATTACCCCAAATAATGTGTTGAAAGGGTAAAGATAAAAAGAAATGGATCTTACATTTATATCCCTCTGCTGCTCCGGTTGTTGCTCCGCTTTCTGCCATTTTCACTTCTGATATGGGACCAGGCGCGCTGCATTGTGGGTAACAGTATGCGAAGCAGACTGGTCCGATGCATACTGTGGATTTTTCCTGATTCAGTACGTCATCCGGGTGTTTTTTGGCATACTACAACTTTGACATTTGTTCGCATACTGCATACTGCATTTTGTTCGAATCAGTATGCACTGCTAGCTTACTATGCAAATTCGAAAACGGCCTTTGTTTTACGCTTGCCCCTCAAAGAAAGGAGTCAGCTCTCCAGAGAGTACTGTGCATGAACTTATCATTTAAAGTATTATTGGGCTGCGTGTTTTCCAAGTCCTCTTTTTTTCTGAAAAGTTTATTTTTTATTAGTTATTAGAGTTTGAAAATGACCGCGATTTACGGCAGCTTCACAATGATTGTGTACGGCGTATGCTGCGGGCTACGTCCGGATTATGGCCCAGATTCTCCACTGGCTGCACAATGGCAGTGCCCTGACAGGGGATATTCTGGCTTCAAATCCGTAACGTGGAAGGCTGAGCTATGCTATCCAGTTCTTATAATACATCCATGGTTGTGACATGATCACGGCTCGTACCTGCTGAGCGTCACTTAAGTCTGGACAGAAAGTAAGTCCACTATTACACATGTAAAGGTCCTTTTAAGAGATTAAAAGTTTAAAAGCATTAAACATAAAAAAGGAGTGATTTTACAGTTGTATGTGAGAAGATCACAGAGGGTTGATGATGGAGCTGAAGTCAGGCTTTTATTGGAAGAGTTGCTTCATTCAGGTGCGTTGTTTACTCCCTGGCATCTGAATTATGGCGATATACTGTTCAATTTCAGACAATATGACCCAAAATGATTACTTTAAATAAGGTTAAGGGTCGGGCTGTGGGTCGTGTATCAACGGGTCGGATCGGATTGCGGTACTAATCAGGCTGATGTGTGGGTTTGCGGTTCTGGTGCGGGTTTGTACGTCCCCGGGTCGGGGCGGGGCGGATCTTGAAAATTGGACCCGTGCAGGACTCTGACTCTTGGTACTTACCTTCTCCTGCTCTGGGCCGCTCCAGGCCTGCTTTGACTTTTTGATGGAGGAATTATGAGTTTTTAACACTCAAGGTGTTAAAATAGGAAGTACATTCTTCCTCACAAAAAGTTCAGATGCCCAAAATGCCATCAAGATATCTAAAATGATAGAGAGGCTTCACTTTTCTAAAGCAGCAGTCTAGTGGGAGGCCACAAATATCAGGATAAGTGGGAGCAAATTTTTTACCCATAGCTGTCCCTTTTGTTTGTTAAAAAATATAATTTTCGTCGAATTTGAGGTCATTACGAGATAAATTTGTTTCTAATAATTGAAGTACTTCCTTATTAGGTCTGTCTTTGTCCCTAAATTTGTAGAAGGCCTCCATCACAGCCTGAATCCCCTCTGTCATTTACTTATCTGTGTAGAGGCTATCTAAATCTATAGTTGAGAGGAGGGATTCAGCTGGGATACAGAGGTCCCTGATTTTTTCGATGAAGTCATATGTGTCTTTAGTGTAGCTTTTGTGGACTTTAGCTAATAGGTTTAGAAAGTAATCCATGAATTCGGCTGCTCTGTAAGTCTCGCTGCTACAATCAGACCCTCTGGGAGCCCAGAGAGAATTATAAAGGGCTTACTCCAGCTGCAGGGATCTTTATCAATTTTGGGGAGTAAAAAAAATCTTCTTAGCCTCAGCTCAGCCTCAACAGACTCCCACCCGTGGGCTATGAAGTGTCGAACCACGTGACGGTCAGTGTTCTTGTGTCTCAGTATGTTGTGTCTCTCCAACATACATCAAACCACACATTCTGCAGGTGATTAGACACGATTTCTGGTAGAAACAGTACAGTATGCAGCTGTAGGGTACACATTTCTGTTATGACAATCATCAACCCATTTCTTTTGTTTGAAAAAAAATCATTTCTGTGTTTGTTTTTAGAGTGGGAGTCTGCTTTGACCTTTGCCTTTACCAGGTAATCTCTCAGATTTTTGTTTTTCCTTAAGGCAGCAATGATTCTAATAGACCCCTGTGATTGATTTGTGCTCATAATTGTTTCCAAATTGTTTTTGATGTTTACCAGCTTCACCATGGATGGTGAGAAGGTGGTGACAAAGAGGAGGGCGGTAGAGGTTGCCATGGGCCTGCTCTGCTGGAAAGATACGAAGCAGTTTCTGATTAAGGTCCTAGAGTACCCTCTGGTGGATAAAGCGGAAAACAACACCCTAGTGGCCTGCTTGAAGTCCTCTGTTTGTGTACATATTCTGTGGAAACGTAATAATTGTGATTTAATTAAACCCGCAAAAGTGTGTCTGGGGTGATGGCTGCTTTTATGCAATAATGCATGTGTGTCTGTGTCTTTGAAGTACACTTTGATGTCTAATTGATTGAGGTAAATTTGGGTCCTTTAAAGGTTGTAGTATCCAGAAAGTTCACAGAATTAGGGTCAGTTGTATACTTTAATTTTATAGAGGGATTATGATTATTCAAAGTGTTAAAGAATTCAGTAAAATCATCTTGGGATTATGTCTGTAGTAGTGCAGGGGTTTCTTGCTGCACTTCTCAAGGGCCGCTGTCTCCCAGGAAGCCATGAAAATGTCTGCATAAGCAGGAGCGAACTTTTTTACCCATAGCAGTTCCTTTAATCTGCAGGAAGTAATTCCCATTAAACTCAAAATCATTTCGGGTCAGATTGATCTCCAAGAGTTCTAATAACTCCCTGTCAGGTCTCTTTTTTTTTTCTTTAAATTTGTAAAAGGCCTCCCTCACGGCCTGGATCCCCTCTTTAGTTTCTATATTTGTGTACAAGCTGTCCACGTCAATAGTGAACAGCAGGGAGCCTGCATTGTTGTTTTGCATTGATTAATTTTTTTCTCATACATGTTTTTGGAGATGTGGGTGATCTGAGTGAAGATGGGTTAGAGTTAGGGTTAGGTTAGGTTAGGGTTAGGGTTAGTTATGGTTATGGTTAGGTTAGGGTTAGGGTTAGGGGGAGGGTACTGACTCCGGGGTCCTGTGTAAGGACCTGGAGGTGCACGGGCATCATACTCCTGGGCTGGGCTTGACAGCCCAAACAATGTTTTTTTTTTTTTTCTGTATATTTGTTTTTGTATATTAGTTTTTGTATTTTTGGTCCATCTATTGATGGGCCTTAAAAATTGTCCTCAGGTGCAGACAGTTTGGCTTTTCCCTCTAAGTTCTTTCCCTTTAACTTTTCTTTATTTGTTATACTTTCCCTTGCGTGTTTTGTCTTTTCTTAAGCTTTCCCTTTTGTTTCATCTTGTGCTTTACTCAGCTTTTTTTTCTGTGGCTTCAAGAATATTGTGCGCAACATTTCCACTTTTCTTTGTCTTCTTCAGGCGATTCTCGAGCCGTTTTTTACTTTAGGTAGCTTCTCTTGGCTGCCGCGCGGACAGGGCATGACCGGCGCACTTTGCAAGTTTCCTGCAGTGCCAAGAGAGGCGCAGTCAAGGCGCAGAGGAGTGCAGAGGTGCGTGTCCAGGCCTCCCTCCGCGCAAATGGCAGAGAGGGAGGAGAAAAGCCGTGAGTGGGTTTAACACAGTCGAGCACTATTTTCACCAATCAATGAGCGCCTCTCCTCACCTTTAAATGCCATATGGACGAGGCGCAGCGTCTGATTGGTCTGAGTGATCCCCAGCACCATGTAAACAGTGTCTGGAAAGACCCTATAGCAGAGACGGTCAGAGCCGCTGTCCCTGCAGCAGGAGAATGGACAGCGGGGCACATCGGAGGACACGGAGCGCGTCACTGTGTGGGCCAGCTCCCGGGACAGATGTAATCTGTTCCTTTGTCATTAATAGGAGTACAAAATGAAGAGACAGTTACACAGCTGGCTTATCCATTCAGAATACTTTTGATCCACCTGCACTCCTGGTTTGTCATCGTCAAATAACAGAACCTTTGGTGATATACTGTATACTCTCCCAGTGTCTCCACCTCATCCTCCTTACAATAATGTACTCCATCTTTTTAGATCACATTAAAAATAAAGACTAAAACAGAGAAATATGGGAAATCACGGGTAAATCCTGAGTGACACACATTTATTTTGTCTGTTTTTTCCTTCGTCTTTTCTCTCCCTCTTTTCTTTGAATTAAATGAAATGAGAGAACCAGATATATACTCAGTATCAGATGTTAAGGCTGTTTATTGTTTAATTGTAAGATGTGCATCAAACTTCCAGCTGCCGTCAGGTTAACTTTCCATTATGACAAACGGCTTTAATCTGACATCAGATGTGATGGGACAGTTAATATAGATATAAATGTATATGCTGGTTCAGACAGTTACATTAAATAGTGATTGCTGTGATTGTTTATTGCATTAAAATGTGCCTGACACTCTGGAAACCTGCCTCTGAGGCTTTGATGACATGTGCGCACATGTGCGCCTGTCACCAAATTACAGCTGCGGATGCGCTCTGCTTTGCGCCGAGGATAGACCAGGTTGGAGCTGGCGAGTTTTTAGCGCACTTTTTTGGCACAAAATTGTCACTGCGCCAACATGAATCTGCTGACACCTCCCCCTGGTGCGCCGTCAACTCCCCCTGGCGCGCCATCACAACCATCTCTGCGCAGACGGTCTACCAAATTGTCAAACTGGCAGTGCACAGCGGTGCGCCCCTTATGTCTTTGTCTTTGGCACCCCTTTTTGGTTTTTGCTCTAATCTTCTTTTGATTTTCTTTGCTTATCTGTTTTCTTTGCCTTCTTTAGCATTTCCTCTTTCTTTCCCTTCATGCTGTCCTCTTTCTTTGGCTTTTCTGTCTGCTTCTGCTTGTGTTCCCTCTTTGCCATTTTTGTGATGACTGAGGCTTAAACATTGGGTGTTGATTTATATAGTGGATGGGCGGAGCCAAAACTTAGTTCAGTTTGGGTTTTCCAATTTTAGTTTGTGCTTTCTTTAGTTAGTGTAATAGGGCTAGGTTTAGCATTAAAATGATAATTAAAGCCGCAAGCAGCGTTGAACGGACCCCGCCCAGTGCTCGCCAATCAGAGCATATCCTAGCAACCATGCTTGCCAATCGGAGCATGTCCTAGCCGCCACAGGTGCAGCAAATTGTGGCTCAGCCAAAAGCCATAGGTCTAGGCATAATAGTTAAGCCCAAAACATTGCATGCCTGTAGCTTAAAGTGGCTGGACGGACTGCAGTTTTGCGCCCCAGGGTGGCGCTATGGAGCATTAATGTTAGCGCAACCAGTGATAGAAATGCACTAAGGCTGTGACACTGAAGCTCTGTGTGCATTTTGGTCCTGATCCAACATTGTACAAGACAGCTATTGAGGTTTTCATGAAGCTGCCAAAATGGTCAAGTTTGATGGTCATTTGTGGCCGCGCCCATTGACGTAGCAAAAATCCCTTTGGCAGCTGTCATCTTGAAGCTGGCTACTTTGGTGGCAGTCACCACGCCTGCACTCCTGTCCTCATAACGTTTAGTCAGGGTTTCTCTGATAGTTTTGAGAAGGGAAACCTCAGACGCCTTGAATGCCTTGCCATTCCTCTCATTCCTCTCTAGCTTCACTCCCTTAAATGATGGGCCGCTTGTGGCCTGCATCATTGCTCCTGGCCTCATGTAAAAAAGAAAAAAGAAATATTTTAAGGGGCATGCTCATTCACTCACAATTAAACACAGCTAATCACTCCAAAAAAGATTACAGTGAAAAGTCAAACACCTTGTCTGGTATTTTCCAAGCAAAAAGCTTGGGTGGCCACCACAGATGTGTGAGCATCAGGGAGAATGATGGTAGAACACTGCAGAGAGGTAGAGAGACTCTTCATGTTTGAGGGGACATCATAGAGAAAGCCCATGAACTTGAGCAGGGAACTGTCCTTGGCAGAGGTGTAAAACTTTTTGGCCTTGTTGTTGGCCGGTCCCAGAACCCCATCTGAATCTGAAACAAAACAAACACACACACACACACACACACACACACACACACACACACACACACACACACACACACACTAGTGCCATATTCAAAGTCAATGAACTATAAGTTACTTCAAGGAAATAATTACAGTACAAACTACATTTGCAATTACCTGCTCAAGATGTAAGACCAGTGCACCGTAGCCCCGCAGGAAGTGGTCTACTGCCCTATGCACATGACCCACCCATCTGGTGCCACCAATCCCTGTGGGCATTAGTGGTTTTTCATTGTGTAGTTCAAAGCAATTGATCAAATTAGATCTGTTGAGGGGGCTGGTGTGGTAAAAAGTGTGTAATCCTAACAGCAGGTCCTCTGCCTTCTGATACATGGAACACTTCTTTATTGCATCACTGTAGGCTAGCTCTTCTCTGTGAGCCATACAATGTACACCCAAAATGTAGGCCCTGTCCCCTCTCAGTCTTGTCACCACTTCAGATCTCTCCCCAGTCATGACAGATGCACCGTCTGTGGCAACAGCTACAAGCCTCGTCTCCCAGTCACTGCAGAGTTTTCATTTGGGTCATCACCGCCTGCGTGATGTGGGCTGTGTCGGCCTTTTTTTTTTTTACCACAGCTTCAATTTCCACGAAGTGGACCTCCACCTTGAGTAAACATGAATAATTATTTTTATTACCCCCCCATTCGTAACATGTTCATTGTTATTTTCCTGCCTCATTTTCTTACCTTCCCCGCCCTGGAGACTCGGACATCAACAAGCTCCTCCTCTTTGACTGAACAGTCGGTTGAACCATCGACCATGATGGAGCAGAATGTGGCTTTTTGCAATATTCAATAGCTGGTCCCATTCTGCTGTGGCAATGTCTTTCACAAAAACACGACAGGCCTTGTTGTTCCTGTAGGTTTTGCCAATATTGAGCCCCTTTTTTCATCCAAACTATAACAGGAAATAAAAAAAACAAGACTTTAAAAGAGCATTAATTAAGAAATGTTGCAGTAATACAAACAAAATAAATAGTTTGTAAACCAGTATACTCAATCCCAACTTTGAGTAAATGAGATGAGCGTATAGCCTCTGTGACCGTAAGATAAAGGTAATTAACCTTAGAAACAGCAGGGGCAGAAAGAAATTAAGTATACACCTCTGGTCATAATATTCTGATCATGGCAGTGGTTCTCAAACTTTAAATCCTAATGTCTTCTCTTAACTCACTGTCAGAGTTACAGACGTTAGGGTCAGTTTAGACCCCTGGTATAAAAACTGAGACTACAGCACTGGTGTAAACAACCATTTAAGTGCACTTTACATCCAGACATGACATTAAGATAATGTAAAACTATTTACCTGCACATCCAAACGTAATCCGTTAGGGGTCGAACCTGCTTCGCGATGGCGTGGGCGTTTGAAAACAACATCTTCATCTTGTGAAAGTTAACATCGGAGTTTTATCAGGGCTTGTACTGACGGCGCCTTTTCAAGTGGTACAGATTTAGCCTTGTGAATTGCAAGGTTTGCTGTGTGTCTGGCCGTCCTCTCATGCGACACGATGCTCTCTACTTTCATGGATCTGAAGCCCATGACAAATTTACTTGAGCTACTAGTTTTGTCTCATCCAAATTCCTGACAAACGCTGCAGAACATGACGTCGTCCTTAACCGAAAGCCAGTCGCGCCTGACGCCTTTTTCATCAGTGAACCAGCGTTCTTGGAATTTTCTGACCGGCGGCTGGTATTCCTTCTTGAAAGGAGGATGAGGAGCGGGGCACCCGGGGCCTGGACCCGTTTCAGCCTCTTCTCTCATGATGACGGTGCCCCCCCGTTTGAAGAAGTAGAAATAGTTGTCGCCGCCCTTGCCTTTTTGGCGGCTGGTGGTTGCACAGCTACTAGATATCTCCACATGATGACCATAGACTGTATAAAGATGATGATTAAAATCCAATATGGGTTTTTGCTAGTCAGGCGCAGCCGCGCAGGACAGCTTTGACGCATGCTACAAGCATTCGGGTCTTTGATTCGCTCCGTCTCCGTGCGAGATTCCAGTAGAATCACGCGAGAGGCACGTCCACATACGGCAGAGTCTCGGCTCTCCAGGAGCGCTGAAACCACATTTACTGAGCAGCGAATGGCAGAGATATTAATGAAAATATATCGCTATGTAGAAATCACGCAGAGTGTGATCCGACCTCAGAGATGTGATACTTTTTGGGAAGTTTAAAATCCTACTCGTCATGTGGCAAGTAGGCTAAAAATCCTTGTCGCCAAACAGAAAAAATGCTCGCCAATGGCGAGTGGCGAGTGCTTATTTCCAACGCTGGGTCCACCTGATAAATTCACCTTGACAGAGAGCCTAGAATTAGATAATAAGAGCAACACTCTTATGCTCTTTCTGGATGTCATTTACAGGAAGTTTGAAAAAGAATTCTCACTCGCAAGGATGCTGAAAAGGCCGTCTCAAAATGGTTGATTGGTGCCAGGGACAGGGGAGGCAACCGTGCCATGAGAGCACAGAGGGGAGAGCAGAACCGGTAGGTCATAAAATATGCAAGACAAATACAATGCCCAGTGCTTTTTCTGCACTCTTTACCTTGCTTTTTTAGCGTTCCTGATCAGTGTGTCAAGTCTTAAATTTTAAATTTCAAGTCTTAAATTCAAATTGGAGCACCCTTAAAGGGCAACTCCAGTTTTTTGACACCTGGACCTTATTTATAGGTGTGTGCATGCTCATATACTCACTCAGACAAACATCGTGCAGCTCGGAGTCCTTCAGAAGTTATTTAGAGCCAACCCATTTTAGCCACACTTAGCGGGGGCCACGGCAAGGGAGCTTCAGCACGGGACATAATCTCTGCAAAATCGCTCATGTCGGCTATATTTTTTCATCCATCGCCAGTGTTATAAAGTCCTCAGCATCTTCACTACAAGGGTCAAGGCCTTGTACTCCAACCCCCTTGACAAGACCTTCCTCACCATGTCAGAGTGTCTCTGGTCAGAGGTCAGCTACGACCACATCACAAATGAGCCGGTCAGACACTCCACCACCACACCCCAGAGTGCAAAAAAGAACAAAGAAGAAGCGCCAGAGCCGAGAATATTCTTCAGCTGCTGTGGGAGTGGAGCAGCAGCTCTTTGAGATTCTCACGGCTGATAAAGTCAGTCCTCCCCTCCATGTCCCCACCCGTGAAGAGGCAATGGGATATTACTTACACAGTTTCATCCGGAGAATTAATTCACTGCCACCTGCCCTTCAAAACCATTTCCAAGGTGAGCTTCTACACCTGATTGAAAGACTGGAGGAAGAGGCAAGCAATAAGCAACCCCATTCAAGTGTCTTTCATAGACACACATCAACCACAGGGAGGTCAGCTGAAATACAGCCTGCTCCTCAATCTTTGTACCCCTTCATCCCCCGCAACCCCCCAACCCCCCTCCCCAGCACCACCACCACCCATATACAGAGCAGCAAGCTTGTTCCCACGGAGGTGTGAAGAGGCCCGTGTCTTTTCTGGAGGAGCTTGAAGACCCCGCATCTCCTCCGTTGTACAAGAGTCTGTGAAATTTGTTTGATGCCTGTTATTGCAGTATGGTAATAATTTTGGTTTGCTGTGTGATATACAAAATTTTATCTTTAGCTTTATTTTGGGACCTGTTTATAATTTGTAAATTTGTTCAAACAATTTCTTTGAATTACTATATTTGTAAATTTATATACGTGAGCTCCTTAATATTTTGGTCTTGTGTGTGTGAATCATTCGGGTACAGTTAACATATTAATAACAACAACCATCATGATGTTTACCTAAGTGTAACAGCAAGACGCAGTTGCGGATGGATGGCTTCTCAGTAGGTTGTGGTCATTGTTGATATATCTGGTCCAATAAATGACAGCAGTTCTTCCATCTTTTCGTACTCATCCTGAAATAATTTAGATGGTGGGAACTGTCCAGGCGCAGTTCATCGACAAGATGGTAGAAAACACCATGCTGTCTCCTTCTTTGATTGATTGGATGGACCCACACTCTCTTCCTCTGTCGTCGGAGCCTGCACAGCAACAAGTAAAGAGCCAGAACTCTCCTTCTGTTCACGACAGCACACACTGTGGGTAATTATGACAAAATAAATTATTCATAGTTTAAAACACAATATTAGCTTACAAAAAAAAGTAGTTATTGTGTTTAGACACAATTTTGATAGAGTCAATAGCCTACTGGGGCGGATCCAGAAAAATACTTACGGGGTGGCAAGAGGGGGGCAGTAAGGTTTTAAAGTGGTGGCAACACAGCAGACATCTTCGTGCTTAATTTAAGGGGACATATCATGCTTGTTTCTCCTTTTCACTATACCAGACTAGGATGCCTGTAAAGCATTTCTGCCCTCAGTACAAGTCATTTAATTCCTTCATTGCCCCACAATAGCGTTCTCAATATCCTCATTTTAGGCCATTCTGAAGATCTTGTTGAAACGCTCCGTTTCCAGAATGACCTCCAGTAACCTCGCAACGTCACAGACCTTTGTGCTCTGATTGGTCAGTTCTATCAGAGGGGCGGAGGGGGTAGAGCCAGGGGGCGGTTTTTGCAGCATGGCAGTATTTACAAAATCGCCACATTGAATGGAGCAGACCGAGCGAGTTTGCTGTTTGCCAAAACTTCACCGTAAGGCATTGGTAGCACTAATAAAATGGCAGAGTGTAGGATACGTCCTTTTGTATTGGACCCCGAGTCATACCCGGACGGTTCTGCAGCTCAGGAGGAAGAAAATCCACCTGGACACAGATCATCTCAGGACGCTTCAGTGTGGTGAGTCAAACCGGTACTGTAACATGTATAGTTTATACGTGGAAATATAGGCAGACTTCACCAATAAACTGTTTCTATAACAGGGCTCCATCCTGCTCCTTCACTTTTCTCTGTCTGTTTTATCCATCATGCTGAAAGTGTAGTCTAAAGATCGCCTCTACCGTCAGTTCCTCACTATGTTATTACCGCAGCATTATTGTGGTCCAGGTTCACAGTGCATGTCAGAACAAGCATGCAAATATCACAGTCTCACAAGTATTACCACTAAAACTACAGTGTTTTAACTGCTAATTCACCATGTAAAGCCGAGCTGCTTAGCAGAGCAGAGTCCCTGCATCCAGCACTCAGTCAACTTAGCCAGAGCTGGTAGGGAGCTTTATTTATACTCAGCTCTTGGTGTGTGTATCCCTCGGTAGCGGTTGTGTGACTAACTGACATCACAGAGGAGGAGCTGCTTTATCAGATTACTCCAATAAAAAGAAAGGATCCTCGTGTCGTCACGAAGGTCAAAATCTCGCGGCCAAATGGCAATGACCTATTTTCAGAGGCATCAAATCTCATTCTTGGATATCAGAAAAAATACAATATCTCATTTTTTGAAAATTCAGGGGTTGAAAGGTCTTGTTTTCAACTTTATTATTTTATATCTAAGTATTAAATCACAGATCAGCATGATTTGTCCCCTTTAACATAATAAGGAATAGGTGGGCAGAGGACAATAAGTAGCACTTTGGTGCTTTTCATTTACTCATATATTAAACGTAAGATATTTATTTATGAATGAAACATAAGGCTTCATTTTAACTTTCAACAACTGCTGATGCTGGGGGGGGGTCCACCTCTGACAGAGCTAACAAGGCTACACATACAACAACAGACTCTCCAATTCATTCGTTGTTTACCCCTATATAATGATTTTAAAAACATGCTGCCAATATTGAGATGACGTTATGCATGATGTTATGAAAAGATAAATAGATATTGACTTACCTATGTTTAAAGCGCTTGGAAAGTTTGGTAAACTGAGCGCAGACGGACACGTCCGATCACTGCCGAGCTGAGTCCATGTCTGATTGGTGCGTCAGAGCTCAGCATAAACACTTCATTTGTGAGCAGCCAAGCGCCGTGCTCGGCGCCTCCGTTCCGCGCGCGGCGCATCTTGTGTGAACTAGGCGTAAAAAAGTACATTATTAAACCTTTAACAATAAAATCCCACAGTCTATGCTGAATTTATTTCTGACAATACGTGCCTGTACGTTGCAGCTTAAAACAAGAAACGCAGCAAATGCTGTGGATGCCCGGTTATTTGTTGGAGCATTCAAGCACATCACCTGTGTTATGATAAAACAGGTTTCATACATGTATATATAATATTTCATGTATTTTACTCATAAAATTGGATTATACTCAGGCCAGTGCAACCATCTGGACATTTTATTGATATATAAACACCTGTCCCACTACTATATCTGGAGGGCAGACTCTTCTAGTATACAGTAGGGGGATATTAGATCGTCCATGTACCCTCCATCCAAAGCTGTGTGGTCATTGATGAATCAGATAAACAAGTGTACAATACTTTATTTTATTTTTCCATTTTTCCATCTGAATTAAAAAACAGAAACTTCACTTGCTTTTACAATTTGTCTTCAATTCAGTAGTTTAACTATACGGTAAGCCAAAACCAGAAAACAACTGTTTTTTCACTTTTATTGTTAAATCAAAAGCAGAAAAAAAGAAAGAATGCTTATATTTGTTTACTCTTATCATCTAACAAGATGGACACAGCTTTGGACTGAGGTAATACCCTCATGCAATAGATTTTTCTCCCTTGTCAACAGATGGAAACAGTATACACTTTAAAATAAAATAAACTGGCTGTTAAACCTCCTTATGAATTCCAGTGTTTTGTTCCATTTGTTAACCATTTGTATACAATATGGAATTATTAGATTTAAACCCTATGGCAACTTTGCTTACACAGTGAATGCCAACTCGTGAAAAATAAAATGTTACGTTTCTGTAGTATCCATCCACTGCACCAAAAAGTACAATGCTCTATCTGTTGGAACATAACAAAGCACTACATTACTACTTTTAACCTGGAATTTTTATTGTGGAGATGTCATGGCAATGTACTGGTGCTTTGACTAATATCAGTGTCTGTGTAATTATATTAAACATATTCTGAAACAATCTTTTCAACAGTACTGACCTGATCAGTTTGTGGTTAGTGTCCACATGCCACAGTGAAAGGGGCCCCCTGACACAGTATGTTCTGCACACAACGCAGCCCAGTCTCGTCAGTCTGGAAAGTCAACCCGGTGCATTGATGCAGTCACTCTCCTCCACTGCACATGCATTCCAACTGACTTCAGCCCCCCTTTAACCATTCCTTAGCCAGCTGTTGGCATTTCATTTTTTATTTGTTCAACTACACCACCCAGTTCCTGGTCAGTTACATCGGTGTAGCTCTGTCTAACGGAGAGGCCAGATTCCCTCATCCGCCGATTCACAGTGCTGACTGAAATCCCGGGTAACTTAGCGATGCAGTTCACAGACAGATTTATCTCCAACAGCTCCATCAATTTCTCTTCTTCTATGATGTACCTGGGCCGACCCATCTCCCCAGCTACAGTCTGAACAGTGTTGCGGGTAAGATCAGCATCTTCGATGCGGTCCATTACTAGCCCCAGGATTTCTTGTAAGGCCTGTCCAGTTTTTTGGGGGGGCATTTGCATGCCTTGACAGTGCTTCCCGTAGATACAGCTCTTACCGACATGTGAACTGAAGGAAATCCAAGTCAAGAGGTGCTCTTGAGAGAGCTGACCCTAATTTGGTGATGAGCCTGGAAATCATCTCCCGTCTGAGCTCACCCTGTTGACATGAAAAACAGGACTTATTTAAAATTGGAACCTTTATTTGTATAAAACGTTTCATACACAACAAAGACAGATGAAAAGATAAAATTCATTAAATTCACCCCATCCCATTGGAGTGGGATAGGGTGAGGACTGAAAGGAGGGGATCTGCCATGAAAAAAGTTTAGAAATCATTGCCTGAAGGGCCATTCCGTGTAAACACAAACAAAATCCTGAAAATTTCACAGTTCACAACAAGGATTTTCTCAAAAAATGAATAAGGGGTTCTGTATATGTATATTGGCCACTCTACAAATAATTTATTTTTCACTTGATTGGGCTGAAATGTGCCCTGAACATGCAGGAGACCCAGAAGAAACTTGCAAAATGTTTACAGTAATCAAATCAACGAAAGTGTAATTTTTTACTCAAACAATCTGTCGTTGTGTAAAATTCATATGTCCACAGGTTTTAATTTTCTAAGAAATAAATTTTGACTACATGTAGGCTAGTATTAATGTTTGTCTATCAAATATAGGTGGTATTTCTTCCTGCATGAAAAACGTGTTTTTAAATACAACTTCAGAGTTTAAAAAAACAACACTTTTTAAAAAACATGTTTTGATCTAACATGCCAACTGAAACTATAAGTTGTAAGCTATATACTATAAGCGATAAAATGACCTGATATACAGCGTTAAAAATACAATATAAGATTACTGTTACAGTAATACAATCCATGTACCCAGAGGATTCGCTTATTGAAACGTTTAACAAGAGATGATGGGTAAATATACGTGATTAAGCTGGTATAATAAAAAATTGCTACCGACTTCTTGTCGGTTTTTCGATTGTTCCATTGTTAAGTTGTTGTTTTCGATGGAGGTGAGGGGCCTCCGTTGGTTCTCGAAGGTTTGTTTTTGGATCGCTCTAAGGAGGGATCTTTGGTACCCTCTCTGTCTGAGAGTTTGAAAGAGTTTCTTGGTTGCTTGGTCTCTGTCTTTGGTATGAGAGCAGATTCTGTTGAATCTTAGCAGTTGTGACTTCAGTATTCCCCGGAATGTGTGCTTGGAGTGGAAGCTGGTTTTGTGCAGCAAGGCGTGAGTGTCAGTTGGTTTGAAATAGACCTTGGTCTCAAGGATACCAGAGTCCAGGAAGTTAGGTCCTTTGAAAACAGTTGTGTCCAGGAAGTTGACTTCTTTCTCGTCTGTGGTTGGTGTTATTTTGATTAAGTCGTGGTGGTTGTTCAGGGTGGTTACACTGTGCAGTCACTCTCAGTATGTGTCCAGATACCCCAAATGTTGTCTAGGTATCTAAAGTAGTGTGCTGGTTTTTTGTTGCACTTTTGAAAAGTAGTTTCCTCCCGATATGCCATGTATATGTTGGCAAATGCTGGGGCAAATCGTTTGCCCATGGCCGTTCCCGTGGTTTAGAGTAATATTGTCCGTCAAATTGGAAGTCGTTCCTTGTTAGGCTCAGATGTAGAAGTTGCAGTATTTCCTGGTCCGGACGGTTGTCCTCTGGGTGCTTTTTGAGCCATCTTTGAACAGCCTTCATGCCAAGGGGGGTGTCAATGTTGGTGTATAAGCTGTTAACATCCATTGTGAAGAAGATGCATGGTTCTGTGATCTTGATGCTCAGATTGTTTTGTATGAAGTCTTGGGTGTTTTTGATATAGCTGGGGTGACGGTTTGCTATTGGGGTCAGAAAGGAGTCTATGTACTCAGCTATCCCATATCTTTCACTGCTGCAATCAGAAACAATGGGTCTCCCTGGTGGGATTTTGTGGGGGACAGTCCATTTTTTAGGGGTTTGTGAATTTTAGGTAGGAGGTAAAAATACCTCGGTCTGGGGGTATTTTCACCTTTGAGGTAAGTGACTTGTTTCTTGGTGAGTTTTCCTTTTTGTTGTAGGCGGTCCAATAATCCCCAGATCATTTTTCTGGTTTCTGGGTAGATTGGCTCTGGAAGTGGTTGGTAGTAGGTTTGGTCCTGGAGTTGTCTCAAGGCTTCATGCACGTCGTCGGTCCTGTCCATTATCACTGTTTCACTGCCTTTGTCCACTGGTTTTATGACAATGCTGGTGTTTCTGAGGAGTTGTATGAGGGCCTGGTTCTCTTCTGGTGGCAGGTTGGGTTTGTCTGGTTGTTGTTTCAATTTGTTAATTGTCTGTTGATCCTTCTGGATCAGGTCAATTAGGGATATGGGTAGTTTTTTCGGGTCTGGTTCCCAGTTGGACTTGTTTGTGAAGGGTTGGTAGTTTGTTGTTGAGGCGGGGCCATAGTGGGTGCTAAGCTTGAGTCTCCTATGTTAGGCCGTGATGTCTGCCCTCAAGGAATTGTTTCTGGGTCGTTTGTTTGCTGGTGGGCACAAATGAGAGACCTTTTATGAGTGATTGGTTTTGGGCCGGGGTGAGTTGGAGTTGTGTGGATAGACTGACCATCTCTTTTTCTTGTTCTTGGGGTTTTGTTGTCATTGTTGGGTGGTCCTTTACTCAAAGCACTTTTCGCTGCGTCCAGCATTCTGTGCAGGTCTTTTTTAAGAATGGAAGGGTTTCCTTGGCATCTGTTGTTGACTCCAAAGGAAAGTACGACTTTTGAGACTCGGTCATCCGTTGGGCACTTTCGTCTTAATAGGTGGGCGGCATCCGATAAGTTTGCTCCTGGGTAACAATCCACCTGGAGCCTGTTGTCTTGGATTCGGGGAAGTCTGCTTAGATTGGACAGCTGTCTTAGCCAATCATATTTTGTTAAGTTATGGGCGGGATCATTTCCTGTCATCTTCCAGGGATTCGTGAATTTCCTTATGGATAAGCGTCTAACTCTAGCTGTGAGTGAGTGAGGAGAAAAGAGAAGATCTAGTTGGCAGAACATGAAGAGAAATGGCGTAAAGTAATGGAGAAGACTGTGTGGTTGCTGGATTACTTGAAGCTGAAAGATAGCCAGCTCCAACCTGGTCTATTCTCGGCGCAGGGCAGAGCTCACCCTCCACAGCTATAATTTGGTGACAAGCGCACATGTGTGCATGCCTCAGAGGCAGGTTTCCAGGGGGCCGCTGCTCTGGGCCCTGGGTGCTGTCTTTGGTATCGGCGGGGAGGCAGGTCTGTGCCCCCTTGAGTCCTGGGGTTGTCCCTGGGCCTGGCGGTTTGGGGACTGTGTGGGGGGGCCCGGGTGACCTGGTGGCCCGGGGGGCACCCGTGGCTGTGTTTTACTTGCTTGGATACTCGGTGACCACCTCACACGCATGTAGATACTCAAGCTTCTGTCGAGACTAACTAAGAGTTATGATAGATCCCGTCAGAGCATGCTGAGTCAGGTACTATTACACATCTTCTCACATCCTGTGATGCATGCCACTTCTTCTCCTATCCACGTAGGCCCACTCTCCCCACACTATCAAGACCCCATATTTCTGGTGTCCGTGGTTTCGTACAACCTTTACTTCCTATACTGAATTAGCCCAGCACTTGAACTGCTATCTTAGATCAACAATAGTAGACGTTTGTCCTCCCTTCTGTTTGTCTTGTTTCGTCCTGCCTGTCATTATTTCCCCTTCTTTCACACTGTGGTGTGGCACGGCCTTCCCCTATAGCTCACATCAGGGGTTAAATACAGTTTAGAATAATGGAGTAGCCTACAGGGAGGGCTGGTGATGGTCACTATAGCAGTTAATCATATTCACATCTCTCTGACTGCTAGAAAAAAAATGCATTGGTCTTTTCAACGCTGTCATATGACACAGTGCTCAGCAGAAAAGATAATGCAGACTAGGGGAAGAAAAAAATAAAAGAGGCAGGTTTCTAAAGTTTCAGGCACATTTTAATGCAATAAACAGTCACAGCAATCACTCTTTAATGTAACTGTCTGAACCAGCATATACATTTATATCTATATTAACTGTCCGTCACATCTGATGTCAGATTAAAGCCGTTTGTCATAATGGAAAGTTAACCTGACGGCAGCTGGAAGTTTGATGCACATCTTACAATTAAACAATAAACAGCCTTAACATCTGATACTGAGTATATATCTGGCTTCTCTCATTTCATTTAATTCAAAGAAAAAAAGGAGAAAAAAGACGAAGAAAAAAGAGACAAAATAAATGTATGTTTCTCTGGATGCACCTATTATTTCCCATATTCCTCTATTTTAGTCTTTATTTTTAATGTGATCGAAAAAGATGGAGTACATTATTGTAAGGAGGATGAGGAGGAGACACCAGGAGAGTACACAGTATATCACTAAAGGTACGCATGATTCGAGCACAAATTTGTGCGTATGCACTGTTCGTGAATGAGGCCGATTGTGAGCATAGTGATTGATTTTGAGTTGATTTTTTTTTTCAATTTTATATCTTAATGTTTTAGTTGTTTGAAGTTGTGTTAGGTGTTGCAGTGTTCAGGCACATGATAAATATGTAATCCCGCAAAACTATCAATATACTGAGCCTCCATGTCACATGATTCTGGCTATTGTTTTAATTTCTTTTTTTGATTGTTTATTGCCAAGTGTGGTCCCATGGTCCTACTGAAGGCCCAGTGACTGGGACCACGGTTCGCCACTGCCATGCGGTATGATGTCCCTGTGGAGGTGGACAGTGTAGCTGGTCCAGGTGGAATAAGAGAGTTCCTGGCAGCCTGTAGTGACATAAACAACGCATAAACTACATTTTCTGTACTGTTTTTTCACGTTTACATGCTTAGCAATAAAAGACGAAGCAGATATGTTAAGCATGAAGGGCACTTAAGTGAATGGGCTAACTAAGGTCATCTACAGTTAGTTTGTCATGCTTGAGCTAATGCAAGGCGAGTTGGAAACACTGACCGAGTGCGGTTGCTCTGCAGCAGGCGATGTAGCTGACGCCGTAACTAATTGTCTTATGGCTGCCAGAACAGCCCTTCCTATGCTCTCAGCCAGACCAGTCTCCCTCCACATTTTGTGCGATATATATCTTTTTAATTCATTCTGCTAAAACACCACAATTAAATGGATCAGATTTTCTCTATCAGCTGTGATAGATTATTTCTGACACTGCATGATAACATGTTGAACACAACAATGGTAGCTCCAAGAGCTTTTATTTCGGTACTTCCTGTTACCGGGAGTTTCAATTAGCATATAAGCTAAATATGCAGTTGCGTCTGAGAGATTTAGATTTAACATTTAGATTTATATATAGCAATTACTGGTGACATTTAATATGTACATTTAACTATTTAAGATATTTCTGAGATGTCAAATATTGCTCTAAATGTCATAAAAGGTCACTAGAAAAAATCACACCCGTTTTTGTGCAGATGGTTTGAAGCTAAATGTGACAAAATGTTGCTGGGTTTTTGTAGCATGCGCTGCTTTACAAATGGCGTTCCATAGGTTTCCAGCATAAAAAAAACAGCATTTGTTGGGACTCCAAAAAAGGAAACAGTTAGTCAGTGATGTGAAAGGTCAGAGCACAACATGCTGCTGTGGTCCACACTGTGAGGAACATTAAACCTGTTTCTGTGTTCGATGAGACCTGGAGGAAGAACAAACTGTGTTTGCTCCACATCACAGTGTGATTGAATGAGCACAGTAAACCCATTCAGATTTAATCCCTTTATAACCCATAACATGGCTCCTTCTGAAATACGTCAGGATTAAACTCTTTCTTAGCTCAGAGTTGATGATAAAACATAAAGTTTTCCCATGGTGGCTGTTTATTCTGAGTTTTATTTTGAGGGCGCAAAACTTCCGGTGCTGTTGTGTCCCGTGTCAGACTTGACAGATCTGCTCAATGGTCTTTATCAGCTGACGGGTGGAGATGGGGGGAGCAGAGGAAGAGCCGGAGGCGGCACCAGCAAACATGACCCTCCCCCCTTGATAGTAAGGCGATAGATCTCTCTCTCTCACGCACACACACACACACACACACACACACACACACACACACACACACACACACACACACACACACACACACACACACGTCAGGTTTTTCAAGTCAAGGTTAAGCACAAAACATCAACAAGGCATCAAGGCAACAACAAGCAGCTGTTACCTCATGGATGATCAGGTATCACATGCTCAGGTGAGGAGGAAGCACCTGTCATTACAGCTCACACCTGATAAGGATCACAGGGACTGGTGTTTGTTCCTCAGGCTGTCACTTCCTGTGTGTTGGTGTGTCAGAGACTGAGTAGGGACTTCATCTGAAGTTTCTATCAGCAGCTCTGATCCAAGGTAAGACACACAAACTTGGACAAGTTCAGAGCTTTTTTAGGGATCACTGGTTTCAGTCCATCAGTTATTTCTCATTCAACACCAAATCAGGGCCAGACTTCTTGAAATGCTGAGCAAGAGAAAGAGACATGAGCAGAGTCAGACTCAGATGGCTTCTCTCAGGTGGGTCACATGATCATAACTTATCCTTTAAGATGTGAAAGCAAACTGAGAAGCTTCACCCTCCTCACTGGTTTGTGCCTGCTGTGCTCTGACCTATCAGGTCACACGGGGGGCAGAAAGATTTACCCATTGCATATATCTATTTTGTTTGCTTAGCTTTTGTCCTAGGAACTTAAAATTTTGGATAGTTTCTCTTAAAAGGCATAGCTTTTGATGAACCTGAGTTCATTTGTTATCTCATCCAAACACACACACATTAAACATGTTCACTCTGTGATCTGCACCCTGAGGAGTCCTGGGATTCTCCTCCCTGTGGCTCTCCTTTTGTTTACCTGTCTGTTTGTTGGCAGTCTGTGGACTTTCTGCAGACGTGAGCGTCTGAAACTATCAACATGTAAATCACCAACTCCTGCATTTAAACAATACCATGAGTTGCAACAGCAACAAACAGCTAGATAGATAGATAGATAGATAGATAGATAGATAGATAGATAGATAGATAGATAGATAGATAGATAGATAGGAACTTTATTAATCCTTTGGGAGGGTTCCCTCAGGAAATTCAGATTCCAGCAGCAAGTAACACCGTAGTACAAAAAAAAAGATGTGCAGAATAGATAAGAGTAGAAAGAAGATAAATAAAAACAGGTTCTATACAGCAAAATACAAAATAAATACAAACAATAGCAATAATAATAAAAATACTGGCAATAATAATAATAGTAGTGACAATATTAGTGATAATAATAATAATATCAATAACAATATCAATGATAATAATAATAATAATATCAATAATAGTAATGATAGTTATAATAGTAAAAATAGTTATAGCAGCATCAATGGGGGTTCTGACAGCAGCAGTTAAAGTGACAATAATTAGGAAATAAGTTACAGCAATAAACTCAGGGTTGTTATTGCAGTCAGTTGGGATTATTGTGGTCCTCATGTGCTACTCATGATGACAGAAAGATGACAGAGCGTCTCAGCACCTGAAGGCCACTGAGCTCAGCCAAATCCCAAAGGAGGCCTCAGAGACCAGCCTGCATCTGTGATCACATCATCAACCTTTGAGTCAACTTTGGACAACTTACACACCAACACCTGTCTCTGCAAATCTTTGCCCGGGCTCCATTTTCATACAGCCCCAGCTTTCATCCTACAGTGTATAAATTAGGGATAGACTGATTATTTGCTGGGCTGATTACCGGGGCTGATATTTGGCATTTTGAGGCAAATTGGCATCAGCCTTTTTTTTTTTAATCCAACAGCCGATAAGAAACAAATTTAGAACTGTGTTGTTGCGGCTCTGATGAAGCCGCTCCACTGTCTGCAGTCACTACTCAGTCCCCAACACTGTCCCACCCACAATACCATCTGATTGGTGACAAGTAGAGCCAATCAGCAGTGTGGTTATTACGAATGAAGTTAAGTGTTGGTAAATTAATATCAGCTTCAAATATCAGTTATCGGCCTCCTTGACTACAAATAACCAGTATTGGTATCAGCCAGGAAAATTCCATATCAGTCTTTCTCTAGTATTGATCATGTCTCTGAAATGAAATATGCTCTAAGTCTGCGTTTCTCAAAGTGGGGTTTGCGAACCATAGGTAGGGGGTCCATGGAATAACTCAAAAACAACTGTAAAAGTGAACTATATCATTGAAAAAGCATATGGACAACTGGGATCTCTCGCATCAATAAAATTAGCTTTTTTTTTCTAATACACCCACTCAATTTAGTTTTGTGCCATGAGCTCAATTCTCATATGATCGAGACATGTTTAATCAGAAGGTTGGGGGTTTGATTCCAGTTCTGCAGTCACATGTTGAAGTGTCCTTGAGGAAGACACTGAACCCCAAATTGCTCCCATTGTTGGTCAGTGGTGTGTGGGTGGGTGTGAATGTGGTAGATAAAAACGGATGGTTTCCAATAAAAAAGCGCTATGTAAGTACTGGTTCACTTACCATATATATTTCACACCCTAATGTTAGACATTACCAGGACCTAAAAAACATGAGGGTAAGTAACTATAAATAGGAAACACATGCAAGACCAACAGGAAATGACATTCAGTGAATTTTCAAATCATGCTAGGCATGCAAAGAAACAACAGAATAACACAAAGTACTGAGCCATGCAGGTTAGACACAGAGCACACCAAGTTATTTTAATAAAGGACACAGGACAGATTTATACCAAAGCATGTGATTGATAAAATGTAGCATGCATAAGTGCGTTGAGCAGAATTAGATAAGTCATGGTACAATCATGCAGTACACATGTAACCAGTATTGTAAAGGAAAGAAAAACAAAGCCAAGTGGATGATGGGACACAGATACAAGGCCTGTGTCTGAAACAAGTGTTTGAAAAAAGACTGTCAAACACAACGTTGTTCATCCTGTAAAGTTTAAACGGTTTTATTTGTGTTTTTCCTTAATGTGAGGTTGGTTCATCAAAGTACTGATCAAATTCTGATACCTGCATCAGGCTTTTCACGCTGCTCTACCTTGTTTCATGAAGAACATGATTTGCAAATGCAGAGTGTACGACGGTAATTATGGTGGATGGATTTAAATAAAACCTAAATATCACCAGGACTGGTGGTGGTTGAGTCTGAAGATATGAAATTAAAGATGTGGTCATTAAATGCATTTTATGAAAGTTTGTTTTTTATTAACCTGGGGGTTAAGTCTACAATGTGAGATAAATAAATGAATACATAAAAAAATAAATAAATAAAAAGTATTTTCTGGCATTGATTTTTTATCAGTACAGACATACTTGTCCAAGAGGAACAGCAAGAATTCATTCTCTAAAAGGAAGGAGAGTGTTTTATTATATGAAGGTAAATTTGTTTAAAGTCTCAGTTTGTGTTTCTCTCTAAGTCTTTATGTTTGTAGCTGAACAGGGTCAAATCAGAAATCCTTGACTTGAATTTGTTCAGCTCTTCTGATCTTGTACCGCCCTCTGCTGGTGAAAGCAGTGATGTGCCATGAATTGAGAGATGTTCAGTGAGAGGTCACTGGCCTCTCACAGGAACCTTTTAAGTGTTGAAGATGTACACAGAATAAACAGGGGAGTCACCGTTTTTTGCTGAGTATCATTTATTGATTGAGGTTTTTTCACAATGACCCACATTCACCTGCTGCAGTCTCCTCTTTCCTCTTATTAGTCTTCTACATTTTTTTTTCTCTATGACTTCCTGTGGCTTATATCCACAGTGTTCCCTCCTCACTCACGGTTACAAAACACCTTCACAACAAAAATGACTACCTGAACTGACATTTTATAGTTAACTAAACAAATGATTTTATGTTAACTACACTAAAGGTTAATGCCATTAATGCAGAAGTCTTCAAATTAATACTACTTACTTGGAAATTTGGAGGCAATCAGTTTTCTGAGTATTTTAAGAAATAAAATTTCACAGCCTGGCCCTGTGTTTGCTCTGTTCCTTTAGGCAGCATCAGGAGCTGCTGTCAACAAAAGCAAAGTGGTCGTGGCTGCCGAAGGAGATCGAAGCAGGCTCAAACAACACGGTGGTGTTCTGCATGCTCACCTGGCCTGAAACTAACAAGGTCAGATTTCGCACTCACAGTTTGTTGGAAGAAGTTCATGAACTTCGACCCACTGTTCAGTCCCATCAGTCACAAACAGGTCGGTTAGGAGACCCTGCTCTGGCCTTCCAACCAGCAGCTGAACGGGTCTGTGCAGTACAGGCCTCCTCACTATTAATGCAACCTGCAGTGAGGAAGTCTGAAACAGACACAGTAATCCTGATAAAACTGACCCATGCTTCATCCATCCATCCATCCATCCATCCATCCATCCATCCATCCATCCATCCATCCATCCATCCATCCATCCATCCATCCATCCATCCATCCATCCATCCACTTTCTAAACCACTTACCCTATTCAGGCAGACCCATAATAAACACAGTACAAGAGAAAATACATTGGAGGTCAGAGGACAGGGGTTACTGCACCCACTGCACATTCAAAGAAAAGAAAAATACTCTTTTAATTTCTCTTCTTCTGGATGTTGTCAATATTTAAAAGTTTCTAAAAAGGATGGCTCGTTATGAAACATATCAGAGTGTTTATGATTTATGCCCTGTATATGACTTGTTTAAGGGGTAAATGTGGTGTAGAAAATAAGTTTTGGTGCAGATTTAACAGGTTAGATTAGATTTAAACATGCTCTCTGTGGCAGGGCAGTGGCGCCATGGCTGCAGCCTCACAGCAAGAAGGTCACCGGTTGGATTTTCAGCTTGGCTGGTGGGCCTTTCTGTGTGGAGTTTGCATGTTCCCCCTGTGCGTGGGTTCTTTCCAGGTCCTCCAGCTTCCTCCCACAGTCCAAAAACACGCTCACCAGGTTAATTGAACACTCTAAATTGTGCCTAGGTGTGAGTGTGCGTGAATGGTTGTCTGTCTCTGTGTCAGCCCTGTGATTGGCTGGCGACCAGTTCAGGGTGTACCCGCCTCTTGCCCAATGACAGCTGGGATAGCCACCTGCAACCCTGCAGATATGCTGCAGATATCATGTTTGTTTCTGCTTGTTTCTGCTCCTGCTTCAGAGCATCTCCTTCAACCACAGCATCCTCCTGGACTTCCTCATCTCCACAGAAACCTGTTTTCTGGAGTACTTTGTGCGATACCTGAAGTTCCTCTCAGCTGACTGGCTGGGCTTCACTGCAGCCTGTCGGAGAATCAGAGGCTGTCATGCTTCACTCCAGCAGGACACTGCTGCCTCATGTGGTGGTGAGACCTCTGAACTGACCTCCAAAGAGGAGGCATCACAGATTTGTCTTGTAGAGTATGGCAGCTCTGGGGAGTCAGATCCTGAGGACATGGAGGTTTCACAGGATGGACTGAGGACATTTGATCACGAGAAGAGTACATCACATATCTTAACTGTGAAACAGGACACGGCTCATTAGAAACGGTGAGACAGAAACAGAATTGGGACAGAGGAGCAGAGGAGTCATCATCACAGATATCACCCAGTGAGCAAACAGGCCCTGAACTAGGTGACCTGTGAAACATCAGCCAGAGCAGTTCTCTGCCTGACTCAGCTCAGAGAGGTGGTGACCAGGCTACAAGCTAAAAAAACTCTTCCCATACAACTCATCTTCACTGTTAAAACTCCTGGCTCAGGTAGAGACCTGCTCCCAGCATCTGTCACTTTTTAAGAAATGATCAGTGTGTTTCATGTGTTTTCTTCTGCTTTGTTAGTTTAGTTTGTGATCCGACGAAAGAAAAGCCTCTTTTAGTTTAATTCTGAAAAAAATCTGATTCAAGAGACCATGCAAAACTGAATCCTGTCATACCTGGACTTGGTTCTCAGTCTGCCAGCAGGATCAGAACCAGATTTTCTGATTCACCAACCACCAGCTTTCTGTTCAGCAGTCTATGTTTCTGTCTCTAGCAGTCCATCTGAGGCTCTTTCCTGTGATGTAATGAACTAAGAGATATGAATATGTGAACTGAAGTGGTTGCTTGATGTTACCCTGAGTTCTAGTGATCAGCCTTTAAACAATACACAGAACAATTCAAGTATTCCTATGATTTTAGAAGTAATTGGAATAAATTCTCAAAAAATATAAAAATAACTCATTTCATGTTTTGAGGAGTTTCTACTGAATATCAATAAAATCACAACAAGTCTGAGATTATTTTTCATGTTTTATTAAAATCTGTCTTTGAATGTTGTTTTTACTCAGTTCATAAAACACAGAATTAATATAACATTTATTTTCAAGTTACAGTAGTTACTAAAATAGAGGATTTGTCATTCACCAAAACTTTTTATGATAAAATCTCTTCTTTCCATTTAATTCCTCAGTGTGCATCAGACTCTACAGTTTATAAAACACTTTGGCAAACAAGATAAAACATTCACGCCTCTTCTTCAAAAAGAGGAAGTGCCAATCTCTCCCTTTTTCATGGTGGCTATTCCATGCAAGAAAAAGATTCAGAAGGTACAGCCTTTTGAATTCCCAAGGTTTCAGGGGTAAGTAAGAAGATCAGGTCAGAGAGGTTATACCCACACTGTGACTCAGGCAGGGTCACTGCCAGAAGCTAGACCTCCAACAATTTAAAACAGGTCTTTGAAGTGTTTTTTCCCTTTAGCACATCTCCTCTAGAAGAGAACAGAAACTGTATTAACCCAGTTTGTGATAGAAATAAAAAAAGATATGATTGGTTTAGGTAATAACATGTAACAGTGGGAGAATTTCAAACAAACTAAAAGTTAGTTTGGATATTGACCTCTTTGTGTAAAATCTGTAAGTAGTAACAGCTTTGTGTGTGTTTCTTTGTGTGTGTTTCTTTGTGTGTGTGTGTGTGTGTGTGTGTGTGTGTGTGTGTGTGTGTGTGTGTGTGTGTGTGTGTGTGTGTGTGTGTGTGTGTGTGCATGATCTGTGTCACATGTGACTGACAGTGCATTTCATTGAAGTCCCATGTGTTCAGGAAGACCTGGCATTGAGATTACACAGGGAGTCTGATCTCATCATAACCCCCCATGAGCAGAGACCTCTGCAGCATTCAGACAGTAACAGTGCTAAGATCAAACCTCAATGAAACTGGAGCAGAACCAGACTCATGTTAGACAGACATCTGCTGAGTCCAGCAATCCTCAGGGTCCGTAGTTTGAAACTAGCCTCCTGCTGAGGGTACCAGGCTTCTGTATGAGGCAGGCTTGTATCTTTACATCAAATTCCCTTTATTCTGACAGGAATAATTTATCAAACATTCATAAAAAAAGAGATCCTGGTTAGTAAAAGGATTGGCTTAATGTTACCACAGGTTACCCTGCCTCTGTCTGCCTCCACTCCACATACAAAGGATACTTGAAATTTCACTCACCTAGGACCTGATCTACTAAAGTTCTGTGTGTATAAAACATGTGCAAACTTGATAGCATGTGCAAAGCTGATTTAGCAACCAGATGCACCGCGGATTGCGCCTGTCAAATGATTCAAATAGCATGTGCAATCCATTTAGCGTGTTTGTCATCATGAATACACAGAATATATGCAGATCATCTGAACATGCACAATTCTGGAGGAGATGCAAATGTGATCTATTAATTAATTCTCACAGAGGGATTAATCAAACCTGAAACTGTCAGCAGTTTTTGCATCTATATTTAGCATGTTTGATAGGCAGCTGCAAACTGGCACAGTGTTACACACAAACGGCTGAGGTTGTTGTGGCGTGGAGGTGCAATGAAAGACTAAGGAGAGAGGGAATCTTGCATGTGTGCATCAACACAGCTGGACTGTCAGAAATAAAAATAGTAAAGACATAATGCTATCCAACAACACCATCTCTGAGCTTTGATTTTTTTTGACTGGGGCTTTGTATTTTTGCCGGCTGCACTGGTCTCCACTGTGCATAATAAACTGTCATATCCTGGGATGTCCGGAGAGCACAGGAGATGAACCTCCCTCTTCATCCACCAGCGGCTCAGCTGAAGGATCACTGCCACTGAATGACTTCCAAACTCTTGCCAGGGCATTTAATTAATGTCAGCCCAGACACAGCACTGAACAGCTGCTTCATGTGTGCATCAATGACCCGAGTGTCACTGCCAAGTAAAGGCTCCACATTGGACACAGCTCTCACCTCCTGTGCAGCAGCCTGCGACCCATACATCTGATTTCTCCGCCTCCATGCTCTCCAAACTCCAGTGTGACAGCAGGTAGCACCCGCTGAATCCTCATTTAGAGATGGCAGTTTGCTCCTGTTATCAATTACATTTACAGTCTTAGTAGATCACCTGCAACATGCCCACTAGTAACCCCTAAAGTTTTTTAGTTTGTATATGTAATTTAACACTGGTTATTTGGGCTCTTAGTAGATCAGGCCTTTAATGTAATGTCAACACACCTGAAGCAGAATAGCATGGGGGCTGATTTGACAGTGATGGTCTGATGCTCTGCTGCTCAACAGTACAAGCACTAAACATCATACTGGGTGTCATCAAAGTCAGAGAGAAGGATTTTAGGTGGTTACACCATCATGACATTTTTTAGATCACATTTACAGTTTCCCAAACTGCTTCACCATGGTAGAACTTTTTCTAGCGTCATGCTTCATCCCGCTTGTAGTAACTACATGGGGAAGGATCCCTGGGCTGTTAGTTCATCAAGTAAATAAATACATCTCATTGCTACAAACTTTCTACCCTTAGCAAAAGATGGATTGCTGCTTACACGAGGCACCCACTCACAAACACACAAACACATGGGACCTTAATGAAACAGTGTGCAACATGTGTGTTGTCATTGTGACACAAATTCAGAGCCATACTGTGTGTATGCATGTACATAGAGTGGTGTGTCCAATTGTCCGTGTGTGTGCAGGCACGTGCGTGTGTGCATGCATGCACGTGTGCGTGTGCATGTGTGTGCATGTGTGTGTGTGAGTGAGTTTGTCACCAGTGCAGGTGTAAGTGTGGGTGCTGGTGAAGCTGACAGAGTAACTCCTCCTCTGTTGGCTCCTGGATCTGCTCTCTGCAGGGAAAAGAGGACAGATATGATTCGCTAATGTTAGCAAGAAGAGATTCAGTTTGAATTGACTGTCAGAAACCAACCTGAACATGAGCTGAACAGACGTTTGATATCTGATCCTTTCCACTTCAGTCACAGAGCAGCTGTGACTGCGGTCCCACCTGTAGATGAAGTTCTGTTCAAAACAAGAAACAGAGCTTTAGGAGGTGCCATGAGGTCAAGAAAGATGAAACTGTATTCATCTTCAACACAATTTTTCAATTATTTATTCATTTAGAAGGATAGCTCCTTGAGATGGACCATCTCATTTTTTAAGGGGGTCCTAACAAGACATAGAACACAAATAATACAGTACACAACAACATAACAGAGCACAAATACACACACAGACACTTGCACACCCTCGCAAGTCTCACATGCTGAGTCAGTCACAATTTCAGCAACCAAGAAATGTCTTTAAAACAGACAAAAGTAAATAAACAAATAGATAAATAGGACAATTGTAACATCATAAAGGGCAAAATCAAAAACAGGAGCAAGGCATATGTAGATAAGTAAAAAATAAATAAAAAAGAGATTTAAAGATAGGAAAGAGTGTAAATGATCTTAACCAATCAGGGAGCTTATTCCAGTCAGCTGGGACTTTATATGTAGATGCACGGCGGCCAATTTCTTTGGTGATTCTGAGGGTAACAGAAATGACTGCACGTTTGTCAGAGTCTACACTCACCAGCCACTTTATTAGGGACACCTTGCTAGTACCAGGTTGGATCCCCCTTTGTCTTCAGAACTGCCTTAATCTTTTGTGGCATAGATTCAACAAGGTACTGGAAACATTCCTCGGAAAGTTTGGTCCATATTGACATGATAGCATCACAGTTGCTGCAGATTTGTGGTCTGAACATCCATGATGAGAATCTCCCGTTCCTCCACATCCCAAAGGTGCTCTATTGGATTGAGATCTGGGGACTGTGGAGGACATTTGAGTACAGGGAACTCATTGTCATGTTGAAGAAAGCAGTCTGAGATGATTCCAGCTTTATGACATGGAGCGTTATCCTGCTGGAAGTAGCATCAGAAGATGGGTACACTGTGCTCATAAAGGGATGGACATGGTCAGCAACAATACTCAGGTAGGCTGTGGACTTTAAACCATGCTCAGTTGGTACTAAGGGGCCCAAAGTGAGCCAAGAAAATATCCCCCACACCATTACACCAGCAGCAGCAGCCTGAACAGTTGATACAAGGCAGGATGGATCCATGCTTTCATGTTGTTGAGGCCAAATTCTGACCCTACCATCTGAATGTGGAGCAGAAATCCAGACTCATCAGACCAGGCAACGGTTTTCAATCTTCTATTGTCCAGTTTTGGTGTTGCTGTGTGAATTGTAGCCTCAGTTTCCTGTTCTTAGCTGACAGGAGGGTCACCTGGTGTGGTCTTCTGCTGCTGTAGCCCATCTGCCTCAAGGTTGGACGTGTTGTGTGTTCAGAGATGCTCTTCTGCAGACCTCGCTTGTAACCGGTGGTTATTTGAGCTACTGTTGCCTTTCTATCAGCTCCAACCAGTCTGTCCATTCTCCTCTGATCTCTGACATCAACAAGACATTTTGTCCCACAGAACTGCCGCTCATTTTTTTCTCTTTTTGGGACCACTCTCTGTAAACCCTTGAGACAGTTGTGGGTTAAAATCCCAGTAGATCAACAGTTTCTGAAATACTGAGACCAGCCCGCCTGGCACCAAAAACCATGCCACGTTCCAAGTCCCTTAAATCACCTTTCTTCCCCATTCTGATGCTCGCTTTGAACTGCTACATGTCTAAATGCATTGGGTTGCTGCCATGTGATTGGCTGAATAGAAATTTGTGTTAACAAGCAGTAGGACAGGTGTGCCTAACAAAGTGTCCGGTGAGTGTATATATCTAATTGTTCAGAAAAGGTTGTGCACAATCAGAGCTTGATCCCACTAGGGCCTCTGGACTTGGTGAAGTTCTGGATGACATGTCTTCTCCCCTCCGAAAGGCTTCTTCAGTGGTTTTGAGCGTATCATGTTGATTTTAAGCTGATTAATGTTAATGTTTATCAAACAGCAACTATTGCAACAAGGAATACAGCGGAGACTTTAAAGGAGATGACTTGTATAGCTGATGGAGATGTTATAAAAACAGAAAACATGACCTAACTCAGCCAACCAATCATGAGGCTGGCAGTCTGTGTTGTCTTCTGCAATGGGAAACGGTTACTGGGCGTGGACACACTGGACATCCTTACTGTGCTGTACTCAAGCATGATTACACGCTTTTGTGTGTACACACTCTTTGTACATGAGGCCCCTGGGCTTTAGGGTTAAAGTGAGCTTGAGCACAGACAGTCAGTGTGACCACACCCTGAGGATGGTCGGTCTACCAGTGAGTTGCAGAGTGGTTGATCTAGTTCGAGTCATTGGAGTCTTCGTTCGTCTGTGGTCATCTAAAGGATAGTTATGAACTTACAGTCTTGAATTCCACCTCCAAGTAGGTCAGGCCCCTGTTGAAACCCAGTGATTCTCAGAAACTACACTATCAGTTGTGCTGAGGATGAGCACAGATGAATGAAGGCCCTCATGACTCAGGAACTATGCCCATGACTCTGTTTACGCTGTCGTATGACCCACTGACAGCCTTCTGAGGTTCTGTCCTCCAGTCTGTTTAGAGGAGCCTTTGAGAGGAGAGCCCAAACACCTTCAAGAACTCCACCAAGTCGCTTTTACTGGATCAAGCTCTAAATTTCGATGACCTGGAGGACTAAGAACCTCATCAGACGTGCGCACATTATTTATTCTTGACTCTATCTGCAGTCCTCCTCTCACTGAGTGTATGAGTCTGTGTTGTCTGAGTGAACTGACCTCTAAGATGAGCGCCACAAACAAGTTGACCCACATGACTGACGAGGTGAGCCACCAACACACAAAGAAGATCTTAGACCAGCTGAGGAAGAAAAAACACCATCAGCATCATCACTTTCTCCATCATCATATCTGCATGTTGAAACTTCGAGCAGGGTTCTTACTCTGAGGTGTATCTGCTGTAAGCATCCATGAAGGCCTGCCAGTTGTTGACCACCATGATATCGTACAGCAGAATGATGGATGCCTGAGACAGAGAGAAGGATGCTGGGATTATATCACAGTATTCACTTAAACAGGGGGTGCTGTTTGTGGTTGTTTCAGCTGCTACAGAGTTCTCCTGATCAAACAACCAGAAAAATGTGATGTGTTTCATGACACTGTTAGCAAGAGGAATAAGTAAAAATCCTCCTCTTTATCAAGCTCTAATGTAAGGGAACATTTGAAGTTAGAAAAAATACAATTTACTCTGAGAGAAAAGATAAGTGTGTCTTACTCAATATGGCAGCCTGTTAAAACAAAAACAACCCCATGAAATTGTAATAGCATAATCCAGAGCATTTGACATCCCCACAGTTGTGTCATTATTCATGTAAATCTGATCTGTTTTTGATCTAATCTTTATCTTTTTGGTACTCTGATTGTTGATCACCCATGTTTTTCAGTCAGTAAATGAATAAAGATAAGAATTATTATTCATTTACTGACTTCCAGGTTTTTTTGGGGTTGGTTTGAGGTGTGGATACATGTCTCGGAAATTATTTTTTAGCTGTATTCTAAAATGACAAAACCCCAATAAAGAGGGGTTAAAAAGGGGCATATTCTACTCTCCCATGTTTTTTAATGACAATGTCATCAGGATCTCATGAGCTGTTCATGACATGTTGGAGGGGTGGGCCTCAAACACCAAGGTCTGATCATAACTCCACCGCTGATGACTGCCAGAGGGCTGACAGTCAGAGAGAAGGGGTGTGTGGAGCCTTAAAGAGACCGCACCAGGTGCTTCAGACAGAGGCTGAGAGTAGAGTTTTCTTAAACACCAAAAGAAGGGATTTTTTTGAGCTGTGAATCATACATTAAGGTACAACAGGAGTGCCTGAGCAACAGAATAAAGAGAAAAGAAATCCCTCTTTTAAACCTATCCCTGACAAAGCCATCATCACCTTCAAACAGAATTTTTTCTTTCAAAACAGCACACTATGTGATTTCATGAATACACTGTTCCAAATTTGAATTAATGCTTTGATTGTTCAGGATGTTGGTGAGAAGTAGAAACTTGTAAATTTAAAGTAACAGAATAACTGGACCCTGTGGAGGTGGAGGCTGGCTAACTGGAGAATGATGGCCAAGCTGGACCTTTAAAACAAACAATTTCTTACTTTTGTTTTCTTGATTGCTGCTGTAACTCCTCCTGAATTTCCCCTCAGGGGAAAATAAAGTATTTTCTACCTCTTTTCTATTCTATTCTAAAAATACATTTTACTGCTCATGTTACTGACCCCAAAATCATCAAAGTTATTGGGCCAGTACTCCAGCTGTTCATAGGTGCCACACGCCATGCTGAAATTGGAGGTGACGTTTTCCATAGTGCTGTTGGAGAGATCGCTAGATGCAGGCAGGTGCAGGCACACACACACACACACACACACACACACACACACACACACACACACACACACACACACACACACACACACACACACACAAACACGGTCAGGAAGGATTCACTAAAGCAGGTTTTATCAAAGAGTTGTAAAGCACAGCTTTCTGTAACAAACATTACAAAGTCTCTGAACACTAGAAGTTTGGATTTCTCCTTGTGTGTGCAGTTGTGTTTGTAAGTCAATCATCTGCCATTTTTTAGATATTCATTTCATTTACATCTATGAGTGCAATATATGTGTTTTTTATCCATTTTTACTTTTCTCAGCACAGATGAGTTTCTACCTCATATTGGGAGGAGGTTTAATGGACCCTTCAAACAGCCAGATCCCAAAGACCGCGAACACATAGTACACCACCTTTAGGAAGACAGGAGCAAAACAAGATGTGTACACTTTGACAGAACATCAGCCAGTGTTCAGACCCAGTTTGACAGTTAAGTCTGTATGTATCCCACACCTGTGTATTATGTTTAATGTCTTTGTGTGTGCTCTGATGTATAAAATAGGTAAACAACTGAAAAAGTTCAGTCTGAATTATTCCGGGTTATTGTTATGCACACCTGATCAAAAATTCAGGACCAGTTAAAAAATTGCACAAATTGATACTTTGCACTGTTGGATCTTAAGACGGTTCTGAGTCCAGTTTCAAAACAATGAAAGAAGAAATGGGAAGACATAAAAAATGAGTCAAGTAATCTCTAGACTATAAGCCAAATCGTAATATTAGCTGCACCCACCAAATTTAGAAAGAAAAACAATTTTGTACATATATAGGCTGCACTTTTCTATGACCAACAGGTGTTCAAACTGTTACTTAGGATATAAACAAAGTGTTTTTTTAATCAAATGAATGCTTTTTCCCAAACAATGCCTGTAACATGGCTGGGTTAAAAACAAAAAAATGCAATAGCCAACCAGAAAAGTCATTGATCTGTTTCTTCATCTTCCTCCTGCGCACTAAAACCACTCAAGTCCTCTTCTTCAGAGTGAGAAATGATCAGCCTCAAGCCTCCCACTCAACTCGGAGGGCCGCTTTGCTGTGCTACATGTTGAGTGGCTGCAAACACTTGGTTGTGCCCCCAAGAACCACAGTTGGGGTTGTGTTTTTCCTCTTGATAGCCGTCACAAAATTTGATATCTTGCTGTCCAAATATATATGATATATTGCTTTCCAAATCAGCAATATACCCCGTCACCCGTCTGTTTATCAAACGAAAAATGAAGCACATCGGCTATGGCGGCCATATTGGTAGTGGCAACGGCTTCGCGTACAGCTATAGGATGCCTGTCGCGTGACCCTCAGCTGTGCCTCTTACTGGTGGAGCTTGTGATCTTAATATCCTCTGAACGGCCGAGTTAGAAAAAAATTCACCCCCCTGTACAGTGGGTGCTGATAGTAAAATTAGCGGCTCAGACAGGAGATGTTTTGTGAACCAGGCTGTAAATAGGTTAATTTCTGCTTTGAAAACAGCTTTTTTTTGGCTTGATGTGTTTGTGACTTCCTGTACTTCCAGAGCCAGCCTCAAGCGAACACTGGAGAAATAGCAGATTTTAGCACTTCACCACTGTCTCATATTCTCAGACCGGAGGTTGCCACTTGGTCCGGGTTCTGTGCAGTTCAGAACACAAGTGAAATGCGTTCTCTCATGGCCACTTGTTTTCAGTGTGACAGATGATTGACATTTCCTGTTAACAGTCCTAGTGAGAGGCAGGTCAAAGCTCAAAGGTATTTCATCCATGTTTATGATGTTGTGTAGGGTGATGGAATTCTCAGATATCTTTGAGTGAATTTGAGCGAGTCTGTGACTTCCTTGTAGTCAGGAGGGAGTTGCTGATACAGTCTTCTGTTCCCTGATGGACAGGTCTGTTTGTCTCATAAATCTGAGACACCTCAATGGTACACCCTTTCAACCTTCAATCTTTTTTTTGGTGGCAACTGTTTTGACTTTCAGTTAGATCTGCACTATTTCTTTTTACATTTTGAAAAGCTACTTAGAAGCTTTTTAAAATCCAGCAGTGCAAAATATAAAACTTGCACATTTTTAACTGTACCTAAACTTTTGATCAGGTGTGTTTAACCCAGAATAATTCAGACTGAACTTTTTTAGTTGTTAACCTGTTTGTTTCAAACTGCAGAGCACTTACACACATTCACACATTCACACATTCACACACACAGAGTGATTAGCATGCACAGGGTCAGGAAGGATTCACTAAAGCAGGGTTTACATCATACAGGTGTGTGACCATGCAGACACTACTGTTAAAGGGGTCTTAAACACAGAGGACATCATTCAGTGAAAGGCTAGCTGGCTAACCAAACACGTGTGCCATCACTCACCACCAGGATCCCTGCAAAGGCTCGCAGGTTTTTCAGCAGGTCCAACAGTGTGCTCGCAACTAAAGCCATGAGCTGCAAAAGAAGCATGGACGTCTGGTTAGACAGAGGGAGGTGAGGCTGCAGGCTGGGCTGTGTGTAAATATGTTGTGCTTATCTTTGCTGATAAAACAAAATATTTCTCTTCTCAGCCTGAAATAAATCTATGTTTACAGCAAGTTCAGATATTTCCCCTCTGGTTATGAGCTTCAGTTAGCCTTCAACAGCATCAACTCTCCTGGGTATACTTGCACACAATTTTTTAAGAAACTCAACTGTAGGTTGTTCCACGCAGGTTGAAGGACTAACCCCAGATCTTCTGTGGACTTTCTCAAACTCCTCTGTCTTCCATGGAACTCCAGACTGTTATGTCCACAGGTTTTTTTTAGTTTCTGATTTTAGTATTCATTCATCCTTGTGTCTCTTGTCTTGTGTTTCCTGTTTTATTTTATTATTTACCTTGTGTCTCGTTTCTGGATGCCTCTTCCTACCTGTCTCCCACGTCTGTGATCACCTCATGTGCTCCACCTGTTTCCCCAGAGTATTTAGTATTCCCCTGCTCTTTCCTTCATCGACAGTTGGTCTTCTTATCCTCGTTAAGCTCACTCACATTCCTCATGTTTTCTACTTGTTATTGACCCTGTTTGTAGTCTGACTCAGTTTTTTGCCTGCTGATTTGGATACCTTTGTGTGTTTATGACCTTTGTGTACTGGACTATTTCCTACTGCTGATGTTGTGAAATGTGTTTTAATGTTTGAAGCCTCCTACAGTTCTTTCTGTTTCACCCAATGACTTTGTTTGAACCTACATGTGAAACTGGTGATCATTCACACTGACCATAATCCTACAAACGCCTGACTGTCTGACAGTGTAGGTTCATAACACCAAATACTGAGTTGATCTGGACTTTTCTTTTGTCATCTCACTTATCATTTTGTAAATTGGTGACAGGGTTTGTAACACTCAAAAGCTTTCTTGTTTCACATAATTTATCCACACACTGCTTTTTATATTCACATGAAAGTTTTCAAACAGGGAGATTGAGACGTCATCACCAACCTTGATATCTGGGATGATGCGGAGGAAGCGGAAGACAATCAGGAGGTTAACCAAACGAATCATCTCCCACAGAGACATCACACTGTTGGAGGACAGGTTCCTGGAAACAGAAGGTGTCGCAGCATACAGCAGAAATAAGCTTGTAGTACCATGATATCTAAACAGTTGCAGGTTTAAGTCCTGTATATGTGTATGTCATTGTCTTCTCAGTCCTTGGGATCCAACAAACAGTTTTAAAAGGAAGTCTTTGTAGTTTTCTTAAATTGATCATCTTTGACTGCATCACTGATATACATTTAATTTGGAACAGACAATCCAAACAGACAATTTGGATAAAGGACAACCTACCACTCAGAATAAGGAAGCCTGTAGGTGAAGTATATTGTGATCTGAAGGACCTGGTTGGAACAAAAAAAAGGACAGATGTTCACCGTAGTTTATAAAAGATTAAGATCAAAGACATATTTTGACCTCTTTTATAATTGATTTTCTCCTTTGAAACAGATGTGGTCACTGGAAGCCAGAGCTGCACCTCTTGTCCATCTTTCACCGCTGATCCGGTCTGGGTCATAGGGGCAGCAATGTCATCAGTTAAGACCAATGACCGGTGTCCCCGGCCACTTCCACCAGCCCCTCTGTAGCTTTCAAGGCTTTCCCAGGCCAGCCGAGAGATACAATCTCTCCATTCTGTCCTGGGTCTATCCCAGGGTCTCTTACCAGATGCGCATACCTGGAACATCTCCCAGGGAGGCGTCCTTACTAGATGCCCAAACCATCTGGCTCTCATCTGCAGGGGCAGCAGCAGCTGTACTCCAAACCTCTCCTGGATATTACATCTCGGAACCCTATCTCTAAAACTGAGCCCAAACTGAGCCCAAACTGAGCCCAAACTGAGCCCAAAAACCCAGCAGAGAAAGCTCATTTCAGCTGCTTACATTCGCCATCTTGTTCTTTCAGTCACTACCTACAGCTCATGGCAATGAGTGAGGGTTGAAACGTAGATTGACCGGTACATTCTCATGCATGAACAAGACCCACAGATACTTGAACCCCTCCACTTAGAGCAAAGACTCTCTCTGGACCTGGAGTGGGCAGTCCACCCTTCTCTGACTGAGAACCATGGCCTCGGACTTAGAGGTGGTCATATTCATTCCTGCTACTTCACATGCAGCTCCAAACCGCCACAGTGTGAGCTCGAGGTCCTTCAATGAAGCGAATAAGACCACATCATCTGCAAAAAGCAGAAATGGGATCCTAAGACCCCTGAATCTGAATCCCTCTTGCCTAGAAATCCTGTCTGTAAAAGTAATGAACAGAGCCGGTGACAAAGGGCAGCCCTGGCAGAGTCTAACCCTGACTGGGAATGAGTTTGACTCACTGTTGGCAATACAGACCAAGCTCTCACTATGACAATACAGAGATGGAATAGCCCATAACAACGAGCCACTGACTCTATATTCCTGGAGTAACCCCGTTGAGACATGGTCAAGTCTTTTATAGACCCACAAAGAACAAGTGGAGCGGTTAAACAAACTCCCATGAATATTTTGAGAGTTAGTTTAAAGTGAGAAAGTGTGTGTTACCATGAGCAGGATGGTGAGGAAGCCGTCAAAGATGTTGTTTCTGTAGGACAGGTAACCTCTCCAGCCCAAGGCAAAGATCTTCACACCCATTTCAAACAGGTAGTAGAGGATGAAGCACAGGTTGATGATCTGACAGGGGAAGACATGAATCAGTTTATGTGTTCAGTAGGTTTTGTGTACATCTATAAAGACAGAAAAAAAAAAGTTTATTTTACACCTCAAACAGAAAGGAGGGACCATCAGCAGGGCATGGTCTCTAATTTCACTTATCCTACCGTCCAAGACTAACTTCTGTTGTCAAAAATGGTAAGTATTGTAAAATTTAACAGCTATCTCTATTTTCTTTGTTTCAGTCACATTGTAGTCTTTTCACCTTCAACACTGCCCCTTAGGCAATTTCTTAGTGTAATAATTGATCCTGGGCTCTCCTCCCAGTGTAAACCTGCTGTGCTGTCTCTGCTGATCTAAAGAGTAAGGAAAGGTCACTGTGCACAGATTAAAGTGGAGTCATAGAAAAATTATCCTTACCCCACATCAATAACTGAGAGGACTCTTTCTGTGAACACTCTGGGTCTATGTTTAACATTCAGCATCAAATTAAAGTCATATGGACACAACACAAGGACTGTGTCTCACTTTGACTACAGCCTTTTCATTTAATGCTGGTCATTTTACTAAATGCGTTTGATATTAATGGTGGACTCAGATTTTTCTGCCAGCACTTCCTGTAATTGATGGCATCCTTGTAAAAAGTGGTTTGATATGTCAAAACAATCAAAACAACAAACTAAATGGATAAAAAAGCACCATACAGAGCCTGTTGGCTCCGTTTGTGGTGGGGAAACAAAGAAGATTCAGGGGGAAACTGGGTCCTGGGATCACGGCACAAAGGAAGAGGCAGACTGAGGGGCTCATTGCCCAACGAATCAATGTGTTCTTAAGCGAAAAAGAAACGAGTGTGAGAAGCCCTGGTGCACGCTGCAATCCCAAGCAAGAGCGGATAAACAAGTGAAGTTGTTCTCAAACAGTGTTTTTGGCTAACATTCAGGCTCTAGCTGCTGGCATAGCTCACTTTGATATGAATAATTGTTGGAATGTTATAGAATTTCATCTACTTGTTAACTGGACTGTTTGGAGGGCGGGTCACCAGCTAAACGGCTGTTGCAGATTGCAGACACTAAGGGCCTGATCTACTTAGTTCTCATATAACCAGCGCTAGAAAAATTTCAATGTCATTAGTGGGTGTGTTAGGTGAGCTTCCATCCATTGTTATTGGGAACATAAGATCTATCTCCAATGTAATGGACAAGCTAGCCCTGCTAATCCAGCAACAGAGGGAATACCAGACATGGCTAATAGAGCTAACACCAGACACCAACGCCACACTGGAAGAGCTGCTGCTGTGAGCAGACAGGATCCAGGAGACAGAGACTGAACAGACTGCTGCAGAAGCTCGGTCCTGGACCCTGTGGGGGTGGAGACTGGCTGACTGGACAATGATGGTCAAGCTGTCGTCTCTGACGGACACTTTTTTCTAATTGACACTTGTTATATTATTCTATTTATATATGTTTGAATGTTTTGCACTGTATACTTTCTTATATTGCTGCTGTGACTTTAAACTAATAAAGTGCATTCTGTTCTGTTCTATTCTATTCATAATCTGATTTCTTGAGCTGCACGTAAATGTACTGACTGTATTCAGCATGTTGGTAAAGTCCGACCCCAGTATTAGCATCCACTCTTAGGCTTCTTAGAGTTCTCCTCCTTCCTCCTTAGAGCTTTTCATCTCAGGAGCTCTCTGAAGGTCTGAGGAACTTTTATCTTACTTTATTAAAATCTTAGAATTTGAAATATTCTAAGATTTCCTAAGAATGACCACACAAAGAGCTACCGCTTTTAGCCTTAGGCTTGTGAATCTAGGCCCTGAAATTTTTTGGGTTTTTGTGAGTAATTAAAGTCATGCTTGGGTGTTACTGTCACCAGAGATCAGGACAACAGGAAGTGGTCAGTGTAATGATTAATAAACATGTCCTGAACATTGGCTGGTCCATGAACAGTTTGATAAGTGAATTCACCTCCATGATGAAGTTGTCTCTCTCTGCCGTGGTCTTCTCAGAGTTTAATACCAACACAGTCTGAAACACCAGCAAAACATCATCAAACATTAGACGTAAATCATACACGTGTGTGTGTGTGTGTGTGTGTGTGTGTGTGTGTGTGTGTGTGTGTGTGTGTGTGTGTGTGTGTGTGTGTGTGTGTGTGTGTAGCTTACACATATGCACATGACGTTGGCCAGAGCCACTGCGTTGCCAAGCACAGTGAGGTAGTAGTGACTGAACACTCTCTGAAGTGTCTGAAGAACCGGGGAGTTATACTGAGGCAGAGGAGGATGCTAGTGGAACACACACACACACACACATACACACACACACATACACACACACACACACACACACACACACACACACACACACACAAACACACACACAAACAGTAACTAGGGTGAATCAGGTAAGAGATGTAGGTGTTGTTTTCAAGCAGAGCACAGCTTCACCTCCTTGATGCGATCTTTATCCAGTTCATCAAAGATCCTCCTGAACTGCTCCCGGTCCATGGAGCCCATGTCTGCACATTGCTGCACCTCCTGACCCCAACAGTCCAAATAAAGATGTGTGAAAAAGTATTGCTCTTTCAGGTTAAATACACTTTATCATAATAGTTATATTACATATTATAATTGAACCAGCAGTGTGATAAAACACATTCTTTTTGAGTAAGCTGGTGGGAATGTGTGAATTACGGCTCCTACCTTAGTGATGGCTGCTCTGTAGTAACTTTTCATTTGGACCCTGGACATCACCTCCAGGACAGCATCAACACAAACGTTCTCCCTGACAGATTAATAACAATAATATTCAATTTGTGTCAATTCATAAAACCAGCCAAAAAGAATGAAGATACAAAATACTTTCATAGCAGATTCGTGCAACTGAACAGCAATATACTCTCAAAGTTATAACTTAAACAATTGACATGAATATATAATATAATACAATATAATATAATATAATCTAAAAGCACATGTAGACAGTCTGGAAAACACCTCTGTAGAAAAACCAAGTTATTTCACGTGGTGAACTGCAGCAGGATGCATAATGATGACATGGTAAAGAGAAAGCTGCAGAGTGGACAAAGCCCAAGAAAATACAAAAGTTACAGCACAGCAGTGATTGAGATATTTCCTTTAGCAGCTTTTATAACTGAGTGTTGTTGGTTAACAGTGTGAAATAAGTCAGAAATTATAATATCACTGGACTATTAACCAGTTCTCTCTGTAAGCACCCCTGTGTGAAACACTTGATTCTGACGACACTAAAGCCAGAGAGCTGGAGCTCACAGATAACACTGTGAGTTAGCACACAGTGAATACTGACTGAAACAGAGCTCTGAGAAGCAGCTTTAAAACATGAGGCATTGCTTTTTGTGGAGCGTGTGTGTGCGTGTGAGTGTGTGTGTCTCACACTGCAGCTTGTTGAGCACCCCGACAGCTGAGGACTTGAAAAGCAGCTCTGATCCCGAGTCGTCTCCTGATGATGGACGTCTGAACTGACATCTGAATCAGAACATGAACCGAAAGAGGCCTTCAATGTCACTGCTCATCACTGAAAAGATAAGCCTAACTCTGTGTTTTTCATAAATCATGTTAAAGTGGACATATCATGCTTGTTTCTAGGGCTGGACAATTAATCGGATTTTAATTGTGATTTCAATTTTGCCATCTGACAATCATAAAAACAATATAATGGAAGAGAAACAATTAATATGCCACACAGTGTAGATGTATGCAAGTTCCTGTGCTTCATAGCTCTTCTGTGTTCCATGTGCAGCCACAGCAAGTGAGTGTGACTTATGTGTATCAATAATACTGTATGTTCTTTAAAGTTGTGTTTAAATCAGTACTGAAGTTTTTGAATAAATGAATAATTGTGTATATTAATTGTGATTTCAATATCACTTAAAATAATCAGGATTCTTATTTTTACCATAATCGCCCAGCCCTACTTGTTTCTCCTTTTCACGATGCCAGACTAGGATGCCTGTAAAGCATTTCTGCCCTCAGTACAGGTCATTTAGTTCCTTCATTGCCCCACAATAGCGTTCTCAATATCCTCATTTTAGGCCATTCTGAAGATCTCGTTGAAACGCTCTGTTTCCAGAATGACCTCCAGTAACCTCGCAACGTCACAGCCCTTTGTGCTCTGATTGGTCAGTTCTATCAGAGGGGCGGAGGAGGTAGAGCCAGGGGGCGGTTTTTGCAGCATGGCAGTATTTACAAAATAGCCACATTGGATGGGGTAGACCAAGCGAGTTTGCTGTTTGCCAAAACTTCAGCGTAAGGCATTGACAGCACTAATAAAATGGCAGAGTGTAGGATACGTCCTTTTGTATTAGACCCCGAGTCAGACCTGGACGGTTCTGCAGCTCAGGAGGAAGAAAATCCACCTGGACACAGATCATCTCAGGACGCTTCAGTGTGGTGAGTCAAACCAGTACTGTAACATGTATAGTTTATACGTTTATACTGGGCTCTTGGTGGGTGTATCCCTCGGTGGCGATTGTGTGACTAACTGACATCACAGAGGAGGAGCTACTTTATCAGATTACTCCAATAAAAAGAAAGGATCCTTGTGTCGTCATGAAGGTCAAAATCTCGTGGCCACATGTCAATTACCTATTTTCAGAGGCATCAAATCTTGTTCTAGGATATCAGAAAAAATACAATATCTCTTTTTTTAAAAATTCAGGGGCTGTAAAGTCTTGTTTTCAAATTTATTATATTATATGTAAGTATTAAATTAGGCATCAGCATGATATGCCCCCTTTAAGAAAATATTGACTAACTTTTTTCTTTGAGATTTTAGGAAGTAAAGATTTCAATATTTTCTTACAAAATCATCTAAATAAATCTATTTTTCTCTCTCTAATGTTCCAGAAATCCCTTATTTTAGCCTCTGTCTGAAACTCTTTGTTTTAACTGCTGTGCCTTTTAAGGCTCCCTACTCCACAAACCCCCTTACTCTGATTGGCCATCTTTCTGGAGGCCTGTCAGAAGCAGAGCTATGAGCACACCATTATGTTTGAGGCCTGCTCGTCCAACATAACGGTAAATGGATCAGTACTTATTTAGTGCTTCTAGTCTTTCCTGACCACTTGAAGTGCTTTGCACTGCTTGCCTCATTCACCCAGTCACACCACATCCACACACTGATGGCAGAGGGAGTCCGAAGAAGGACTGAAAAAACCATCAGTTTTATCAGACCACCCATACCATCCACACACACCACTGAGCATAAGTGTGAGCATTTTGGGGTTCAGTGGAGGGTAGGAGGTAGGAGGTATTGACTCTAACAGTTAGGAGATCCTCATGTGATAACCACATCATTTCAACAAGTCTGGTGTTTTAGATCAGAGCATTTTGGTCAGTCTGCAGACAGATAGGAGGATTTTTACAGCTGACAGCTGAATATGTAGAGGCTTGAAAATCTCCACACGTTTCGTCTGAAAATCCAGTGTTGGTACTTTAGATCTAATACCCCCTCTTTAAAGAGGATGTTGTAGAAATCCCTGAATTTGTCCATGAACTGCTCTTAATAGTTTATTCTATAAAAGGCTGTAATAACTGGTTAATGACACGTTGATGGGGTGGACACCAAACACCAAAGTCTGTCCATAGCTCTGCCCCCCACAGGCTACTGGGGGCCGGCCAATCAGAGAGAAGGGGGGCTTGTGGAGTGAGGAGCGTTAAAGAGAGCAGCTAAACAAAGTGTTTCAGACAGAGGCTGAAATAAGAGCTTTCTTAAACACTCGAGAGAGAAACATACCAAACAACCAAATCAGTTGAAGTCACCATGTGGGATACCAAAGGGATAGAATTAAGACTGAAAAAGTACATACCTACTCCTTGAGAGAAAAGTACTGTGATATTAGTCATCATCCAAAATGTCATGCTACTCAGCCTAATGTTTCACAGCATGTGACTTACCAGTAAATATCCTCTGAACTGGTTGTAGATGATAGCTGTCAGTAAGTTCATCAGACAGTAGGTTCCTGTCCAGATAAAAAAAGTGTAAATTCATGCATTTTATGAACATGTACTCGTGTTTTTACAGGATCAAAAGGATTCTCTGTTTGTACCTGAAGAAGGGAAAGCCCCACAATAATCATGCTCACCTATGACGCTGAAGGTGACGAAGAAGATGGAGTAGAGTCTGTTGAGCGAGTAGGCGGGGATCATGACTGTGGAAACGGAGCGAAGACAATCAGACAGAAGAATAAACAGATGTCAAACACTTCACTATATGACTGATCGAGTACCATCAGGGTTGTTGGCTGTGGTGAGCAGCACTAACAGGGAGGTGAGTGACGAAGGCAGATCTCTAAAATGTAACTCCCACTCTCCGTTCCTCTTTGGATCCTGAGCAGAAACACAGATGGAGAGCACACAGGCCTCAGAGAACAAACTTCACAGTCTGATATGAATGAGGTGGGAAAACAGGAAACAGAAGATGACAGGAGCCCACTCTGTGTAAGAGACACATGCACTGTGTGGTCAGAACGTTTAATCCTGGACAAATTCATGCCAGGAATCAATCAATCTAAGAAGAAGATGTGAATTACAACTTATAGTTTGCATTTCCTCAGTTCAGTGTTTTACATAAAACCCTGGGAGCCAGGTCCAGCCCACAGGATGCCACATTTCCCACTAGTGATTCTTGTGAGCCTGAACCTTGGGCCATCTCAAAATGAATATAAGCGCTCTCAACTCAGGGCTACTTGATCCCAGGCTTCAGAGGCTCAAACTGACAGGACAGAGGATGTCTGCCAGGATTCTCTGAGCTTTCCACCGCCTGTCAGTGTAAGTGTTTTACCTACTATTTTCATTATATTGTATAGCTTGGCCCTTACACCTGCAGCTCAGACCATAAAAGTATGAAATTTGGCATAGAGTATCTTGAAACAGAGGGGTGAACAGCAAAATACAATTCTTGTGTTTGCTGATTTTTGATTTAAAATGATCATCCACGAAACTCCCCAAAAATCAACAACAGTCACCTTTGAGCATCTGGTTACTATTGCCACTGCCACATTGGTATTTAAACAACTTTAAGATTCATAAGTTGTAATCTGAGCCGTTGATGACCTCTGTATCTTGAAAATATCACTTTCTGTGGCCCGAAATACTTCACCTCACCTTAAATCATTTTCAACAGAATATCAGGTGTGAGTTCATGTCAGTGATGGTATGAGCAAAAGATGTCTGTTAGACTGGCCCCTTAAAAGGCACTGGGATGACTCTCCAGAATCTGAAGTTGGGTTTATTATTATCATTATTATTATTATCAATAATAATATATTTTAGGGAGCCTTTGCTCTTTCAAGCTAAAGGAGTCAGTCGGTGAGGTAATTGTTTTACCCCTTTTAAAGTAAAGTTGTTGATGACAATAAATTTATCTTTTAAACCTCAAAAATAAAGATGCATCATAGAGACCAATTTACAGTCAACATCATCAAAAATATGAATGCACATTTTGGCAACAAGAGCCATGTTAACCTCCATTAAGTCAGACAATTTATTGTTCTTTAAACATTAAATTCAAACTGTAAGCAGCATAAAAGTGTCCTGTTCTGTGGTCAGCTTTCAGAAATAATACTGTCCCATGTTACTTCACAGAGCTACCTGTGTTTTGGAGCCAAGAGTGACTGTGAGTGGTGACTATCAGCTGAACGTGTCAGCGATAGCTGGCTGACAGTCACCAGTTAACAGGGTCACACTTTACACTTGTTCCTGTCATTGCTGCGGCTTTTCTTGGCTTTTAGCCTCCCTGAGTCTCCATCTTAAAACAGTCCCTTCCCCCCTCTCTCTCTGGTTCACTGACTGTTAGGTTCAAGGTCTGCCTCTTAAAACATCCTCACTCAAACAATCAATCACTGGTTGGGTTCAGCATTTTTTACACAGCCACCATTGGAGATGGGCTGGTAAAACTAGAATGTTTAAAGTCACAGAGCCACAGAGTCTTAGGGGCTCTAATTTCGTGGCCCAGCGCAGGGGTCGGCGCACTGCTGTGTGCTGCCAATTTGTCCATTTGGTAGACCATCTGCGCAGAGATGGGTGTGACTGCGCGCCAGGGGGAGTTGGCAGCGCACCAGGGGGAGGTGTCAGCAGATTCAAAATGGAAAGTTAACCTGACGGCAGCTGGAAGTTTGATGCATATCTTACAATTAAACAATAAACAGCCTTAACATCTGATACTGAGTATATATCTGGCTTCTCTCATTTCATTTAATTCAAAGAAAAGAGGGAGAGAAAAGACGAAGAAAAAAGAGACAAAATAAATGTGTGTCACTCAGGATTTACCCGTGATTTCCCATATTTCTCTGTTTTAATCTTTATTTTTAACATGATCTAAAAAGATGGAGTACATTATTGTAAGGAGGATGAGGTGGAGACACTAAGAGAGTATACAGTATATCACCAAAGGTTCTGCTATTTGGCGATGACAAACCAGGAGTGCAGGTGGATCAAAAGTATTCTGAATGGATAAGCCAGCTGTGTCTCTTCATTTTGTACTCCTATTAATGACAAAGGAACAGATTACATCTGTCCCGGGAGCTGGTCCACACGGTGACGCACTTCGTGTCCTCTGATGCGCCCCGCTGTCCATTCTCCTGCTGCAGGGACAGCGGCTCTGACCGTCTCCGCTACCTGGTCTTTCCAGCACACTGTTTCCGCAGTGCTGGGGATCACTCAGACCAATCAGACGCTGCGCCTTGGCCGCAGGGCATATAAAGGCGAGGAGAGGCGCTCATTTGATTGGTGAAAACAGCGCTCGGCTGTGTTAAACCCACTTACAGCTTTTCTCCTCCCTCTCTGCCATTTGCGTGGAGGGAGGCCTGGACGTGCTCCTCTGCACCTCTCTTGGCACTGCAGGAAACTTGCAAAGTGCGCCGGTCACGCCCTGTCTGTGCGGCGAAGGCCGGTGCAGGGCAGGTGCGCCTGCGCTTGCGCCTGGTCTACGAAATTTAGAGCCCTTAGGTGTTAAATCATCTTTTTACCTGGGCAGGTGTATACCACACCACATCACTTGTAACATCCGCTATAGGTATAAAACATGTCAGATCTGGGGTAAGGTAGAGTAGGGTGCTCTTCTATTGACTCTAACCTCATATAGCAGAGCTAACGTAACCTCACTCTTCATTTCAATAATAGACTCTCAAGTTTGAACAGACCACTGCAGAATAACTGCTGACTGTTTAGCCTCTGTGTTAGCCTTTGGCTCGTGTTTTAGCCTCTAGCCTTTGTCTCCAGTTTCTCTTTCTTCTGCTCTTTTGTCTTTTTTCTGTCTGACAGTTAGGCTCCAGTGTCCACCATCACTACATAATTAATCACAGAAATCATTTTCAGCAGAGAAAAACACAGATCTCTCTTCTCACTGCTAAACTTCGTCATCCAGTGTAATATCATCAAAGTGACTTTTGGTCTACAAACCGAAAATGGGTTGGTTGGATTGTCCACAGATACAGAGAAACAGCACTTAAAAATAATCATTTTTGGCGCCCATCTCACTTTAAATTGTGGATTCTGAACAGACAAAGATACAGAAGTGAGACGTTTTCAAAGATCACTTAAAAATCCTGTGTCTCCTTTTCATTACAGGCCTGATGCCTCACTACCCAGTCGCTATTACAGTCTAGTCCATGTTGACAGACAAAGGAAACACATACACATGCACACACGCTCAGCTCTGTGTCAGCAGAACAGCAGCACGTATTTATCAAAGGCGTGACGGCCTGAACTCACCTCAGTTTTAGCAAACAGCAGCATGCCGATCATCGTGAAGAGGCAGAGGTGGAGAGCCAGCAGCAGGATGACACTGCAGACAGACAGACACATACACACACACACACACACACACACACACACACACACACACACACACACACACACACACACACACACACACACAAATAAAAGAACTTGTTAGGTCATCCAAACCTTAGTCTAGTTGTTTTTCTCAGACACTCGCTGCACAAAAGAGCAGTCATTGTAGCAGCATTTTCACAGAGGAGATGAAAGTTTTTAAAAACTGCTGGATGTTTTCTGATGACTGCCTGTCAAAGACACATCTAATAAATGAAACAATGTTTTTTTTATTTATATTTCTAAATAGCAGTTCTGATATGTTCACATCTCATTTATGACTTTTGGAAATTAAAATTGTGCACACACAAAAATAAACAACACGAAGATCAGTGAGTGATGTAAACAGAGGTGTTGGTCAGAGCTATCACATGTAGATCAGGAAGTCTAAGAAATGAAGAAAGATAAAATCAAATCCATGTTTACATATATCTGTTTTCCAAAACTATGAAGATAAATAAGAACGTTAAAATAGAAAAACTTCTCCTAACCTCTGGCGTTGTCCAGAAACCTCTAACCTTTCTCTTCTCTTGTTCATCATTGACTCTTTTTTTTTCTAACGTTTACTGTGGGATCTACTGTTGGTGTCTCAGCAGCAAAGATAGAAGGTGCTCTTTTAAGAGCATAAAGCCACATATTCACGGAAGGGCCTTTTACTTTCTTCTATCGCATGAGTAAGTAATGTGTTTCTTTAGGTGTTATAAAACAAGCGAGAAAACACAGATTTGAATTGTCTGATCTTTGATCGTTTATTACAGCCTGTTCCTTTTCCTGACTGGACTTAAAAGCATCAAATGAATCCATAAGGAATGCTGCAGAGGGAGGATACGGATTTACTTTCACTTGGAGACAGTTAAACACAATCCTACATTACTAAATGGGGTTAGTTTAAAATATGTACAGTGGTTCCATTTGCAGTCCCTCACCTGTAAGAAGTGGAGTGGTTTTACTTGTTTTGATATCTAAACTTTTATTTCATTCATTTTTTTTAAAAAACTCTCCTTATTACCTTACTTAAACTAATTCTATAATACCAAATGTAATGTTAATTCATTCACCTAGCGATCTCCGGTAGAGTCCTCTTGATGCACTTCAGCGTCTTTTTCATCAGGGACGAGTTCTGTAGCAGGAAGAACGGACGCAGCAGTCGCCGTACTCTCAGTTTCTACAAAACAAAAGAAATACAAGCTAACATTTTATAACTACGAAGAGCCAAAGAGATTTATTTAAATCCACTGAACTTTCCAAACAGAGACTTATCTTAAACTCAGTCCAGCAAGGCTGTAAATGATCATTACTGTTCTCCTCTAGCAAATCTATGTTTACATGCTTTTAATGATACTCGTCATGCTCAGGTCCATTTCCGTTTACAGTGAGGATCATCTGAAGACTTTCTGGCTTCTGCTTTGCTGCCTGTCTTCCCTACCCTCTACTCTCTGATTTCTTGTTCACTTCAGCTGCACTTTAAGACTTTGATGTAAATCTACCTTTGGTCTCGACAGTCAAATAGTCCTAATTACAGCAATTTAAAGTTTACATCTGAGGATCCTGGGAAATTTGTGACATTATGCAAATATGGCACCACCATTCAGGAACATGTGCATATGTTCCAGCTGGGCTTTCTGTCATATGTTTACATTTATACACCAATAGGCAGTAAATTCAATCATAATAACTTCCTGTATTTATTTTTTTACAGTCAGTTACAGTAAATTAGATTCACTATCTGTAATTTTACAGTTAAAGGCTTTATAAATAAGTCTGATAAAGGCATCTAATAAAGGCAAAAATACTATGCTTAGACTGTGTTTTGGTACAGCGAACGCCACCAGATAAACTTCATCCAGAACAGGGTGCAGGATCTGGTAGTGGAGATTGTCCTCCTAAAATTCGCTCAGCTGATGGAGTATTTTCAAATCTGCTGTCGAAGCAGCTGAGCCTGTGCTAAAACTGTTTTCTTGGACCATGAGGACAGGAGATGTTCAGTGGTCTGAGTCTGTTTCTTGTTGCATCACACAGAACGCTCACACCACACCCCACTAACAGGGAAGGGTATTGATAAGATTTTATTAATAACAATGTTCTTATCGATTCTGCTTAATGATATGATTATTTATCAATTCTCTTATCAAGTCCTCCTGTGAATTTTCCCTGTAAAAAAAAGTAGCTACAGGTGTCAACAACATTTATTGAGTTTATAATTGACTATGAAATTGGTCATTGGATCTGGATATGTCTAGACGTACATAAAAAAAAGTCAAAACTGCACATCACTGGAAGCTGATGTAATAATTTGATATGTGTTATATAATGTTTTTAAATGGTTATAGCAGTTGTTGAAGTTATATGGAACCTTGCCACGGTTACTAAGCCAGCCATCAGCCTGTATGTAACTTTTCTTTTATGTACCTGCAGTATTTTGACTCAGTATGTGTTGCAAAGAGTAACGATGGAATATTTCTGTGATGAAAGTTGACACTCTTTTTGAAGCCTGAGTTATACCAATGTATGCTAACTGCTAGCATATAAGTGCAATTTATGTTGTAAATAGGTGTAAGCATCAAGCTAGCGCTATTTTGTTTAAATCGTTCTTGGTAAATAAGGAGATTTATACCTGAGGATGAATGTTTTGAATATGAATCTCTTGTGAGAGAGTAATGGACTATTCTGAATCAGAGCTCTCTTGGGAAAATGATACCAATCTGCTAACCTAAGATAGCTGTGGCAGACTGGTTGATGTAAGGTCAGGCAGCTCCGGCAAAGTGTAAGGAATCAACAAGGGAATCATTAAGCACATGGACTTAACAATATAAAGAATAGTACTTAATTGTCATTGTAACACGTACAATGACATTTTTAAAGTGTCAGACAGACATATCGAAGGATCGAGGATTGAGTAAGACCACAGCCTCACCTCGTCACACACCATGCTGACAGAGAGCACCCAGTCAATGATGGAGACTGTTATTACCACTGTGTAACCAATCAGCCATTTGCTCTTCCTGAACTCCTCCCAACCAATCAGGTAGCTCTTAGTGCAAAACAGAGGGAGTGAAGCAGAAGTTTGTTTTACAAAAACAGAAAATTCACTTTTATATCTGAGATTTTATGAAAATATCATTTACATTTAATGTTGCCATGGCTGTGTTTACCTTTACAGCAAGATCAAGAGCAAAGATGATAAGGCAGGCCATCTCGACACTCTCTGTGAGGCCACAGGGAGGCTCCCAGGGCTGGGAGCGATACCGAGGGTCAGAAGAGATGGCTAGCGAAGATGGGCGCTCCACAAATGCTAGTAGCAACACCACTGCAATGGTCAGGCCTAAACCCCTGAAAGATGTAGAGGTGTTAAATGGGTACGTTCTGATATGGCGCTTTTAGTCCTTCTAAATATTTAGAGCACTTCTGATCCTTTTCACCCATCCACACCACATTCACACACTGATAGCAGATAATTCTAAGGTAGGGAACTGTCAGTTTTTAGCAAAATCATCCATATCCATTAACACACCACTGATCAACAGTGGTAGCAATTTTCGGTCTCTGAGGCTTGTTCAGACAGCATCTGTTCTCCCTAAATTCCACCAGCACATTGCATGTGCAACTAGGGGAAATAACACACTCGATCACATTTATTCAAATATTCTAACATTAAGCATGCCTACAGAGCGATCTGAGCCCACTACTGTACGCCCTGTATACCCACCACTGCTCTCCGATTCCACCCAACCAACCGCATTACAAAATATGCTGACAACACCACCGTGGTTGGACTCATCCATGATAAGGACAAGACAGTGTACCGGGCTGAGGTGGAGAAACTGTCACTCTGGTGCTCAGACAACAACCTGACATGGAATGTCCACAAGACAAAAGAACTCATTATGGACTTCAGGAAGAGCAGACAGGACAACACGCCCATCCTCTTAAATAAAGAATGGGTGGAAAGTGTCTCCACCTTCAAGCTTCTGGGCACCCATATCTCCTCTAACTATTCCTGGACACACAACGCCAAGGCCAAAGTGAAGACTGCATACACTCCCATTCGGAAAACTGCACCCCTAGCAAAAAAAAAAAAAAAAAAAATATATATATATATATATATATATATATATATATAAATATATATATATATATATATATATATATATATATATATATATATATATATATATATATATATATATATATATATATATATATATATATATATAAATATATATATTTATATATATTAAAGAGCTGAATCCAAACTATTTTTGGATCCAGAAATAATTGCCTATGTGTATTTTCATTGTTTCAGTTAAGTGTTTGTTTTTTCAGGTTATATTTTTGGTTTTAACTGGGTTTTTTCCTCTAAAATTTACAAAACTTTTGGATTTGGTTTAGTTCCGTATAAGATAAGACAGTGTTTCCCAATCCTGGTCCTGTGGACCCCCTGCCCTGCATGTTTTAGATGTTACCTCCAGCACACCTGATTCAAATGAATGGCTCGTTATCAGGTTCAAGCAGAGCTTGATAACGAGCTGATCATTTGAATCAGGTGTGTTGGAGTCGGGAACATAAAAAACATGCAGGGCTGGGGGTCCCCAGGACCAGGATTGGGAAACACCGAGATAAGAGGTACCAGACCCAGTAACACAGATGAGCTGAAGACTTCTGCCAAAGCAACCTGAGCTTCATAACACCTCAACAGAGCCACAGGATCTCTTTGCATGACAAACCACTTACAGAAATTCATGCAAATAGAGTCTGATTAAGTACCGAGTGCATGTATATGTGCAAACTTTTTACCATTATCCACTATTTCTGTATAAAAAAAATCCCTTATTGGTCTTATGAAATCTTTTAAATTTATAAGATCCTGAATTTTGTGATTTCATGAACTGTAAGCCATAATCATCTCAATTAACAGAAATAGATGCTGAATTGTTTCCCTCGCTGTACCAAATCGATATAATGTATGACTTCCACTTTTTGAACAGAAGTGCTGAAATTAATTACATTTTTCAGGAAATAACTTTTTAACACACACCTGTGTACACACACACCTGTGTACACACACACCTGTACACACACACACACACACACACACACACACACACACACACACACACACACACACACACACACACACACACCCTATGTTACACAAAGTCCTGTGTATGGAAGAATGTTTGGATGTGGTGTGAATTTACCACTGCCAGAGTCTTGAGTAGTACCATCGGTACAGGCGCAGAGAGCTGGCATCTACCCGGTGGTTAATGGAGCGGTACTGCAGGCAAGCAAAAAAAGCCATATTTATACAAGACTTTACAGAATAAAATTACTTAACAAAAGACACGAAAGAGAGGAAAGAAAAGAGTATGGAGGGAAAAGGGAAATAAATGAGTAAACCAAGCAAAGCAGAGGACAGAGGTTACCCTCAGACACTAAGTGAGAAGCAATCAGATATAGCAAACACGTCAGGTCTATTTTACTTACTCAGTTTATGATAGACTTTTTAGAAATCAAAATCCAGATTGAGGAACATAATCAGGAGAGAGGGAACGAAAGTCATTGTTCTTACCTGTATGGCGTCCTCAATAAACACAACAGCCTGCTGTATGTAGAGGTCTTCATCACCTGTGGGTGAGAGGATGAGTGTGAGCTGGAGGACCATTTGATCACAGAATTTAGTGACAACTTTCCCCCAGGCACTCTGACTGCTGTGACCTGACTGTCCTGAACCAGCCAACAACTAAAATCCAAAAAACTACAGCCCAACACACAGCACACTGAGTGAAACAGATGTGAACCAGCTCAGAAACCAGCTCAGGAACCAGCTCAGACACTTTGTTGTCTGCAGAACTGGTTAGGTTAGGAGTGAGGATGAAAGTTTGTTTTTTCTAGAGGCAAAACAAGAGAAAAAATCAGCTGTTATACAGGTGAAGCAGACAGGCAAGTCAAGATAACTCAAACCAAATAAACCCAGGAAAACAGTCAAACCCAGACCTGCACTTACAGAGGATTCTATTCATTGTGAGCAGAAACTGAAACAGATTTGTTACAGTAGTTAAAGGACAAAAAATTGGGTTGAAGCAGAGTTTAAAATGTAATTTGTTGAGTTTACTTGAAAAAACTTTGGAAATCAATAGCCTCAAAATTTCCAAATAAGTAGATAATTAATTTCAAGTTGTTTAAGCTAAAAAGAACTGTGTTTAGAAAACATGTCATGGCAGTAACCTTGAGTGTAGTAAACACAAAATCATTTTGTTAGGTTAACTATAAAATGTAAGTTCAGATCGTAACTTTTGTTGTGATGGTGTTTTGTAACGGTGAGCGAGGAGGGGACAAGGTGGATATAAGCCACTGCTGTTCTTTGAGATGCTGCTCAGAGGGTACAGACTGTCTGTGCTCTAAATGGCGCAGACCAGCTGTTTATGATCCATGAAAATGAGCTGCTGTCTTGTCTGTCTGAACCGTAACCCATCAACGGATCTAATTTATTTGCATAAACACTGAACGCACTGTAAAAATCATAGAGTTCATGGGCCCATGCCCTGTGGAGCACAGATAGCCCCTCCATGCCATGTGGAGCACAGACCACTGGTCCATGCAGATGAGTGAAGGCCAGTCTGTGCAGGGGAGCACAGACAGTCTGTCTGTGCAGCAGATCACAGAAGAGAACTTCACATCCTTCTTCTGACCCACAAGCTCTTAATGACATCAGACCATCCTTTCTTAAAGAGCTTATCGTGCTGTGTTATCCCTCTACATCACTTTCCTTTTTGATTAAGAGCTGGATCAGGTCTGGACCAGCTTTAAGTTATGCTGCTATGGACTCAGACTAACACACTGAGCCCCTGTTTCCCACTTTCCTCTACCTGTCTAACTTTTAATCTTAATGTACCATTAAAGTTACTACATGGATCTCTCTGGGGGTCCCTGAGCTCCTCTAAGTTCCTCTTGATTATTGCTGCAAGTGGCCTGCTGCTGTTGACCAGACACCAACATCATCACTGCTCTTTCTCTGCATCTTTCCCCATCCCTCTCTCTGTCTCCAACATGGTCTCAGCAGATGTCTGTCTTTGAATGTATACTGTGGTTCTATACTCTATCTATAAAAATAAAGAATAAATGAAAAGGTAAAATGGTAAAGTAGTAGTTGCCCGACAAACCATCCTGTTTAAAAGGTAAGACTTACTTGTGTTTGAAAAAGTTGTCATGCAGCATTTATTTGATGTTAATACTGTAAGCTTAACAGGTGAGGGCGACGCTGCGTGACGTCGAGAGTGACAAACAGGAAATGCTCTGTAGACCAGACAGTCTCAATTCAGTTTGGCCTTTGCGGTCTATGTAGACTGCAGGCAAGGTCCTCTGAAGGCTGCAGCCTGCCCCTGAATTGTGACACAGCTATTGTCTCTGTGAAAAGAAGCCCATCATCAACCAGGGCCGTCTTGACAATGTTGACCTAAACTTCGCTTTGTTCCAGTTAGGATTAGGTTAAGAGGAAAGCCTCTAGGCTCTTTGAAGACAGGGTGGCCACCTGTCAGCCATGTCAGCCAGCCTTATATGGACAAAACGTGTTAGTTTGGTGACAGGGAGGGGACTGACCCCAGGTCTAGACCAATGACATAACATTTTTTTGATTTGGTTTTACATGAAGATTGATTGATGACAAATCAATCTAATATTCACAAAAAAGAGGAACAACTGTTCTTGTTCTTGTCGTTTACCATGTCCACACCGCACACACACCCCCACACACTGATATTAAAGGCTTCTTTGGTTAGTGGCCATCACACACCATCACACACCACAGCCAACAGGGACAGTTAAGGGTTAAGAGCTCAACCTGCACCAACCCTTTATGCTACATGTGGGCAACAGTCCTCTCTTTCTCTCTTACACACACACACACACACACACACACACACACACACACACACACACACACACACACACACACACACACACACACACACACACACACACACATACACACCTATATCACACCTATATACACTTACAAAGTACTGTTCAAGGTAACTAAGTAGCCAGTAATTTAAACTCACACACACACACACACACACACACACACACACACACACACACACACACACACACACACACACACACACACACACACACACACACACACACACACACACACACACACACACACACTACAGACTGGGCCGTCTGGTACAGTGAGGTTCAGTGTGTGTCTTAACACTGAAAAAGGACAGAGCTGTAACAATCTCAGAGGTAAATAATCTGTTCATAATGAAAATAAATATGAAGGTTGAGATGGAAGTGACACAGCTGCTGCTTGTTATTTGGTTTTAAATTTGTATTTATTACAGCCTGGATCTTACATTTTGCACCTGTAATTTAAATTAAAACATTAAAAACAAGTTTAACTGAAAACTCTGACTGTATGTGTATTTGTAATATTTCATGGAACTGTTGTTGAGAAAAACACAGGAACATTTAATCCCCTACTGAACAAGATGACGATCATGTCTGTAAAAACAGACTAAGACATGTCGTCCCACTGACTCACTGGTCATCATTCTGGAAACCCAAACTCAACCCAGCTCAGACCAGACTGAACAGGGAACGGCTACACTGAGGCTGCCTGTCAGACTATAACCACTATACACACAACAGCTATTACACATATAGAAATACTTTGAATGAAATCTATGACCCAATGTGAGAAAAAATTACACAATGTTTCTGCTGATTAATAACATTCTGTGTCCGTGCTGCTGCTGCCAAGTGCCTACAGGTGGGATTTATTTCAGATACTACCCTCATGATGCTGTCTGTCAGTTAACAGGAGTTAGTTTTGATCAGCTGTTTTAGTTTTACTTTGACAAACACCTCAAAGAAGATAAGAGTTAAATGGATTGGCCAAACTGTATGAATAATTTAGGAAATAATTTATGTTGAATGTCTGCTTCACTGCAAAAAACTGAAATCTTATCAAGTGTTTTGTCTTTTTTTAGGTAAAAATTGTCTTATTATACTCGATATGAGCCACTTTCAACTTATCAATCCAGAAAAATGTCTTGATTAAAGTTATTAGAGCACAAAAATGAGGTTTGAATCGCTTGTAACCAGTAAAAAAATCTGCCAATGGAACAAGAAAAAATTGCTTGAAAATTTCCTTGAGACTACAACAATGTCTTAATACAAGTAACTTTTCTCTTGTTCCATTGGCAGATTTTTTTACTGGTTACGAGCAATTCAGACCTCATTTTTGTCCTTAAATAACTTTAAACAAGACATTTTTCTGGATTGGTCATGTGAATTTGGCTCATATTGAGTCTAAAAAGGAATTTTCTACTGAAAAGAAGACAAAAACACTTGATAAGATTTCAGTTTTTGCAGTGTTGTTAGGGACACAGTATCAGTTCAGTCAGACCACTCACATTATCCAAGGCTCATAAGTTATTTATGCAAAATGTATTTGTGAATGGGGTCGAGGCGCTGAACCTCATTTCTCTTTACAGGTTAACTTTAAATAAGGAGTTTGCATGAAAAGGTGGTTTTACAATGTTTGAAAGGAGCCTCATGTTAAACTGGTGTGGACTCAACACCCCAACTTGGCCTACAAATTATCCATGGCAGGTGCAACCGATCACTGAGCCTTAAACTGCACATGAACACCAAACTACAAGCTGCCCTAACTAGGTTTTTTTTCAAATTATTTTGTTATCTTAACAGGACTGTGGGTGCAGGCAGGGAGTGCGTTGTTTGTTCTCATCTGTAGAGTGGTTCCTGTGTAACTGTTATTTTTTTCTCCCCACAGTGGCAGACACAGATATGATGACTAAGATCAGGACACACTCACTCACACACTCTTGGTGTTGCTGACTGGATGCGTCAAAGCAGCATGTGTCAGAGTTGAGGTGATTGTGGGTGCCACTGGCAGGGCAAGGCTTATAACGGCTGCTACTCGTGCAGACAGCTCTGAGAAATCGTTGCTGACAAAGTGGTTCAACGAGTGCAACCTGCTGCTCACATGCTGCATCAGGAGAAAATTAAAATCAAGTCAAAAGTCTTACATGAATGGTAGATTAAATAGTTTTAATATGAATGTGTGTTTTTAAAAAAAAATAATTTTGAATAGGGTTCCCTATTCACCTCTGTGTTACCTGCAGAGTATCCCCAGAGTACCCTTTGTTTCTTTCATTTTCAGAAATGAGTTGAGTTTCAGAACCAGATCAAAGTTCTGTCACAACCATAATCCAATAAGGTGTAAATCTTAACTTTCACTTCCAGATGTCAAGTTTTACATTTCTAAAAATCTGATGAGTGCAGGTCTGGTGACCAGTCAAGGTCTAAGGTCCACAACCACCCCCAGTTTTCATCTTGCAGAGTATTAATGATGTCCCTGAAATGAATCATGCTCTGTATGATGTGTACATTTACATTTTCTGTCATAGTCACAAACCAAAGTCTATCTGCAAGGTCTCTCTGAACTTAACCTGGACTGAGCATAAACTGCTTATTTAAAGCTAAAGCTCTGTACATTCTGCAGAAACTCAACATCTCTTCAGCTGACGTCTTTAAATGAACAGATTCATGAAGATGAGAAAACTTGAGAGTTCAAAAACACATCAGAGGACATGAAACCAGATTAAAGTCAGGACATGGAGCAGAGAAACAGTTAAGACCACAGAATCAGAAATATTTTGGTCTAAAAATGTTGTTTGAGGTCATAATAGTGTGAATATGAAACACAGTCCTGATCAAATCAAAACCCTGATCCTAAAATTAAAACATCCTGACATATTGTCCCCTAATGGATACCATGTTCCTTGGTCAGAAGGTGAGTCTGCTGATGTTTATGCAGCAGGTAACACGGCAGAAAACTGACTATTAATCTTCTGGGGTCAGAGAACCTGAGGGACAGGTGAGCTTTGATTTCATCAGTCTGTGATGATGGAAGGGGGAGGTCTAAGCTCACTGAGGGACAGATTTTACAGAAATCACTCAAAGAAAGAGTTCACTATGGGCCGCTAAATGTTTAATTTCAGTCACTGTTTAAAAGGCAACATTTTGTGAAAATTTAGTTCACCTTTCTCACATTTAGCTTGTTTTCTTTTGTCCAGGATCAAATATTTCTCCAAACAAAATGTTAAATATAATGTTAAAAACGTCAGATGACCAGAACGTCAAGATGACCAGTCCGCCCCTGACGTCATTAATAAAAAAAAAAAAAAAAAACGCTCCGACCACCCCTCGGTTAGGGTCTGAAATAGACCGGTCGTTCAGGAAAAGTCCTGAATTTCCTGATGGCCAGCCCGCCCTGCCTGCTGGTCCGTGGCTGGCCTTTCCAGGCAGGCCAATAAGGAGGCAGGCCACCGGAAAAAGCCCAGCCTCTCCCGCCGATTGCCAGTCCGGGCCTGGTTTCCTATATCGGTTTACAATACAAAAAAAAAATTAAAAATAAAGAGTCTGTTATCAGTTTTTTATACACTCCCATGTTCACGATGAATCCCCGCAGAGAACATTTAGATGACGCTGGATCAAACTTTTAGCACTGATTTTTTTTTTTAAGGAAGCTGATTACAGGATTTTCTGTGAAGATGATTATTTCACTCCTCATAATATTATCATATAAATGTGAACTGTGTGTGAAAAAGTGACTATTCCATAACAAAGGACGTTCATTTAAACTTGAGATCACGACCAATATGCTCGTCTCGTGGTACGAATAATCATAAAACTCCTGTCTGCCCGTGCGTAATTGCGCACGATCGACACACTTCAGCTCCACTCCTTCCTCAGTCTGTGACAGGTTCAGGTTCAGGTTCAGGCTGGAGTCTGCAGCTTCTTACAGAGCTCATACATTTTATTTAAAGCCCATTTTCTACGTTTTTGGACCTGAATGGAAACAATTAATTATATTGTGGCTTCTAAAAGAAGCCTCATTTGTCATACTGGGAATCCTCAACATGGAAACATCTTAAATCTGGTTTGTTCATGTGACTTAAAATGACTGGCATACTCCTTAAAGCGCCCAAACAGGAAATGAAGCTAGTTTCTAGCATCGTCTAGCTAGTTTCACAGAGTGAAAACAAATCCTTTCACCCTCAACCCCCTGATCCATCCCTGCTTATTCTCCTCCAGCCTTGACCAGCAAAATCAACTCACAGAGGACTGAATCAAATCCAAAGAGGTGGTCCCTCAGGCACTCCTGCTCTCCTCTTTCTCCTACTCTGTGTCCATTTTAAATGACACGACCTTGAGACAGCTCACGGTTGTCAATTTTTTTCTTTCAAAGGTGAGCATTCATATCTTTTTCAGTCTTATCCTCTGCGTTCATTTTGACAGCAGTTCAGAGCTCTTGATAAAGACCATGCTTGTTTATTTAGAGCCTATGAATAGAATAGAATAGAATAGAATAGAACTTTATTGATCATTGCAAGAAGTAAAACGAAATTGCAACAACCTTGTAACAACCACCTAGGTTGAGCCAACCTGTGTGGTCTCTGATTGGCTGAATATTGTAAAAGCCACAATATGTCATAAAGCTCCTGCGGGGTTAGGGTGGCATAAGGCCAAAATTATCCCTTTAATATGAAACTTATTAGATGAGATTTATTCATACAACAACTACAGCCACTAAATAAATTCCTATCTCTTTATGACTGCATGGGGGCTGCCCATCTCTGGATGCTACAAGACCATTGCAGCAGGAGGTCCAGTAAGGCCTTTGCAATAAAAAAAATAATAATAACAACAACTTTTCTCCAAATTTAGCTTTAAAATATCACTTTTTATGCAGATTTAGAGAAATATTTGAGAAATATGTCTGTCAAATATGACATATAAATGTTGAATGTTCTATCTAAATGTTAAATGTGATGTATAACCAGGGGCTTATTTAGTGGTTTGGGGGCCCAAGGCAAACCCAGTCAATGGGGCCCTCCATGTCCTTGTAACTCATCTTCCTCAGAGCTAGACTGGCCTTCCCTGGGTCCACTGTCTCTTTCCAAGAATCAAGGCATGAGACGGAGCTAATCTTATACATGGTAACTTAACGCAACTAAATGCATTTCCTCAAGTTCTGTACTTTAGTTTGATTTTGAAAAAAGTGAATACATAATTTAGTCCACTTTGTCCTGGATTTGAAATCTTTTATGGTCAATTGACAGCTTATTTGTCCCACAGTGGGGAATTTACAGAGTAACAGTAACAAACAAGAAAGTATGAAGTGAAAAACATTACAATAGGTAAATATTGAAAAAATAATTTAGTAAAGAAAAAATATGTAAATATCAAGCACAACATAAAACTGGAAAAAAATCTACTGAAAGAGGTGATATTTACAGTTACCATACTTTTTGGTACTATTATTTTAAAGTTAATGTATTTTTATTTGACCCCCTGTCCAGTGAGTTATGTATCCCAAAAAAAAAAAAATTGTACAATAATGTTTATCACCAAGTCAAAAGTTTGATTTTGAGAAAATGATCCTGTTTCCTGGGCTAGATAAAGTCCTTAAAATCCTAAAAGTCTGATATGTTTATCTCAGATCTCAGAGCAACATTGTTTTTTTCCGACTTGGTCGAAAATAAGAAAAAAAATGGGGGAAAAAAGTGTTTTTTACCACTTTCTTCCTGAATCAAATTTTCAGATGTGTTGTAACATGGAATAGCCCATTGAATAAGAAGGGAGGAGGTGTACCTAAAACGATCACTAAAGATTAAGGCTTTTGATGTATTTGAAGCATGTGAAGTAAGATTTAGAAAAAAGAAACGCTTTCATAAATCAGTTTTTAAGAGATGCTTTGGGGGGCCCTGGGAATCTTGGGGCCCCAGGCAACTGCCTGTGTTTGCCTAATTGTAGCTACGCCCCTGGGTGGTGGTGTCACTGGGGGGCCAGTCTCAGCCTGTCTGCTGGTCTAACCGGGATTGGTTTAACCTGATCTCAGGGGCCACCTTTCACTTTCTCACTCCTGTCCCCCCCGCGCGCCGTGTCACCTTACTGCGGACCCTTCACTCACCTGTGCCTCCCTCCACTCTGCACGACTGTCCGGACACAGAGTAGGACATCCTCCTGCTGCCAGGACCCCCTCGGGGCTCCGAGCCCGAGCCATAGTCCGCGGAGGCTCCGTTTACAGCTCCGGTCAGCAGACCCTCCGTTTCCATCCAGGAAATGCTCACTTGTTGTTGAGCCGCTCCTCAGCTGTCACAGTGAAGGCTGTAGGTGTTTGTAGGTATGTGAGAGGTGGCGCATTGAGATACGTCTGGAGAAAAAAGTTAGTCCATCTATGATCCAGATCGAGTCACTGCGAGGTGTATTCTCGCAAATAAAGTTAACACAGCAGGCCTGTGAAGGGTAACTTGTTTTTAGGAAGTGACTCCTCTGCTCCTCCTCCTCCCTGTCCCACAGTCTCACTTTACACCCACAATAACACAGACTCCTCCCACAGCACGTGCTGCTGTAGAAAGACGGCCGTGGGAAGGTCTGCTAAGGAGACGTACCTACAGATAGACTGGAGGTCCTCCGTGGACAGAGCAGCCAGGGGAAGGCCTTAACAAACAGACAGACAGACAGACAGGTAGGCAGGCAGACATACAGAAAGACAGGCTGACAGGCAGGCAGGCTGACAGACAGACAGGCTGACAGATAGGCGGGCAGGTAGGAAGAAAGAAGGATGAAAGTATCGCGTTGCCTTCAAGTGCAGGAAGTCAGGGTTAAAGTGAAGACATATAGCTCTCATCCTGTCGACCAGTGGTTCTCAAATGGGGGTACATGTTCTCCTGGGGCGTTCGCAAGATAAAAAAAATGTGTATTCAAAAAGTGGCACCCAGGGCAAAACTCCTTCAACACCATTTGTTCAATCAGTGTTTGATACAATTGAAGTTTAAGTTAATAAACTGAAAATTATATCCAAGAGAATATTACAGCACTTTGTTTTATGCATTTTTCTCCAACCCAAACTGCTTTGCGCTTATTAGGGGGTACTTGGCATTAAAAAAAAGAATAAAAATCATGATAATTAAAAAAAATATATCACAGGGGGTACATCACTGAAAAAAGTTTGAGAAGCACTGAAGCACCTTGAGAAAAAATATTCAGCACAGGCAGCTGCAGGTTTTTAATTCTAAAGCTGAGACAAACTTATTTCTTCTGGTGAAAAAAAAAGCCTGGAATTGACTGGCTTTCTGCGTAAATTGGTCCTAAAGTGTTCTGATCTTCATCTTAGTCACAACAACAGACAAACACAGTCTGCTTGAACTAACACCATACAAACAATTATGAGTTTTCACATTTTAATTCAACACACCATGGAAACATTCACTGAGCTTGGATTTAAAAACTGGTCGACCCTCCTTTTGTAGACATTTCCTTTTGTCCCAGATCAGACCAACAACAGTCACAAGGAATTTTGGACCATTCCTTTTTTTCTGAACCATCTCAGTTCTATGGTGTTCATGGGGTATCTGATGTGAATCACTCCCTTAAAGGTCAGGTTGAGAAATCAATTTTTGGTCCATTATCATTCTGTCCAGCAAAGCAGCTCCATGATACCCCCTCCAGCACGCTTCACAGCTGAGACAAGGTTTTGGTGTTGGTGCTCTGTTTCTCCACACACCCAAATATCTGAACTTTGGTTTCATCAGACCACAGAATATTTTGTTAGTACAGGGGAACGTCCAGGTGCTCTTTTGCAAACTGTTGGTTTCAAATGATGGGATGTAATAACTTTGCAGAGCATGTTTGTGTAAACTGTAGCTTAACCACCTCTCACAGCTCCATGATTATCTTTAACCTGCTTATCCCCAACTTTCTGTCAGGATACAGACAAAAAAAACATTCTTTGAAGAAATCAAGACTTTTTCCTTTTCCCCCCTGCATTCACAATTAAAACATAATTTGGCCTGATTATTTCAAATCAATAAATATTTATAAGCACCAAATCACACAAATGTTATCCCAATACACTTTCATTAGCAAGTCCAGACTAGATTAACTTGTGTTATTATTACTATTACTTTTACTATTATTATTATTATTATTATTATTATTATTATTATTATTATTATTATTATTATTATTAAACCTTTATTTAACCAGGAAAAGACTCATTGAGATTAAAAATCTCTTTTCCGAGAGTGTCCTGGCCAAGACAGCAGCAGCAAAGTTACATTTCCACCACAGACTGAGAATATAAAAGAAACCTCCAGGAGTTACAAACATCTTACATTAGACAAGAAATGTGCAGACAGATGAATCTGCCTCCAAATCATTAAGGATCCGTTAAAAAGCATCCAGAGAGTGCAACTCACAAAGTTCCAAGTTTTTCTGTAGATTGTTCCAACTAGAAGGCATTTCAGACTTGGACAATTTTTTTCCAAGTTCAGTCCTGACCCTGGGAACAGACAGTAAAATAAGATGGAAGGGCATGGGTTCCTGCACTTTTCGGTACAATATAGGTAAGGAGCTAGGTTGAAAGCAGACCTAGGATACACTTACAAATGAAGAAATATCAATGTTTCTGTCTGCGCGATGACAGGGAAGGCCACCCTACACCAGAATAGAGCAAGCAGTGGTGAGTCAATGCTTTAAAACCTGTGATGAACAAATTCTTCAAAAGGTTTTGCCTTTTTGCAGACATACACTTGGAAGATAGGTATTACAAAGGCAGTGCATGCAGAGGTAGAACAAGAAGTCAGTACAGTACCAGAAATAAGTATTTTTTCCCTGATGGGTGTAGTGTTTGGTATGTTTGGTATGTTATCTATTTTTTTAATCACTTCTCAGAGTTCTTCGAGCTGGTTTGCTGCCATCTGGGACACCTGTGTGAGAGGAAACAGAAACACATCATAAGGAGGTAGTTACTGATGATATAATGATGATATTTAACTCTAACATGAGGGTCATGTCCATGAAGTGCCACCTGGTCTATACTCCTGAACTGCCAGGTCCAGCTTGTGTTGTAGAGGAAAGGTCGCAGGTCAAACCGGTTGTCATCAGGACTGTAGCTCTCTGCGTGGTAGGCTGGGGTCACTGTGGTCATCTTGTGGCGATTCACCGAGTACATCCGGAAAAAGTGCTTCACCTTCTGTGCCACCTGAAGAACAAAGAGGATTTCCCTGGCACTTTCAGAAATAAAACTTAATGAGCAGCTTCTAAATGCACAAATGTGATTTCTGTATGAGGTTATATTTGTCCCATCAGAAACTGAAGTTGAATTAAAATATTGAATTAGAAAAAGCATGATGTGTAATGGAATTTTATTATATATTATTTTTTTTATTTGAATTTGAAATTGTATTTTACATATGAACATTCAACTCTTTTTATACTTTCAATTCAAAAACACAGAATTCAATTTCAATTTACAAAAGGCAGAATTCAATTTCAATTTACAATTCAATTTCAATTCAGTGACACGACCATCACGTCATCTTGTGCCCGTACAGGTCGCCAGTCGATCGCATGGTATCATACTGGACAGACAACCATGTCTATGTGATTTCAAACTTGATTATTCAACCATTCGTCTTCAGCCATCGTCGAACTGACGATTGTCCCACTCAGGGGAGGAGGAGTACAGCTAGACACAACACAGGAGAGTCTGCGGCTGTGTAGAGGGTGTCTATGAATCTGTGCTCGATTAGTCTCCCTACAGGCACAAGATGACTCAACGGTCGTGTCGCTCTAAATTAAAACTGAATCGTAAAACTGAATGTGCTTTTAGTGAATTGAAATTGAATTCTGTGTTTTTGAATTTTTAAGGTATAAAAAGAGTTGAATTTTCATAGGTGAAATACACTTTCAAATTCAATTTAAAAAAATAAATTCAATTTCAAACAATTAATTCCATTACATATCATGCTTTTCAAATTAAATGTTTTCATTCAAATTCAGTTTCTGATGGCACAAACATAACCTCATAGCACAGGGTCCTGCAGCTTATCTTGTTTTAATATCCCTATTTGGAGAAACAGAACATGAACCATGCAGCATGAGTGGCACAGCTCAGAGGAACATGTTACACCATTTGACTCTGAGGCCTCGTCTTTATTTTCAGTCCTGCTCAAGTCAAACACACAGGCCCTCATTTATCAATCTTGTGTGGGAAATGGCGAAAATTTGGGTGTAAAAATGATCCCACGGCAACATTCACGTGTGAGTTATAAAAACGTGCGTACCAGGGCCAATCACAGCATACATCTGATCAGGTGTTGAGAAATGTGGTGGCTGAAAACATTCATAATTTAAATAACACTACCCTAAATATTCAAGGTTCAGCTGGCCGAACCCACTGATTTTAGGACATGGAGGGACACATTACAGGGAAAAAGAGAACTTCTCCATGCTGGGAATCAACAACGATATAGCAACAGAGGTAGAGAGGAAATGACGCTGCGTTAATTGGCAGTCCTAATAGTAGAGCGAATCAGAAAAAACTCACCTGTAAGGAAATCACTGCTGGGATTCAGCAGCGTGGATGTGACAAAGTAAACTACAGCAGAGTTTTAAACATTTAATGTAAACAGCCTTCATTTATACCTCGATAAATTAATCTGTGATGTTTGACTTTTAGAAGACACAATATTATTGTTTCCTTTCAGGTCCAGAAACGTGGAAAGTTGTCTTTTAAAGATCTGTGCTAAAAGTTTGATCCAGCGTCCTCTGAATGTTCTCTGCGGAGACTTTATCATGGACATGGGAGTGTATTAAAAACTGATAACCGCCACTCTATTTTCTTTTTTTTTTTAGAGGAAACACATTTTTAGGGGGAGAAATCAGCTGACAGCACGCGCCGCTCTGTCATAGCGAAGCCCTCTAAAAACCATATCGGTCACTGGTGAAAATCCAATATTTATGCAAAAAAGAAATACACAAAATGAAAACTGGCAAACTTTGAACTCCTAAAATGACTCAAATATTCATTGTTGGTCAAATAAATCTTTCTGCTCTCCTTAAAGGTGTAAGAAATCAAACAGTTTTTGTGTTTACACATGGCCTAAAAATGTCAGTTCTCCATCTAAAAGTGGCAGCCACATTGATCCTCAGTCTTCCAGAAAAATGTCAACCAGGTGACGAGTAAACTGACCTCAGTGGGTGAGAGTGCATCCTTCCACATGTGAATGAGTTTGCAGAACATACTGAAGGGGCCACACTTGGAAATCTTTCTCAGACGGCCAATCACAGATAATTCAGAGTAGGTAATCCCCATGTCTGCCTGCAGAGGGGGTGAGATGGGAGGAAACAGAGAGGGTGTAGCAGATAACTTCCAGCTTTATCCAAACATGTGACAGCAGATAAATAAATCCAGGCCTCACCTCGTCTGTTTGTGACACCTGTCCATCAGTCAGAGGCTCCAGCTCAGCTGTGGGGGGAGCTGCCAGGATGCTGCAGAGGAAACACAAACATTAGGTGTCTGTGATGTAGTCAGAAGATTACAAACAGTTCTACAAGGTCCATGAACCATGATGGATTCCTTACCCCCTGAGAGCAGTGATCTGGAACTGCTCCACACAGTAAAGCAGGAAGCTCTTCAGGTCATTCTTGCTGATGCCTCCTATGGGGTTGATGTCAGCACTGGAGCAGTCGTACTTTGTGAAATACCCTGTCAGACTGAGCAGGTGGAGGAAATAACAATGGAAAAGAGTTGGTCTGGAATTTTCACCCTTGAAGAAGAGCAGTATTTGTTTCTACTAGTTGAAAAAGAAGTTGGGATAATTTTACTAAATATGTACTTCAATATGGCAATAAACACTTATGTCTGAGTGATATCCTGCCAGTTTGACTGCTCTAAATTCACTTTTCAAGAGGACATTTTTTATGTTTGGTGAAAAAACCTTGAAACACAAAACACCATGGCCCTCATTTATCAAACATGGGTACACACAAAAAATGGGTGTACACTCCTTTCCACGCACAGATCCGCATTTATCAATCTGAACTCGAGCGTCGGGCTCACTCAAATCCCATGCCAAGTCTGAGTTCTTGTACACAAGTTTCATGTCTGTGGGCAGTGCGGTGCAGCAAGGGAAATCCCTTTATGGAGGAGAATTATTAGATCAAATGAGCGCATAACATTTTCAGACAGAAAAACTGATGGTCTTAGAATCATTCTTGGTGTTATATCCAATTCAACAATCTCAATATTAATCTAACATTTCACTCTTCTTCCACTAATCTGTAAAGTACATCGCTATAAAAGAGCAGCAGCGTGAGCTGTTAGCTGATTTCTCCGTAACAAAATCCTTTATTGGTTTACTTTAAAAAATAAGAAATAATAGAGATGCTATTAACAGTTTTCAATACACTCCCAAGTCCATGATAAAGTCTGCAGAGAACATTCAGACGATGCTGAATCAAACTTTTAGCCTGAAATTTTTAAGGAAGCTGTTGAATTACAGGATTTACTGTGAAGTTGATTATAACACTCCTCAGAATATTATCATATAAACGTGAACTGTGTGCAAAAAAAGTGACTATTTCATTAAAAAAAGATGCTCATTAACATGGGATCACAAACAACCTGCTCATCTCTTGGTACAAATAATCATAAAACTCCGGTCTACCTGTGCGTAATTGATCGACACACTTCAGCTCCACTCCCTCCTCAGTCTGTGACAGGTTCAGGTTCAGGCTGGAGTCTGCAGCTGAACCTGTCACAAACTGAGGCGGGAATGAAATAATCATCTTCATAGTAAATCCTGTGATCAATACAGCTTTCTTAAGAAAATCCAGCCAAGTTTGATCCAGCGTCCTCTGAATGTTCTCTGCAGAGACTTTATCATGAACATGGGGGTGTATTAAAAACTGATAACAGCCTCTCTATTATTATTTCTTTTTTTTTTTTCAGCAAGCCGATAGAGGAAACACATTTTCAAGGAGAGAAATAAGCTGACAACTCGTGCTGCTCTTTCATAGCGAAGTATTCTATAATTTGGCGGTTGAAGAGTGAAATGTTAGAAACATTCTTGGTGTCATATCTAATTCGACGATCTCAATAATAATCTAATGACATAAGTTTTTATTTCTGAAAATGTTTTGTGCTCATATAATCTAATAAACCTCCTACACAGACAAAATTCCCTTGCTGCACCACACTCCCCACTGACATGAAACTTGCGTACACAAACTCAGACCTGAGGTGGGATTTTGTACTCGACGCCCAAGTTCAGATTGATAAATGCCGATCTGTGCATGGAAAGGAGTGTACACCCATTTTTCAGGCATACGCACGTTTGATAAATGAGGGCCACTTAATCTAAAGTGCTCTGTAAGCAGAACAACTCAACGCCACAGGTACACCCTCTAACTCTGTCTGCTCTGCTCGCATAGTCCCTTCAAACTGAGCAGTAAAATGGAGACAAAAGAAGAGCACAAACTGAAGAACATGTGCCTTGAACCACAGCTCACTGCCAGTGCAAGCGTAGTTGTAATTAGGATCTAGGTGGTTGTGGGGTGGTTATTTGCATTAAAATGGGCATGTTAGATAACTTGAATGACATCAAATAACTTCAGAAAAATGATGCAGTGGGTGAGCTGTCAGAGCATGACAAAGCAAGAACTGTTTAGCTGACTCATCACAAACACACACTGAGTTTCCAGAGAGTTAAGTCTCTTTCAAATATCTAAAGAGAAACTGTATGATCCTTTGTTTCTGGATAGTATGATCTAATGTGATGTTTAAACCTGTAGGGGGAGCAGTTGTTTGATAAAAATGTAATGTGAAAAAAATGGATCTGCCAGTTTTGGAGTTTACCTGGTTCATTCTGAATTTTTTTCAGAGCGTTTCTATGGATTGAGTTGAGTTCTTCAATGACTCAATCCTTTTTCTTTTTGAGGTATTTTAATAACTATCAACAAGAGAAATCAGTTTGACCTGAAGAAGCATTTTACTGTCACTACAGACAGTACCCTCAACAGTTCAGGTTTTTTTTTTATAAAACTACAGCAGAAGATTTAAAGGTCCCATATAATGCAAAATTCTCTTTAGGCTGGTTTTGTCACAGTTATATGTGTCCCCAGCCTGTCTACAAACACCCCCGATATGAGAAAATTCTATTGTCTCCTTCTCTTGCTTGCTCCAGACAAAGTTTGCTTTCAGGATATGTGTGCTCAAACACACTGATTTGAGATCTGCCCTGCATGACGTCATGATTCTAAAAAAGTAACTACTACGGTTTGTAACTTAGTTTCCATACACTATGTTAACACACATGAGTAAATAATATCAGGGGACATTAAAGGGAAGATATATGGACATTTATTTCACGTGAAGCTAGCTTTATATACACAATGTTATCTTTTGTTTGGACGGATGTGATTACTTGTCGCGGTAGTGCCCAGTGGAGCTAATGTTGTGCTACAGGGTAGCTAACGTGCTCTCAGCTGTTATTATGGACGCTAAGACCACAGTCACCACTAATGTGTGTGTAACTGCTGCAGTGTAGTTTGCTTGATAGATGTCCCTCATGGTGCTGTCTGGAAAAACTAACAGTCCAGGCTGAATGCAGTTCTTTCTGCTCGGTATGGTCATATAACTCTGGTTAGCACCAAGCTGCTAACGTTAGCTTTGTTTACCTGATGGTAACTGCAAATCGCAAAACAGCAGCAAATCAAGACACATAATATTTTTTACTAACCACTCAGAAACATCCTGTTGCAGTCGTAAAGTTTGGATTTCTTCATTCAGCTTTCATTCTGGGTCAGACTCTGGATCAAACTGGTTTGACTGAACCACGGCGCTTCTATGAGCCATATCTACGCACTCTGTGTAAACACTGCAGCATGGTCCCAGAGTGAAAGCCACACCCTCGTCCAAAGAAGTTGTGAAGGAGGCGTGGACAGGGCAGCTCATTATCATTTAGAGCTACACCCACAGAAACAGCTTGTTATCAGGAGGGCTCAGGAGAGGGGATTTACAGAGTGGCTGAAGTCCAGGAAATAACTGGATTTTGAGGCAAAAAACTTTAAATTGACTGTTCTGGGACCTCTGAGACCTATTTGAACTTATTGAAAAGTTGCATAATATCGGACCTTTAATTTCTGAGAGAAACATGAAGCACGACAGATGGCTTCAGCGTTACCTCTCATCTACATTGGCTGAGCCCAGCACCAGTAGTCCACCAGGGCTTCCCCTGGCCCAGAGAACGAGCTGGGCAAATAGGTAGGCCAGGACCATCCTAACCCGAGCCTGGAAAACACACACACATCAAAGCAAAAAGAAAATGAGAGAAGAAAAGAGAATAATCAAATAAGAGTTGAAATAAAGTTGGAGTTTAGAACATTTTTGTGTTGATGGTATCAAATATCTAAAAAGGACATGCTGTGAGAGGGTCTGACCTGTATGTTCTGCAGAGCCAGGTTCTCTCTGCGGCTCCCTCCATTAGTGCGAAACTGAGGCAGCCTTCCAGTGACCACAGAGAAGATACCCAGAATTCCTTTCACTGCCATATCTATATTGATGTCCATGTGTGTGCTGCAAATCGAGCAAAATACAAAAGCCATATTCTATTAAGTGTTTCCTGCAGTGAGGTATCTGAATGACCAACAACCCCCATTCTTCTCAGATTTAACACTTTCATAGACCTCCAACAGTAACAGTCAGTCAGGGTGTCATGCTGACCTGCCAATCTGATTGGCCAGCTCTTTGGCCCTGCTGCGGGTGTCCTCTGAGGAGTTTTCACTCGCCATGTAGCAGGTGGTGAAGATGCGCCCACACAGCTCCCTCGGATCCTGAGGGGAATAGCGGTCATCACTCACGACTCTGCGTATATCCTTCAGGACCTGCATGTCTGTGAGATGGATGGAGAAAGAAAGGTGATGTAGGACTGGGCCAATACGGGCCATTAATTCACAACTATCCCACTCTCAACTCAGTTATTATCAGCTAGAATGTAAATGTTTTGTGGGAAAACAAAAAAAAAAAAATTGCTAACAAAGGAAGAAAATATGTACTGCAAATTTCCAGATGATAAGCTGCTATTTTTTTCTCATGCTTTAAACAACAATGTTGCTAATTTATATAATTTTTTACAGCCACCAGGGGGTGCTCTTTAAGGTTGTACTTGTTCATTCATTTTTTGAAACCGCTTATCCTGTTAAGGGTTGCGGGTAGCCAGAGCCTATCCCCGCTGTCATTGGGCGAGAGGCGGGGTACACCCTGGACTGGTCGCCAGTCAATAACAGGGCTGACCAAATCTGCGCCAATTCCCGTGCAAGATTGATAAATGAGGGCCAGGAAGAGGACAGGTGAGGACAGCCCTGAGGAAATGATTTCAAATCTACAGAAACAGAGATGTGGGGGCCATTTTTAAAAACAAATATGAATATTTTGGACATTATTTCAGCATTGTGTTGATTTAGGGTTTACTTTTAGACTGCAGAATACATATAGGCCTTTACAAAATAACAAAATGATTGTAGACCCTGCATAAGCCTTTAGCTTATTTTTGCTTTACATTTAAAGAAATAAATGTGCAAAAAAACAAACAAAAAAAAGCACAACTTCAGCTTTAATGTTACAAATGATGGAATTTAACACAAAATTAACCAGCTTCAACAGCCATAATCCAGCGCCCAGGTTAGAAAAGTTACAGCAGAATATTTTAAGAGAGTTTACTCTACACCTGTGGACTTGGTCAGAGAGAGCTAACAGATAGAAATGGATTTTGAGTTTCACCTGGCATCTGCACATGCAGCATTAATATTGATTCAGTGATAGAAAAAAACAGTCGTGTAGATTTGAGGGTATGTTTTAATGTGATTTTATTGTGATTGAGAAAACCAATAATAAAGGACTTGAAATGATCAACATGCTTGAGATAAAAGCATAAGTGAAAGTTTCAGCATCCTTCTTGGATAAGTAAGGTCTGACTTTTGAGTGTTTCCAAGATGGTAAATGTAATACTTCTGACTGTTTTAATATGAAACAGGTAAAAATCACATCCTAAAACCACTCTCAGGTCAGGTACTGTTGACTTGACCTGACTGCTCAAACTTGCTATCATGGTTTGCAGTCTGTCTCTAGCTGCTCTGGCTCCTACTAAAACAATTTCAGTTTTATCTTTGTTCACTTCGAAAATGTTCTTGCTCGTACACTGATGTCAGAAATACAGGAAATGAGGGACTGTGATGCATTTAGGTCATGTGGGGAAGCAGAAATGTAACTCTGGGTATTATCTGCATAAAAATGATAATTGACATGGTGGCTGGAAATTATACAACCAAGTGAGAGTTTGTAAAGTCAAAATGAAATAAGCCCAGGAATGGTTTTTGAGGAATACCGTATTCCTGTTCTGTATAAAAATAGCAGCACAAGTTTTAAATGTTTTTAACGTATTCAGAGGCTTTGTGAGGACTTGATTTTAGGAGGTAAATGTAGTGACACCTTTAGCTGGATTCTGTTGTGTTTTAAGCACCATTACTGACTGTCATGAGGAGGCATGCATTTGTTTTGGAGAGCAGATCTTCTTTTTAATTCTACTTCTCTGTGTTTCAGGAAACTTTTCCAAGGATGCAAAACAACAAGGTGATGTGTTTACATACAGTTATATAGCGCTTTTGTTTGAAAGGTGACAACAAACAAACTTTGATCTAAGATGTGTCTGTAACGTGGAACATTAAATGATAGTTTATTTGAGATCACTTTTTGATTCTTTGGGTGCAAGCCTCCAATGAGGAAGAAAAGGTATGATTTCATGGTTGATAAAGACAAAAACTCAAATAAAAAAATGAAATGTGCATACTATGTGGAGACAGGCCCTTAGGAGAAAGGTTAACTACAAATAAGTTAAAATTTTTGACTCATCATAAACTCAGGATGAAACTTTAAATCCTAATGATAGTGGTGTCACTAGGGATATATCAAGGTTGTGATCAAATAAAAAATACAAAGAGTGTTGAAAATGAGACCAATGTGTGGATGTATCTTTGCTCCATACTTACTGTTGTCCTGTACAGCCCGGCAGAGCAGCTCACACATGGAGTAAACGATACAGGCGGTCGAGGAGCTGTCAACACCTCCACTCAGAGGCAACAGAAAACCAGCCTGAGCCAAACCAGAACCACAGAGTGAGTTTAACACCAAAAGATTTAATTATTTCTTTAAATGGGGTTCCTCCTCACCTGTCCACTTCTCCTCAGGTAGTCCCACAGCCAGCAGGCTGGCCCTAAACTGAACACAGCAGCTGTTAACCCCTTCTGGTAGTGATCACATGATTTCAAACAAAGTTTGTACCAAATATAACATTTCACACCTGATTTCTTCCTCTGGGGTATGAAAGGACCATGTCAAAGGCTCATGTGTTGGGAGGTAGATGTCGTCAACCGTAGACAGAGAAAAGTCCACTTTGATTCGGTGGCAGAGTTTGTGTTCACTGTCCTGCAGCAGAGAAGTGACAGTAAGAGGACGTGAGATAAATGTCTCTCCTTTGAGTTCTGTTTGTTCCCCTGAGAGGAGGAGAAGAGCTGGATTTTTCTTCTTAACCAACCAGATATTCACTTTTTTTCTTTGTCTTTAAGGTGTTTAAAAAGAAAACACATGGAATTAATCTCCCTTCTCAAATCAAGATGTCCTAAAGCTATTCAAGATTAACTTTTGGTCTTTTGACTCTCACTGGGCAGTACAGAAGATCTGGTACAGTCACAGGGTTCTCCCACTCAAAATCGTTAGCAAAATTAAAGGTTTTTCTAAAAAAGTAGCGCAAGAATTACTTTCCTCAGTAACTAATTAGAACTAATAGTTCAACACTGCTCATGACTCAGCTGTTTCTTCTGCAGGGAAAGTAAGGTATCTCAAGGGCCTGTGAGAGGCTCCTAATCAGGAACACATGAACCTGGAGTTGCCTCCTATCTCATTAGCTCCGGTATGTGACACACAAACGTCAGACCTGCCATTTGCGCCCAGGGCATTAAGAGTACTCCTAACACATACACTTTTCATGTTACGTGACACCAAGAGCAGCAGATACATTTATTTACCTTAGCCTGAAAAAAAAAATGTTTGTTTAAACAAAAGTATAAAAAGTAAGGCCCCTCCTGGCCACCACCTTATCATGTGGAGGGCTTTGAATGTCCTAATAACCCCTGGAGCTTTGCTGTTGGCCTGATTCCCAAGAAAGAAAAAACACAGGGACCAGTTCACCCTGGCTGGGGGTCTCCTGAACCTTGCCCTGGAGCCAGGACTGAGGTTGTGGCCCACAAGTCTTGTAACACCTTAGTCCCCCCCCAGAGGAGCTGACAGAAGTGGCTGGGGGACAGGGGCCACTGGTCTTTGCTGATGACATTGCTACCCCTGTGACCCAGACTCAGATAAGCAGTGGATGGATGGATGGATGGATGGATGGATGGATGGATGGATGGATGGATGGATGGATGGATGGATGGATGGATGGATGGATGGATGGATGGATGGTAATGAAGGTTGATGGATTAATATTTTTGACAGTATCCACAAACAACAATGAGGTTCAGAATTATAAATGACACTTACAGCAGTAAGCCCTGATTCAAGAAACCAGGAACAGGACACAGGTGGGAACAAAGCCCTATCTCACCATACTGGGTTGGCAGATTTCTCCTCTGTAGCTGCGTACATCCTCAAGGTCAAGACTGGCTGTGATCACCTCCTATAACACACACATACACACACCATCAGTATTAGCTTAACCTAACTCATGGACACACCACTGAACAACAGCAGGAGCAGTTTGGGGTTCAGTGTCTTGAGCCAGTCCACAGGAATTCTCTGAGAAGTCAGAAATTAATCAGTGCTAACAGAAAATCTCTAAAACACATTTTTCTGTTCCAAATGAAAGTAACTAACTGCACTGTACACACTAGTAGAGTGTACTCTACAGAAATGTAGAAAATATTTTGGTAATTCTTTTTCTTTCAGCGTTTTCTCTTTCAGGGCTTTTCACAGCCAATCACTTGTTTCTGATATGAGTTCTGCATACCAATTGATTGATTTGACTCAGAGTAAAGCCAGATGGGATTTGGGACCAGCACTAATGAGGACACTGGCTTGTAACCCCCAGTGGCTTGGTAGGATCAAATCTGAAAAAGCAGGCACTGCTTACATAAAGATTTACAAAATAAAAAAAAAGTCACAAAAGTAAATAAAGATGATAATTTTTTACTCTTTCTTCCTCAACCTTTCCAAACCCAGAAGTTACTTCCTTCCAAATGGAAACATTTTTCCAGCTCAGATGATTTCTACCTACATGTTTTGGGGTTTGAGTTGGGACTAGTTCTTTTCAAGGTTCCATACTCACCACATCAGTCAGGGAGAACTGTGCTCCCTGTGCCACGATGTCTCCATTGATGGCCACCAAAGCACAGCCGTCGTAATAGACTCGGTCTCCATCGCAGCCCCTTTGGTTAGCATACAGGTAGATGCCTCCACACTGGAACGACAGGAACTCATGTCAAATCTAAAGAGGCTGTGAGGAGTTTCTAAGTAATCTCGAAAAAGTCTCCCTTCTAGATGTATGCATGATCCACGACTTAAAATGAGATTATCAGCGCAAAAAAAAGTTATTTCTGAATGCTATTTCTCAGCCTCTCTATCGGGTCAGACAGGACTGGATTGATTTATGGCACTTCAAAGTCTCTGTGACAACACCACACGGGCTGACAAAGTTAAGCAGTGAGGCATAATAGCTAAAAAAATATCTGCTAAAAACGATTTCTGTGATTAATTTTGAAGCAATGCCACACACCTGAGTTGAGCTGGCAAAAAGAAACCCCAGCAGCGCTGAGAGTGAAAAGTGGTACCTAGTATACCATTTCTGGCTGAATGGTTTCTACCACTCCCTACTGGAATAGTCCAGTGTAACTCTGTTTCCTGTAAGTTGAAGCCTATTATCAATTTTACAGTAAACAGTTAAATGCAGTTGATCAGCAAACTGTGTCCAGTCTGACTGACTGAATGCAGAGCATTTATCTTCTTCAACTTCAAACAACTTAAATGCTCACCGCCACCTACCGTACACGCCCATGTAGCTTTGACTCACATCGATGAAAAGTAATAACTTTCATTCAGTCAAAAAACTGTCGTACATGCCATCTGGGAAAACTCCAGGTTTAGACGGATATCGGGTAGAATTCTATCAGACATTCTGGCTGAAATTCAGCCCCTTTTCATGCCCGTGCTCATAGATTTTTTTTAAAATGGAAACCTTCCTGGTTCCATGAAAACAGCAATAATAACACTAATACATAAGAAGGACAAAGACATTGCTGAACACACCTCATTCCGCCCTATTTCTCTCCTTCCAGTTGACTTTCAGATAATACCAAAAATAATTGCACAAACACTGGAGGTCCTGCTACCCCGGATAGTCAATCCTGATCAATCTGGCTTTGTGAAGGCACGTTATGCCTCTGATAACATTCGAAGACTGCTAGATGTAATTGACCACTCATCCCTTCATAACAAATCAGCCTTATTGCTATCCCTCGACACAGAAAAAGCATTTGATAGGGTTGAGTGGTCATACTCATTTGCTGTTTTGGAAAAATTTAATCTGGGCGATAGATGTATCGGGAGGATTAAGGCCATGTATAGCAGTTCTCTCCATGTCACCTCATTCAGGGTATCATTCAGTCCATTCTGTTGTATTGTTCATCCTGTTTTTACCCCATGCTGTCAGTCTCTAGTAGAAATAAGCTCCTCAAAATAACCAACACAGCATCCAAAATCATCCGTTTGCCTCCACCTAATATTCCAGAACTGAACGACAGAGCAATAGCCCGGCTTGCCAAGTCAATAGTCTCAGAAACTGAGCATCCTCTCCATCACTTCTTCCAGCTCCTTCCCTCTGGGCGCAGGTACAGGACTCTTATATACAGAAGGGCCCGTTTTAAGAGGAGTTTTGTTCCATCTGCTCTTGCTGTACTGAACAATCTACCTTCTTGACTTAACCTACTTGCCAGACAATGTTGAGTGCTGTCTTGATCTGTATTTGTTTGTGATTGTTCATTGTTCTGTTTGTGTTCTGTGTGATGGTGTGCTTTGGCAACATGATATGGAAAGCTGTGGAAATAAATTTCCCTTTTCTGGGACAATAACTGTTCATCTATCTATCTATCTATCTATCTATCTATCTATCTATCTATCTATCTATCTATCTATCTATCTATCTATCTATCTATCTATCTATCTAACCCACAAGCCATGCTATGCATTAACGGCACCCTCACTGAGAAATTTGGTCTCTTTAGAGGCTGCTGGCAGGGATGCCCACTGTCTCCATTGCCTGACTCAATCAGGAAGCTAAGAAGTAGCATTTAGGAATAACTTATATTGATGCTGATAACCTCATTTTGAAGTGTGGATTATGATCAGGCATTTGTCTAGAAGGGAAACTTTCTTCAAGATCACTTCGAAACTACTCACATCAGTCTTCATTCGAGTGGCATGTCACGTAGGCATGTGAAAAGGCGAGGAGATCCCAGAATATGACTTGTTGAAAATAAAAAATGTTTGACCGAGAGGGGCCCTGACTGATCCAGGTTTAAGTTTTCTTACCGTCTAAAACCTTGTGCTGTGTCTCAAGTCACGCACTGTTGCTCTTGTACTTACTGATTTCAGTGCATAATTGTTCATACTGACAGGATGGAAAAACTCAGTGTACATTGATTTCTCAGCTGGCCCACTCAAAAAGTTGAGTGTGGAACGCTGGACACTCATCAATGGTCTCTGTATTGGCTACCCAGAGGCAGGGGCAGGAACAGATCATGGATCACTGTTGATGGATGTAATCAATGAAAAGCAGAAGAACACCTGTGAATAGTTGTGAAGTGTGATTGTAGTTACCAGTAAGCATGAAGCTGCAGTGCTTGATTTGCACAGTGTCAGTCAGTGCAGAGCGTATGCAGTGCACTTTGTGTAAGTGGACTTACAGAAGTACTTGATTTGGGACACAGCAACAGTTTTTCCTCATTTCAGGATTAGGAAACTGTGGGTTTCCATTCAGCCTGCAGGCTGAAACAAATCCCTGTTCATAGAATACCTTTGTTGTGGCTGACTTGATCAGGTGAACTCTTTGGTCAGCCTTGCGGAGCTCGTGGTGGCTTGCAGAAGAATTCGTAAAGATTTCAACCCCATCTTGAGCCATCTGAATATGAGGGCTGATGAAAAGAGAAGAAATCAGACACGTCAAGTTTGAATGATATCAGACAGCTCACAGTACCTACCTACCTACCTACCTACCTTACCTTCTAGGATTCCAGAGTTCTTCGCATAACTCTGTGCCGATGCAGGTGTCTATGGTCGATAAAACACAGTCACCAAAAGGGACTGTATCCTGAGGAACACAAAAGAGTTAAAAAAAAACGACAGAAATGTAGGCATTGGCTCTTAGATGTAGAACTTAAAGGTCCCATATTATGCAATTTTTCAATAACTTCAAATAGGTCTCAGAGGTGCCAGGACAGTCAATTTAAAGTTTTTAGCCTCACAATCCAGTTGTTTCCTGGACTTCAGCCACTCTGTAAATCCCCTCTCCCGAGCGCTCCTGAGAACAAGCTGTTTCTTTGGGCGTAGCGCTAAATGATAATGAGCTGCCCTGTCCACACCTCCTTCACAACTGCTTTGGACGAGGGTGTAGCTCTAACATGTGACAGCATGCATTGATTGTGCTATTTTTTTAACTGCATAGATTTTCCAAAAGCAGGTGGTGTGTTTATTACGCACACGAGCCATTTCTGTAGACAAGCATTTATTGACATCAAATAATTTATATATAAGCCATAACGTGGGGCCAGCCCACAATGTCACGGTCAGTTAGTACAGATCCATGCTTCACTTCCAGGTTCTTGGTGAATCCTGCTTTGTACTGGCCCTCGTTGAGAAAGCAGTCCGAGTGAAATGGTGAGCACACACATACAACATTTTAGGAGTTGTTGTGGATGCATCTCCATCAAAAATAAAATTAATCCACTGCGTCTTCAAAACCTTAGATGATGGAGTTAAAAAAAGACTTCTGTGCTCTTTTGTGCAGCCAACAACTGAGCAACCGCCGTGCTTTGCTTGTACCTTCACCATGTTTATTTTACCGATCAGTCGAGCAGTCAAAGTGAAAAATGCGCTGCACAGAAGGGGCAGTACAGAGTCACTTTTTTTTAACTTCTGCCCTTCATGACGTCATGCAAAGCGAATCTGAAATCCATGGGTTTGAGCACACATGTTCTGAAAACAAACTTTGTCTGGAGCAAGCAAGAGAAGGAGACAATAGAATTTTATCATATCGGGGTGTTTGTAGGCAGGCTGGGGACACATATTACTGTGACAAAACCAGTCTGAAGTGAATTTTGCACAATATGGGACCTTCAAAGATAGAGTTAGCTCCATCACTTCACAGATGATGACAGTGGAACTTTTTACCTGCCCTGTTACTTCCTGGATCATTCTGGGAAGGAAATAGTCCTCCACTTTCCTTGAAGAAAAAATAATGAAAACATAAGTTTTAATGTTAAAAGAGAAAAATAAAATCAAAAATTCATTTGAGAACTGCTTAAATTAGCAGAAATACAAATACAAAGCTTGGTTTATTCTATCTACAGGGTGGGCCAGAAAGATCACTTTAAACCAAAAAACAGGACTATCCTGATCCAAACAGGAGATAGGATTTCAAGGTGGATTTTAGGAAGAAAATGTAGCAAAACTTTAGAAAACGGTCAAATAATACAACATTTATACAATTTAGTTTCAAAACTTTGATTTGTATTTTGCGCTTGACTTGTTTAACCATAACAGTGATAAAGTCGATAAAGTTAGTGAGGTTACCAATGAAGCCTTTGAGTATAGTAAAGTAAAAACTAAGAGAAAGTGAAAGAGCAGAAGCAGAGATACTCCTGGCAGAGGAAAGAATCAAGCTGAGCAAACTGCAGCAAACCAGAGAAACCTCAAACCCACCTTCTAAAAGCAGGGCTTAAAAATGCTGGACTCTCCTTCACAGATGAAGAGGAACCATGAACATTTTTATTTATTTTGCAAACTATTGGGCATTTAGCCTCTTTTTTCTTTTAGCATTTCAGACTTTTTCAAAATATACACTTTGTATTTTTTATGTATATTTGTCATTTATTTGTTGTGGCTCACATAAGGGGGCATAAAAGAAATTTTAAAAAGAAGGTGATGTTGTTTTTGTTTTTGTTTTTTTTTTGTTTTTCAAACTATAATTCCCCCTACAATGTCCCCATGTTGGGTCTTCTACCTGTTGTTGTTTACAGAGCTGGAAGCCCACATTGTAATACATTGTCCCATTTTGAGCAGAGGTAATCTGGATTTAGTAATCTTGAAAACTGTGTATCCGGATCAGGGTTATCCAATCCACTGCTGCTTTGAAACACTGACATAAAACTAAGACAGATTACCTGATCCTAGATAGCAAGAAATAGGATTTCCAAATCCGGATCACTTTGATCTGGATTATGTTCTTTGAACAACTAGCCCCATATGTAAGTGATGACTTACCTTGATGGGTTCCACGGTGAGAACCAGCGCAGCTCTCTGTAGTTCCCATGGTTGGCCATCATTATCTTAGGTCTGATGAGAAGAATCTTTCTGCAGGATGGAAGACAATCATTAAGAATAACACCAGACATGCTGCTGGAAAGCATAAAATCAGTGAAATCAGATCATCTTTCAGAAAGGTGCAGTAAGATGAAGTACCTGTTGAGAAACAGCACGCGACAGTTGTAGCGCACGTTGTGATGCATGATGGGCCTGATGAGAGAAGAATATGAAACCCTCTGATAAGATAACAATCTGAACTTTGAGATACACAGGTTGAGGCTGTTAGTGCAAAAATATTTTTTTTTGCACATAAGGAATGACTGACAGGCATAGACTGTATAAAACACGGGTGAAGCATCCACAACGTAGGGGTGGCCCAAAATTAATATCACGGTATTTTTCCTTCATATTGCGATAACGGTATTATATCACGGTTTCCCAACATGTAAAAAAGTGAAGTCTTTTTAAAACATAATTCTGACTCTGTTCTGTGTTATAGGTGTACCTATCAATGTCTAATACTGTAATAGAAAAAGGCCTTAGACCACAATGTGCTTTTGGAAGAGAAACTCATCCCATTTCAAGCTTAAAGTGCACTGTACTAGTGAGCAAACTGGATCTGAGGAAGGAAGACTATTTACAGGAAGAAAAATGACTTTTTGCATGTTATTTAAAAAAGGTGAGCAATTCACTAATAACATTTTGGATGCCAATAAATTAGAAAAAAAATTAATATTACTATTTTTCGTACCGTGAGTTTTCCTAAATCCATGTTCTGTATGTTTTCTGAAGCCTGTAAGGTTGTCTGATGAAGCGCTTAAGATTTCTGACCTTTTGTTCCTCTTAACACTGCTGCTGTAATACAGACAGCTGTGGCATGAGACAGAACATTTCACTGACGCGTTTTTTACACTGCTGTCATGTTTTTCGGACAACAAACCGACACACACACAGATACTGACAGATCGGTGGCAGTGGTTTTGACAGAAGAACAGAGGGCGACAGTTCAGACTCAGAGCCTGAACCATGACCAAAAAACAAAAACTTTTGAGGAAGGTGCTCCGTCTACAGCTCTATCAATCCAAGGTAGGATTCCTAAATCATTCAATGCTGTTTCAAGATGTTTCTCATCGTCACCCACAAGGAGTAAACGTAATAACCTGTCCCAACAGAACAACATGATGTCGTGCTGGACAGCGCTCAAGCTTCATCCTCAGAACGAGAGTCCATCAAAGGCATTTTGTGGCTATATGTGTATTGGACAAAAAGAAGGGTAAAAATATTGATAAAGTGCCCCAGACATAACATATGACAACATTTTAACACAAGGCCTGATCTAGCCAGGCGGAAGAATCGAAGCTACATAAGTAATGTTTTAGTTACATTCTCAAGATTTGTCCACACAAGCTCGTCGATGTCTGTGTTGGTCAGTGCACACATAACACCAACACTTTCCATAACGTCCTCTACCGTTCACAATACATACTCTCTGTTGTAATCGTTGTGTTCTGAAATTTCAGCCAATCTTAAAAGTTCTCCTGTTAAGTTTTCAGCTGCCATCCTTCTTCCTCGATAGGTTTCCTTCTGCGCATGCGTACAACGACATTCCTACTGCGCATATTTTTCTGCGCATATTTTCTTCGCTTATACAGTGACATTATAATGTGATTTAAATACTTTTATTGTCATTATATTTATACTTTTATTGGCCTTTTATTTTAAGGCTTTATTCTTTTATCAATATCACTTCATATAGCTACTTTCTTTCTTTATTCATTCATTTATTTATTTATTTATTAAGCACTTTTCTCTTTATTTTTTTTATTTTTCTTTATATTTCTATTTTTATTAGCCTTTTCTTTTGTGGATTCTTATAAAATTTATTTATGTATTAATTTTATATTTATTCTTTCATAAATTCTTATATAGTTCTTATTTATTCATTATTTCATAGATTCTTCTATAATTTATTAATTCATTTATTCTTTTTAGATTCTTATATAATTTATTCATTTATTTATTTATTCTTTTATAGATTTATTTTTGTAATTTGGCACCCTCACTACTCCATAACATTCGCTTTGACTCCTGCTGTGAGTTTTTCTCTGAGCAGCTACAGGGCGCCCGGCAGCCACGTGACCTGAGCTGTGCCTTTGATTGGAAAATCAAACGATCATAATAACTTCTAAACCACAGAAAAAAATTCACTCACTGTACAGTGTGTGCTGATAGTGAAATCAGCGCTTAGACCCAAGCTGTTTTTTGAACCAGGCTGTAAATATGCTTTTTAATGCCTGAAAAGTCTGTTTTTATGGCTGGGTGTGTGTACATGACTTTCGGTCTTTCTGCTTTACCAGCAAACAGTGGCTTTTAGCACTTCCACATAGACTTCACTTTTACTTGCCTGATGTTGCCCCTTGCTGACAGATCGAATACAGTCTGTTGGCCAGCCTGACTTTTCAAAGGTGTTACTTACATCCCCACATCACAGATGATGTCCTGGGTGACAGGAGACTCCAGAAGCTTCTTCAGGACCTGAAAGCTGTGGAGCAACGTGTCCGACTCATAGAAGTGGTCCGCACAGCCGTATCCACTGTAAGAATGACATGTATTAGAGCAGAAGTCAGCTGAGGAGGTTAAAATGGTTAAAAAAAAGGAACTTAATGTAATTAAGAGTTGTATTTGTCATACCAAATCTCTAGCTCTGGGCCCAGTCTGTACTTGGCTCCCTGAGCCTTGGCAATCTCAATACCTGCAGGGAAATAAGCGTGTGAAACAGCAGAAGGATGTTAGTTAGTTTTTTTTGTTGTTGTTTATGATTACAAAAAGAAATCTTCCATCACTTTTGTGCCCAAATTGGTTTTCAGTGCGATTCTTTTGCTTGTTTCCACAAACTAAACCAATTTTCGGAAAACACTGTGATTTATTTATTTATTCATAAAATTCTTTTATAAATCCTTATAATTTGTTCTCGCTGTGTTGGACTCTTCATAGTCTTTATCTCTTTCTATAAATGATTATTTTTCAAAAAGGCACCGATGAGGCAAGCTGCAACCTTCTCATTTATGGTGTCCTACATTTAACTTTAGGGGCATTTCGGTTTGTTGAACTGCAAAAAAATGAAACCGAAACAATCTTTCGTGTATCATTTTTTTAGCGAAAGACTATGTAATTAGACTTAAAGATGTCATACACATAAGTTTCTTGAAATAAGAATAATAATTTCTAAATTCCAGAAATTAAACATATTTTACTACTATCTCTGCAGGTTCTTTCAGTATCTTGGAATGTTGATTTTTTTCTGGACTTATGGGGCGATCGTGGCTCATACCAAGTCTAATAAAACTAAAGCTTACACACTTGCTCAGATTAAGGTTATTGGTGTGTTGATTTGTTTAGTTGTTCGCAAAGGTGCCACTACACATTAAGGCATTAATTAAATTTTCTTTTTAAACTATACAAAAATATCCCTATGACAGAATTTCAAGGGCTAAAAAATTAAAAACAGAACAGAAAAAAACCTCATCAAAGAACACGGACAAGTGGATCAGGTGTGTTCTGTCAACAAATGTCTTCTGTTCCATTATTAAGATTATAATTATTTTTACTGAGGTTATTATTTAATGCTATTCATTGGGCTATTTGTGCCTAAAATTAGATAGGATAGAGTAGGAAAAGGGCAAGAGTGAGGAGTGATTTGAGGTAGAGACCACAGGCTGGATTCGAACCCACCCATGGGGCGTGTAAGAGCCCGAAATGTAACAACGGCCCATATTGTAATTAAAGAAAAGTTATAAAACTGAAATGTAACATCTGACCCAAAATGTAACAAACCCGGGGGTCCGGGTTTGTTACATTTGTAACAAACCCGGAAGTCCATAACAGAGTTATCCAAACTCTGAAAGAAATGAACATAATATCAAGACTGGCAGACAAAAAACTTGCAATATGGAGTATTGCAACACCGTGATAAACAAACTGTCGTCCTCCAGCTTTGATAAATCTCATGATGTTTACATTTTTCTGTACATGCCCCATTGACTATTCTGTTTGACTTCAGCGGCGCATGTAGACCAGAGATTGGAATATTCCTTTCCATTGTTTTCAGAAAAGTCATTCAGAAAGATTCCATTCGGAAAGACGAAAAACTCCTCATGTAACCGTGGCTACTGAAACACGTGGATTTAATTGGGATAGGGCAGATACCTGCTCCCATGCCTCGTGTGTGTGAAATGAGAATCATTCCCTGTTTGGAGCCACACCAGCTGACTCGTTTTTTCTTCTTCTTTACAATCATAAAATCAGGAGCCGTTACAATGACAGGAGATATATTATACTTTTAATAAATTGAAGTGATCCCACATGTCTTTCAATGCTATCACCATCTGATATTTCTGATTAAACAAATGAATTAATACTGCAAACTGCTCACATTTTAGGTGCCAGGGCAGCATGATCAATTCAAACGTCAGCATAGAGTAAGATTTGCTTGTTACATTTAATCTTTCTAAACCACGCTTCTTTGTGACTTTCTGTTAGTGTGACAGAGGTGTGGGGAACATACTTGAAACATGGCACTAATATTTATATGTTGTTTCCTCCCGTTGCACTTCCTGTCAAAGTCATTGAAAGTGTGCATCGATGCAGGCTCGCTGTTGAAGGGCTGAACAGTCCACTCCCCCTCCACACTACGTGGTTTTTGGGACGGCCCTCAGTGGGTGCGTCTCAATGCGTAAACTTCGTGCTTCCTCCGTCCTATCAACGGAAGTACTTTCCCAGTCGCCATATTGAGGACCAAAGCGATAATTGCGCTCAGAGGAGAGAGGAGAGAGGAGAGAGGAGACTGATCGGAGGAGCTATGATCGAGGAGACACGAGAGCCTGCTTTGAGAAAGTCTTTTCACTGACAGACAAGCCCCCATATGGAATATCACTCTCTGACTGGACCCTGCAGCGGCTCAGACTTTACATGAAACTTCACAAACACAACGGAGCTTAATGAGGGAAAAGACGAGCTGAGGTCAGGCACAGAGGATCGTTCAGAAACTGATCATAAATCTGGTAATAAAGTGTTTGCTGTGAGTTTAAAGCAGAAAACACTGAACACAACCATCATCAAATCAATATAACAGAGGATTAATACAGAAAACTGACTGATAAACAATATCTTCCTGAGACACAATAAGGTGGGTTATATTAATAGCTTCACAGAGTTCAGGATCAGATGGGCTCTAGATAAAGGCTAAATCAATCATAGATAATCCCTCAACTACGCATTTTACCGGAAAAGTGATCCGTGTGCTTCTAAACAGCACACAGAATAAACAGAGAGCAGGTTTTCTTCATGGTAACGTGTTTGTTAAACTGGTTAAAGGAACAGACAAAGCTCTGTTACTGTTTCTGTTTGATCAGAGTTATTACAGCGCACATGTGCAGACACACAAGCAGCTGTTAGAGCTGACTGTCGGATGATCCAGAGGTGATCAGCTGATGCTGTCATCAATGAAACACGTCGCTTCATGTGACGCCGAAGGAGAGGATGTCCCATTGCTCTAAAAACCAATCTCCTCCGTTCCTCTCTTCTCTCTTTATTTCCTCGCATCTCTCCCATGCATCTCTGGTGGGAGGGACTAAGACGCAAGTGAACGACGCAAGTGGAGGGAGGAAGGATGGAACTTTGGAGCTTTGAGACGCACCCCCAGGCCCAATCTCAAACCGCCCCCTACTCACTCTCCCTACACACTAACCCTCCGTTTGCGCGTTCTCGCGGAGGGTCCGCCACATTAAGGGCCGTCCCAAACCACGTAGTGCGGAGGGGGGGTGGACTGTTCAGCCCTTAAACAGCGAGCCTGCATTGATGCTCACTTTGACAGGTAGTGCACCAGCGAAATGGAGGAGGAAACAACAAGTGCCATATGTGTAAAATATGTTCCCCACACCTCTATCACTAACAGAAACTCACAAGTGTGGTTTAGAAAGATTAAACGATACAAGCAAATCTTACTCTATGCTGATGTTTGATTTGATCATGAAGCCCTGGCACCTAAAATGTGAGCAGTTTGCAGTATTAATTCATTTGTTCAATTGGAAATGTCATATGGTGATATTAGTGATAGACATGTGGGATAACTTCAAATTATTAAAAGTATAATACATCTCCTGTCATTGTAACAGCCTCTGGTTTTATGATTGTAAAGAAGAAGAAAAAACGAGTCAGCTGGTGCGGCTTCAATCAGGGAATGATTCTCATTTCACACACACACAGTAGGCATGGGAGCAGGTATCTACCCTATCCCAATGAAATCCATGTGCTTCACTATTATTTCTGTGTCAATCTAAGCGTATTTTGGAAACATACAGCTCTTATCAACTCTTCTGTTTTTATTTCTTTTCATATTTTGCCCCTATGTCTTTGTCTATTATCTCTTTAAATGCGAGAGGTTTGAGAAACAATGTCAAACGTAAAGCCTTATTCATGTTTTGCAAACAGTTCAGCACAGATTTTTGTTTTATACAAGAGCCCCACTCAATATAACAAGACAAGTCTTTCTGGAGGTCGCAGTGGGGTTGTGACTTGTGGATGTCCCATGGTACAGAGCGTGCAGCTGGTGTTTGTATTTTGAAAAGCAAATTTAATGGTAAAATCCTGATCTCTGACTGTGATAAAGATGGTCATTACATTTTTCTAATACTTGAAGCTGCACACTCTACTTTTATTTTAGTTAATGTGTATGGATTCAACAATCAAACAGAGAATAATCTTTATTTTGACAGGTTGGAAGAGCGTTTATTGCATTGGCTGTCCAAATATCCAAGTTCCTCTATAATTTTAGGTGGAGACTTTAATGCTGTGTCTGATAATTGCATAGATAGGTGGCCTTCAAAGAATTTTGATTCCTCTAACTTGAAAGTAAGAATGTTTGCACAAAAATTTAATTCAACTGATTCTTGGAGAGACTCTCATTCAGCTCAAAGGACATATACTTGGTGCAATAAGGCACAAACCAGTCATTCACAAATTGATTATTGGCTTATCTCAAAAGAGCTGAAAGAAGTCAAAACAGATATTTGTCCAACACCTTTTTCAGATCACAAAACCATTCATATAACTGTTCCTCTGTCACCCTCCTCTGGTACTATGCAGTCGTACTGGAAGCTCAACAGCACTATTCTTGAGCATAATGAAGTAGTTACTGAAGTTAATCATTTGATAAAGCTTCATTGGAGCAAAGCTGTAGCTGAAAATATGTTTTGTAACAACTGGGAGCTCTTGAAATATGAACTTGGTAAATTTTTTCGAAAGTATAGCATTGATTTGGCAAAGAGAAGGAGGGCTAAAGAGCTTGAAGAAATAAGTAAGATTGCATTTTTCACCTCTAAACCAGCAGAGGCTCTCAGTGAGTAGGCAGAAATGATTGACTTGCAGCAGAGATTAGATGAGATTTATAAACATAAGGCTGAGGGAGCATTTGTTCGGTCTCGCACAAAGTGGCTTGAAGAAGGAGAGCAGAACTCAGCGTATTTCGTCAGACTTGAGAAACACCAATACAACACTAACTCCATTTTACAACTTAACATTAACGGAACTGTTTCTAAGGATAAGAACATCATAGCAAAACACTGTGCTGATTTTTATAGTAATCTCTATTCGTCCAAATATTGCCCTCAAGCTGCTTCAGATTTTTTTAACTCAATAGGTAATGTCACACAGCTAAGTGAAAGTGATAGGGAACTCTGTGACAGGACACTTTCTTTGGATGAGGTGGTAGATGCTATAAAGAATCTGAAAGTAAATAAGTCTCCTGGTACGGATGGTCTTACTGCCGAATTGTACAAACAGTTTTCTGAGAGCTTAGCCCCGTTTCTTTTAGAAGTTTTCAAAGAGAGCATTGAAAGAGGTGCACTTCCTCCTACTTTATGTCAGGGCCTAATCACCCTAATTCCCAAACCAAGAAAGGACCTTTTACTCTTAGATAATTGGCGTCCAATTTCCTTACTGAACAATGACTATAAGGTACTAGCTCTGATTCTTGCAAACAGAGTAAAACCTGTATTAGATACTCTCATTGATGAGTGTCAGTCTGGATTTATGCAGAATCGTCATATTTCAAATAACATAAGATTAATTTTAGACATCATTGATTACCCTGAATTAGTGCAGGATGACAGTTTTATTCTTTTTTTAGATTTCTATAAAGCGTTTGACTCATTGGAACATGACTTTATTATTCCTGCTTTAAATAAATTTGGCTTTGGTCAATCTTTTTGCAATGCAGTTCAAACGCTATATTCCAATAGTAATAGTTCTATAAAACTCACTAGTGGTACCTCCCCGAGATTTTCTCTGAAGCGTGGAGTGAGGCAGGGATGCCCCCTCTCAGTCTATCTATTCCTTCTTTCTGTGCAGCTCCTTAATTTACATGTCAGACTCAGTCCTCTGAAAGGTATGATCGTCGCTAATAGAGAAATATTTATAAGTCAACTAGCAGATGATACTGCTCTTTTTCTCAGGGATGCTTCACAAGTATCAGTGGCAATTAACAATATCCAGTCCTTTACAAAAGCCTCTGGACTGTCCCTCAACCTTAATAAATGTGAACTTTTACCTGTTAAAGACTGCTTGGAGGCTTTGATTCATTGAATTCCTGTAAAGGACTCTGTCACATACCTTGGTATTCAAGTCACAAGGAATATTGACTCCAGATGCTCTATAAACTTCACTCCTATCATAGAACAAACCCAAATAATCCTAAATCACTGGCTGCAGAGAGACTTCTCTTTAAAGGGAAGAGTTCTGCTTTCAAAGGCAGAGGGAATTTCACGCCTAACCTATGCTGCTCAGTCTTTACATGTAAATAATACAACTTGCAAATCAATTGATAAAATGTTATAAGGTTTTTTATGGAAAAATAAAACTCATTACTTGCGAAAGTCTATCACTTTAAGTCCTTATGACAAAGGAGGTTTGAACTGTATTGACTTCAGTGCTCTTAATAATACATTTAAAATAAAATGGATAAAAAAATACTTACAAACCCCCACATCTTTGTGGAATTTTATTTCACACCGTGTTTTTTTCAAATTTAGGTGGCCTTAATTTCTTGTTGCTCTGCAATTATAGCATTTCAAAAATACCATTGAAACTCTCTAACTTCCATCGACAGGCTCTTTTAGCATGGACATTGATTTACAAGCTCAATTTTTCTCCACACAGTTGCTTCATTTGGAACAACTGTAATATTGTTTATAAGAACAAAACACTGTATTTAGATACTTGGTTTAACAATGGAATTATTGTGGTAAGTCAGTTGTTCAAAACTGATGGTCTGTTATATAATTATTCTGAGTTTCTAATGAGATATAATGTACCAATAACGCCTTGAGAATTTTCAATGGTTTTGGATGCTATTCCATCTGGTTTATGTATGTTATTCAGGTGCTCTAATAGCTCTCCTCCTTTAAAATTCCATCCTCCTGATGTTTTACAGTGTCCTCTTGGTAAAGTTTGCTTTTCATCAGTCAAAACTCTGAACCCCAAGATAAGAGCCTTGTTTCAGGGTGACCTCATTTCTATCCCACCAGCAACACACTATTGGGCAAACTTTATGTCTGATATTGAATGGAGAAAAGTCTGGACGTTACCACAAAAGTTCTTTTTAACCAACAAAGTTAAAGAGGTCTCATTTAAATTGATACATAGATTCTACCCTGCAAAACAATACATGTCAAAATTTAAGAGCGACATAGATGTTAACTGTTCTTTCTGCCAAAACCATCCTGAAACATGTGCTCACCTCTTTTGGTCCTGTGACTTCACTTATAGATTTTGGAAGGACTTCCACAAGTTTATTACTGATTTTGTTTTCTCTGATTTTCACCTGTATTATAAAAATGTTATTTTTGGTTGTCATTATTATAACCATAAAGACAGTAATGCTTTCTTCCTTATAAATATGCTCTTGTTGTTAGCCAAGTTCCACATTCACAAATGCAAATTCTTGAACAGAAAACCAGAGCTATTTGTATTGAAAAAGGAACTTAAACAATATATAAGGACAATTTCCAAATCCACAAACACTAAGGCTTTAAAAACTTTCAACATTTGCAAAGAACTCAATTTGTTTACATAAAACGCATTCTCGCACTATTTTTTGTTTGTTTGTTTTGTTGTTGTTTTTTCTCCTCTTTTGTATTTTTCTTTACCTTTTCATTTTATTAACTTTCCTGTCTCGCTTGTTATTGTATTTGTATTTGTGTTATGACTTTTGAAGTTGTCAATGATTCATTTAAAAAAAGGGGGTTGTGTGTAAGGGGTGGTTTGGGATTAAGCCCACGTGTTCCCCTCCGCGAGAACGCGCAAACGGAGGGTTTTACAGTCGGTGGGGGACCTGAATGAAGTTGGCCCCCCACCCAACGCAAAACTCAATGAAAATAGTCTCAATCGTTTGTGCTACGTTAGTGCTGGTTTGTGCAGAAAAAAATATCGTTTGTGCTGCTTTAGTTTTTAAGATATTAAAAAATATTTTTAAGGTCATTCAAAGTTCACTCAGCCCCCCGACATTATAATAAACTTGTTATATCTTAAAAATTAAAGCAGCACAAACGATAATTTTTTCTGCACAAACCAGCGCTAACGTAGCACAAACAATTGAGACTATTTTTGTTAAGCTTGAACAATGTCGGGGGCTGAGTGACGTCATCCCCTAATAATAAACTTGTTATATCTTAAAACCTAACGGAGCACAAACGATATTTTTCTCTGCACAAACCAGCACTAACGTAGCACAAACGATTGAGACTATTTTCATTGAGTTTTGCGTTGGGTGGGGGGCCAACTTCACGCAGGTCTATGAGGGTTAGTGTGTAGGGGGAGTGAGTAGGGGGCGGTTCGGGATTGGGCCTGAGAATCGGGACAGCACTGACACTTCGCGGGATTGCGCGTTTTTGAGATTGAGGGTTAATTGAAGGAGTTGGAATTCACCCATAGTCTAAGTTTAGGACAAAGCTTTAAAATTCAACATATACCCCCTTTCAATACTTCATATGACTTTTTTGTGCAAGTCGTGTAGAGTCATGAAAAGTCTGTTCCCCTCGAACTCTGCAGGATTACACCCAAAGCTTTAATCACAGTTAAATGTACTCTTGACAGCTTACATATGATGAAACACTGAAGCGTAATAAAAAGACTTACTTTGAAGTATCCTCTCTGAGTTTCCCTCAAAGTCTAAAGCCCACTGATTCAGCGCGCAGGTAGCCAGAGTTACCTTCCGTCCCATTTTCTGTGCAACGAGGAGAAAAGACTGAGTGACGACAACTTAGCAGAGTGGGGATAAAAGTGAAGAGAGGGGGTAAGTCACTGCAACTGACTCAAGCAGCTGATATAATCAGTTTTTTTCTTCTTCTCCTTCTTCTTCTTCATCTTCTTCTTGGCGTTTAATGGCGGTTGGCAAACAACGTTTTGGTGCATTACCGCCACCAACTGGTGTGGGTCCTGAATGTAACTAAAATGTACTTATTCTACTAACAAAAATTAATAATAATAATTATAACTAATATATATATATATATATATATATATATATATATATATATATATATATATATATATATATATATATATATATATATATATATATATATATATATATATACACACAGGCTTTATACACCTTATTACTCTATTACAAACATTTTAAATAGTGTATGAAACACTTAAATTATATTTATCCTCTCCATAATCATCATCATCATATGCACAATAACTATAACCAAATAAAATAGAATACAACTTTATTTTTCATTGCAACAAGTGCAACGTAATTGCAAAAATAACCAAATATGCAAATAACCTTCATCATGAAACTGACTTAATAGAACACATCGTATCAACATGTGTTGCAAATAATATTGATTGTTTTGTGTGTTGTTGTTTTTTTTTTTGTGTGTGTGTGTGTGTGTGTGTGTGTGTGTGTGTGTGTGTGTGTGTGTGTGTGTGTGTTTGTTTAATTTATTAATTTATTTTTTTACATCATACCCTTATGTCCCTCCTTTCTGATAAAGGAAAAAAAAACTCAGTACGGCCTCAAACAGAGTTGAAGTCTGCAGCTGGACCCCTTTTGCTATTACTGATGGTTAAAGTAGACACAATAGTTGCAAACCGTCTTAACTCATTTCTTTTGATGTGTGTGTATATTTCAGAATTTACGACGAGCCAAGAGAGCCAGGTGCACCCCCCACGCCACGTCATGGTGCTGGCAGCAAAGGACGAAACAAAATGCCTTCGATGGACTTTCCCAGATAATGGGGAGGCAACCCACAGTGTCCAGAAAAACAGCAAGAAGGTGGTGGTTTGGGATGGCAAATGTCTTCATGCAATCACCATTTTTGAAGATTCATAAGCGAAAATTGAAATTGGGATGGGTTATTATATCAAAGGATTTAGTTTGAGGGAGGAAAAATTAGAAGTGAATCTGGACACTTTATTTTTTAAATCTTTAAAAATGCCTCTCCCAGAGGGGATTCAGGCAGAGGCTGAGAAGCTTCTGCCCCCAGACAGCCCAGAATGCCCCCTGGGAGAGGTAGAATCAAAAAAGGGCTTCCTGACAGTCCAGGGCCAGGTATCTGAGGTTCGTTATTCATATTTTGAGATAATTATTCATACTCTTGTTAAATGTTCACCGTATTTAAAAGAAACATCCACTTTCTATGTTTTAGTTATCTGTTGTCAGAAAAGTGGTCGCCCAAAGAAATCCAGTGCCACTGAGAGTGCTCACCGTTGAACAAGCTGGTCACAGTCAGTACAAAGGTAAAATGTATTGCCCGAAAACAGAAACTTTATCAAAAGAAGAATGGCTTGAGGCAATGCAGAAGGCAGCTTTTGAGAAAAGCCTCAACATCTAGTGAAGTTTTAGTGAATAGTTATGCAGTTATGGGTGGCTTGTAAATGGTTAAAGATGTACATATCATTTGTTTGAAAATCAAAGAATGTGAGTTCATTATTTTATTCGTGCATTCCCACTGTAAGTTATTGATATTTGTGTGTTCTGTTCAATCATTCATGCCCTGCAATTTTTTGATTATCAGATTTATTTCCTAATGTGTTTTGTTAGAAAGTTAAATCAACTTCTCACATTCTGACAACCTCCACAGTTTTAAGTTGTAACAAGAAAAACCACGTCACTGCCAAAACCCGCTTTTCAAAAGGAAAGTGCAGATTTTTAGCACTTTGAGAAAAAAAAGGGGGTTGTACAATTTTTATAATTTATTTTTCTGTTGTTTCTGTTTGGATTGCACTTTTCTTAGTTGTTTTTGAGTTATTTGTCATTTGTGTGCCTTTTGAAGAACATTTTCTGCAATTTTTCCTGCTTTCTTTTCACATTACCTTACATTTATTCTCAGTAATCTGATTTGATTTAAAAAAGTGTTCCAAAACCTCCAACACAGTCTTACAGTGTCATTTATTAGATTCATGTGTCAGCGTATCGTCCCAGTTTCTTAGTTGTGGTAAAGAAAAGGGCCTTATGAAACACAGTACTTCTATCCAGTAACTGTTCTGATCTGCGTAATGGAATAGAACTTGTCCCTGGGAATAATTCAGTAGAATGGTGACCCCTGCTGATCTGAAAGAGCCATGGCTGAAGTAGGCTTTGGTTCCTCATTGCTTAGACCAAAATTAAATGATCCTCTTCTTTGGAATGAGTTTCTTGCAGAAATCTGATTCTAGCATTCCCCCCTTTGCAAAACAGAAATAAGCTTTTCTTTTAGATATGTCACGAAGACCCCTTGCATTAATAGAAAAGAGGGAGGTGTAATTTTTAAACTGAAGCATAGAAAATACTAATAACAATAATAATAAAAATTAACAGACAAAAATATTAATGAGAATTATTTGAATTTTTATGGACATAATTGAATGTAGTGTCTAGAAGAAATTGAGGTTTTGTAGTAGTAGAACCCTGAACATATTAACCGTATGGTTCAAAAACTCACTTCTTTGCTGTAATGCTCTGTATTCATGGAAAAACCCTCTGTTCATTTATGAAGGCATAAGTGCCTCGGAACACAGCCTTAAATCTATCCTTTCTCGCCATTTCAACCTTTGGCCACACTGCTTTTCTTACTTCTCTAACTTCAACGAATAGGATGTGGAAATCTTTACAGATGGGGTGGTCTTTGGTGATATGCCAGAGTTCATCCCTGAAAGACTGTAATAAAATTTACCCGCTTCTTTAGTCGAACAACTCCCAAAGATCACAAGAAGAGGATCCATCTCTCAGTTTAGCATTTATTCTGGTCACAGGTAAGGTTTACAGCGCTGGTCCCGAGAGGATGAGCCTCGATATCCAGGAGCAATACAGTTTTATAATAATCATTGCTACGCCTATCAGAGGTAGAGTTAAACTAAACACCCAAGAGTAATTGGCCAAAAAAATATGATCGACAAAACTGTCTCAACCCACAGCTGGTGTCAGTTTTCAGAGAGATGTGTTATAAAAGTGTGTGACTGTTGAATCAGAGCATGGAGCCAGGACACTGGGTGAAAGTTTACACAGGGTCAAAGAGACCTCACAGACACAAGCTGAGGACAGAAGCTAACCTGTCTGCCAGATAAACATACATAAACCCTGAACATAGCATGTAACTAGATTGGAATTCTGGATTACGTCAATTATTCTTAAAATATGTAACAAGACTTTCCAGTGAATTGCATGATGATTTGGAGGGGTTGTTTCACATCCCCTTCAAAGTTTTTGTTCTTTTCTTTGCATTCCTTGATCTCAGCTGAGTTAAATTTATTGTTGTTGATTCTTCCTGTACAGTGTCCTTGGGTTTTTGAAAGGCACTTATAAATAAAATGTAAGAATATCATTATTAAATCTGACAGCTTTAGCAATGTTGGACATGGTAAGCGTGTTGTGCTTTCGCTCAGTTTTGAAATCTTCCATCATGTTCTGAAGAGTGCCAATACAGTTTGCTGTGGAAACACAAAAGGGGTCAGGCTTAACCACACCAAACGGTATTGAACCGAACCAGACTGCTTGGTGGAAACGCGGCTTAATTCACAATAGCAATAAGAATGCCTGCAGGGGTTAAGATGTGAATTATTCAGTCCCCCACAAGTCACTTCTATCCCAGAGTAAGAAGTCTATCTAAACAAAGCAGCACTCCACAAGCTCCAGTCACTTGACAGTCCACCATGCTCTTCCTTAAAGTCATGATTATGACTATGCAGCAGCTATGCATGACTATACTATGTAGCACTCTCAAGCAGCCTAACCCCAGGCTCACACTGAATCCAGTGCGGCTTCTGCATGTAATCCGTATCATTAAAATCACTGTTGGAGGCTCACATTAGCCTCGCGCAGTGCGAGTCTGGTTGCGGGAGCCCTACGGCACAACGGAAAGAATCCGTAAGAAGTCTATCTTTTCCGGACGCCAGAGAGGGTCTGCGTCAAGCTGAATGAAACATGTCGAGCAATACAGCAAGTGAATTGCTGGGTGGCATGAAGATCCGCTGTTTTTTAAAATAAAATCAGTGTACAAACAAATGTAACTTGACTCTTCTTTGACAGCACAGTCGCGCTAGTAGTAAATGTAAACATAACTTCACACCCGGTGACACGAGGTCGCATTTTGACAACAAGGGACGACGAGAGACTCATCCATGAAGTGGAAAGTCATCCCATTTTATATGACACATCCCATACTGATATACGGATGATACAAAAAGAGAAAAAGTAACTTTATTAAAAATAATAAACATTAGAGGAATTAAGATCCGGATAAGAATGTGAACCCACGTGAGCTTCTACTCTCGCAAGTGCCTTTTTCGCACCTGGCACCAGAGCCAGCCGCAGCCTCTGTCTGGAGCTGATGTGAGTGGCAGCTTGCGGAAAATCCGTACGGTATCTGGACTGCAACCGTTCCGGAGCCAATGTGAGCTCGGGTAAATGAGAGTGCTAAAAGCAGCTGCTTGAGAGTGTCTCTTGAAGCACCAAAACCACACACACACACATCAAGCCTGATAAGCCAATCTTTACAGCAGAAATAAAAAAGTTTACAGTGTGGTTAAAAAATGTCACATGTGAAACAAGAAAACACAGCTAAGTGAGAGTTCAAATAAAATAGAATTCTTTATTAGGTCATGAAGATCACAGCTGTTCAGTGTTACTGAGCTGACCTAACTACAAGACCCTCTGTACATGTCTGCATCAGACTGAAGAAACAGCCACGAGAGGGAACACCTATCCAAAACTACTGCTTGCCTACAGATAAATACATCATGTACATTTAAATGCAACCCCACAGAGCTGCTGTCATGTGATGAACAGACGCTGCAGTGAAATTACATGTCCACCAGCCCAGTTCTTTTCTGCCTTACACACACAGACGCATCTCTATTCTGTTAACCACCACAGTCTGAGGACACTTCTTATCCCACCACCACTGTCTCCTCATCAGGGAACTCATAGTAGGGGACTTCCAGGTTGAGGGGGGCAGGGCCTTTCCTGATACGTCCAGAGGCATCGTAGTGTGAGCCGTGGCAGGGGCAGTAGTACCCTCCAAAGTCTCCAGCATTGGCGATGGGTACACAGCCCAGGTGTGTGCATACTCCGAGCACAATGACCCAGCTAGGATTGAGAACACGGTCCTTGTCGTGCTGAGGGTCTCGCAGCTCCGACAGGTTGACGGCTTCCTCCGCTGCAATCTCCTTGTCAGTGCGGTGGCGGACAAACAGCGGCTTGCCTCTCCACTTGAAGGTCATGTTTTTACCCTCGGGGATGTCGCCAAGCTTGATCTCAATCTTGGACAGAGCCAGGACGTCAGCCGAGGCACTCATGGAAGACACAAACTGCGTGACCACTGTCTTGGCAGCATACACCCCCACCACAGTGGAGGCCCCTGTGACCAGGTAGGAGAAGGCTCTCCTGGACTCGCTGCTGTCCTGGGAGGACTTGTTGGGGTCCAGAACTTCAGGGCGCCTGTAGTCAGAGAAGTCTGGCACTCTTATGTCTGTGTGGGCGTAGCGGACACCAGCACAACCTACAGATAAAAAAAACAAAAACACAGGTTTATCAGACACACAGAGGAACTGAGGGGGTTGACAAACCAGGTAACCAGTGTGTGTTCAGCTCTCAGTATTGATCCTGCAGAACCTGTCCCTTAGAAGAATCACACTCAGACAGAAAGCAGATCCAGATCTGAGATCCATATCAAAGGTTAGGGCTTGGCAATGTCAGGATTAATTAATTATTGTGCAACAATTTGTTGCCTTACTTCTATAGTTTAAGGTGTCCTTGGGTGTCCTGTAAGGGGCTATTCAAAATAAAATACATTATAATTGATATTTATTTCATGCTCTGTGATAACATGTACTAACATGCTGGGATACTGTTATCCCTACCATTATAGGGGGGATTGAAGAGGTGAGGCACCCACCCTCCAAAAAGTTTATTTCATTATCCATACAGCACCAGATCATAGCAGAAGCCATTTAGAGCTTATCTCTAATGAGTCTGGTCTATAATTCATACTCTGATTAAACAGACAAAATAGCCTTGTGTTATTTATCTAGTATACATGACAGGATGTCATTTGTCGGCACACACTCAGTATGTAATCACAAAGGAAGGTACACGGGTCAAATGAGGATAGCGTCCGGCTAGGCCCTCGTCCACTATCCATGATGTCATTCACACAGAGTGACGATTCCGAGGCAAACACACGGGAGGATGAGGATGAGGATGAGAGCCCCTCACACAGAATTTAAGACAGACAGAATAACATGTTGGCCCGTGACCTCCTACCTGTACGACGAACGTTAGCCGGCTATGCTAACCCGATATTGGCTGATAACGCCAGCATTAGTTCGGGCCAACTTGGTCATGGTCAGCTCATACAATGTTTGACGTGTTTAATGATTATGACGGACTTACCAGTCAATGTGCATGCAGCTCATGTTGTCTGGCTTAAGTTTTCTTTGTAAACAACGAGACATAAAGGGTTAAGCTAACTCATTAGCCCACTCACCGTTGATGCTAACTGTCACAGAGGGCCCGGTCTTCGGGCTCTGGCCGCTCAGGCTTTCCCGGCACAGAAACTTCTTTTTGATGTCCAGTAAAATGTTGTCTCCCTTCAGGACAACCCCTGGAACCAGCGCCTTCAGAGGACCGGCCACTGTGAAGGCTGTGGCCTGCATGTAGGGGGAAAATACCCCCGACCGAGCTGCGAGGGACATCATGTCGACGGCTGACGACTGCTGCTACGACCTTGTGGGCCTTGAATAAGGGGTTGGAGTGACGTAACCATTTGCGTAATCACTTCTTCTCCTTCTTCTTTTGGCGTTTATTGGCGGTTGGCAAACCAACTTAAAGGTGCATTACCGCCACCTATTGGGCTTGAGTGTGAAACAGTAAATTGGCAGACAACACAAATAAAAATAAACAACAAAAACGAACAAAACAAGCAAATCCAAACCTATAATAATTTACATAAATAAAACAAAACTTAAGGAATTAAATCTTTTCCATCAGACCAATCGTTTTTAAATATGCTACCAAGAACTTGAGCATACTGCCAGACTCTGCTCCTAACAGGTTCCCCATACTGAGTCCCATCCTTGAATTTGCGTAATCACGTTCTTCTACTTCTTCTTTGCAGTAGTGATGGGAAAAACAGTTCTTTTCTGTGAACTGAATCGTAAGAATCGCTTCAGAAAATGATTCGTTCAAAATATTAGTTCAACGAATTGTTCAGTACTTATCTGCAGCTCTGCCTGTGAATTAGCAAATGAAATAAGAATTAAGTGGGACACACCTACTGTTTTCAATAACGCTAAGTCCGACCTGTTGGTTCTGTCACTAAATATCACTGAAATGAAAGGGAGAGGGAGGACGGTCCTAGTTGACTAGGGTATTGAGAGAGAGTGACAGAAGGCTGGAGAGCACAACTGAAGTTTAAAAATGGACAAATCTTTTCAGTGAGTGATTTGGTTCTGTTCGTTCACCCCTGTGTTTTGTTCGTTTTGAACAAAATGTTCACAAACGTCACATCACTACTTAGGGGTTTATTTGGCAGCTGGCAAACAACCAAATACGTGTATCATTCGTTCAACTGATATTTGATTGTTAATTAAAAAATAAATTATTAAAAATGGTTGGTTTTTTCTCTTTTTCCTTTTTAAAACGAACACAAATAAATGAAAATCTGTTCGTTTTCAATATTCAGTTTGTTTCCATGGATCAAATAAAAGGAAGTTGAATTACAGGCCATGTAATGGGCAATGAGTAATTTAAGCAACTGCGTTGTCTCACAAGTCATATGGAATGTAGTACTATCGGCTATCAGCCCACATTTCAGGGTTAAATACTCTCTTAAAGGTGACCTGCTTCTCCAAAGAGGGGGTAATGGGCATCTTACCTAGTGTATTTAGATGAGTTATAGACATAAAAGCATCAAAACATGCTGTATGCAAAAGGAGAGGAGAGCTGAGGCCGACAGTCAGACCCCGGCCCCCTGTGCTCAAAGAGGGGAGATACAGTCTAGAGAGACCCTGCAGAGGCACAGAGACGCAGGTACTGCTGCATTGGTTATCACTGTAACACAATAAAGACACCGTTTTAAATGAACGAACACCCCTGTATACATCAAACCACCATAACTCATACTTAGAAAGAAGCAAAAGCACAAACAAATACTAAAATATGTGTCACTTACCCCAGTTAATGTGGTGGGGATGCTGTGTTCCGACGAATGATGATGATCGACCGACCTGATAATTAAAATTTCTCGTTACATTTTTTAGTTAACGCAAGAAAACAAGTTATATTTTCCAGAGACGACGGAAAATGGGTTAAGATCTCCAGAAAACAAGCTTTGCCTCACAAGAAAATGAGAAAAATAAGTCGAGATCTTGAGAAAGCAACCAATATTGAGTCATTATCTTGTGAAAAGGGAGAAGAAATATTTAATAAAATTATGGCCTTTTAGGACTTCTGTAGGTATCAGTACTTGGAAGAGCAAAGATCAACGTAACAGCTTCCATTAATACATGCCTATTGTGATAAAGCTATAGTAATTATCAATTCTTTTTTTAATTGTTTATTTTACCCTTTCATTGTTATTTCATCTATCTATTTATTCTTATTGTGATATATTTTAAATTCTGTAGTTTTACTGCTCAAAAATCCAGTCCTATAGGTGGCGGTAATGGGCCTTCAGGTCCACCAATCATATCAAAGAGGAAGAAGAGGCTAGTTGACAGTAGCTATAGACCGTAGTCAAAAGATAACCAGTGGTCACATCAACATCGAAATTTACCGTAAACGTTGTCATGAATTCGTTATTTTGAAGATAAGAGGTCTTTCCGAGGTGCTTGGGGGCAACGAACCGCTGCGGAAACACACACCAGCATTTAGTTCGCATATTCTAATGCTACAAAACCATTTGCTGGACACGCTGTTTGACCCTTCAGGTAAGTATTACGATCCATAGTATACAGCTGAGGTAAAGTTAGAAAGAAATACGCAGATTCAGCTTTTCCCGGTCAATAACCCATCAGCGGAATGTCCCTTTTACAAAATCGACATCTCTTTGCAATCAAACCAACGCAGATGGTGAGCTACAACTGCGTTTCCCTCAATACGAGCAGTTCTCCGCGCTTATAGCTTTCAGTGGCTTCAATGCAAAGCCGGCTAGGGACCGTCTACAAGTTGCTGCACCGAAAAATTACAATACAGAAATATTAAATAAATTCAATCAGGAGAGGTGTAGTATCATCGAAATCATTTTACTCGTAGGCTATCTCACTTTTTTCCAAACTGCATTCCTAAGATTGAATAATAATGATACTTAAAACATCTTTAGATTTTAATTAAAAAGCTTATGAATAGCCCAAAGGCCAGTGCAATACAATACAAATCCCTTTTGTAAGGTGTAGGGTGAAAAATCATTCAATAATGAAGAAATGTCCTACTGCTCTATGAACTACGCCATATTGCTTTGAATTAAAGGTTTTTATTTATTTTAAGTGTTTTTTTTTTTCAATTAGAACTAGAAATAACATTAAGCTGCATGTTATTTTTTTATTTTTATTTTTTTATAACATTAGCTGCATGCTAAAGTGCCACCGATTGTACAACACACAAAAACAATGTTCTCTAGCTCACGCTACAATTACAAGATAAGTTATGTATGCATAAATGTAATTTTAGTGAATATTTCCCTTAAAACTATTAATTCAACATGTAATAACTACTAAATAACTTGTTGTAGTGCCACCAAACTCACAGTACAAATACAGAATCTCCTTGAGTTTACTCCACAGCACTTAGATTGGTTATAAATGCATAAATACAACTTTAGTTGCCCCCCCCCCCCCCCCCCCCCCCGAAAATAAATAAATAAATAAATAAATAGAAAAAAATAAACATGTAATAAAATGTGTAATAACTGCTAATAGCTGCTGTTTGCCTGGATCAGCAACATGAATCTCTTCCCACCAATACAGATCCAGGTTTGAGGGGCACCTATACACCCATAACCAATAGTACTGATCAGCAGCGATTGGTCCAGCAACACATGTGAAAACCCTGTGTCGCTGTGCTTATCGCTTTAAGAAAGTCACATGACCAATACAGTTGCTGTTTTGTCGGTCACTGTGGCACCAAACTGTGTTTATAACGGTGTTTCTCAATTCCGGTCTTGGGGCCCCCCTGCCCTGCATGTTTTAGATGTTACCCCACTCCAGCACACCTGATTCAAATGAATGGCTCGTTATCAGGCACGGGCAGAGCCTAAACACTGGTTTATAAGGAGAGCATCTACCAACGGGATGGGTCTCTGCCAAAAGAATTAAAGCCAGAGAAGCCATTGTAATTCGGAGCCCCAAAGAAAAAGTAAGGTTTCTGCCATGTGGTACCATTTTGATCTCATATTGGCAAATACGGTGTTTGTTTTTATGTCCTTGTTTCATTCTGTTCCTCTTAGTTTCCACTTGATCTGAAGCTGAAGAAATTGCTCCAAAAAACGGAATTGCCATTTGAAAAACTTGTTTGTTTTTTGAGTAAAACTTGATTTGAAAGAAACCCTCCCTGCCTCAAGCGCATAAGCAACATCATCATTTACAATACTTTCAGTTTAACTTTCACGGTAGATCGAGTGTTCTCGTTATTTGTTGACTGTATATTTGAAATATATCAACAACATATTTACAATATGAAATATAATAATTCAAATAATTTTATGTGTTCTATGTCACTGAATCAGTACGCCATTTGAGTCTCTTAAAGGATAAGTTTGGTTTATACAGCTTTTACATTGTTTATAGAATGAAGTAGAACAAAATACTCACCCAGAAGGCTTTCCTGATCCAAGCAGTGCTTCGGGAGTTATTTAGATCCAAAATCGTGCAGCAGACATTCGTATAATGGGATCCATTCTAAAACTCCTAAAACTGCATTAATTGTCCAAAAACTCATGTTTTTCATCAATATTTCATCATGGTCCACTCCGAGATAGTCCTCTGCTGCAGTCTGTGTCACTCCAGACAGCGCTGTGTGGCTGTAATGACCTCTGAACTGACGAAGACTTTGTTTACGATTGCCCCTCAAAGAAAGGAGTCAGCTCTCCAGAGAGTACTGCACATGCGCAGTACTCTCTGGAGAGCCGACTGCGCATGCAGTGTGACCAACTGAGAAAGTTGGTCGCACCAGTGCTACCAGTGAAAGAGTGAATGTAGAGCCCTGTTTAAGCTGTTTACAAACTGTAAGACTCTAATCATGTTTTTTCTTTTTTACATTTTCTGTTTGGTGGTTGGGGGATGAAAATAAACACCATCTCCTGAATGTTGTTGTCTTGAGGATTTGAAGCCCTATGATTCATGTTTATCATCAAACCGTTGTTTTCTCTCATTGTTAACCTCACTGAGGTTACACTGCAGCATGTTATAATAAGCTCTGATCTCCTCTCCCCCAGCCTGTCCTCCTCAGTCTGCCACCATCCAGAGATGTGTGATCAGAAAGATAGCAGTGGTCTCAGGGACGATGAAGACCAGTTGTCAGTGAATGACAAGTCTGAGCCCGAGGAAAGTCTGACTACAGTACTTTCTGACCCTGAGCTGGATGACAGCGAAGAAGATGAGGATGAGGAGCCGTGTGATCAATCTGCTTTGGCTGAGTTCAGTCTGAAAGGGGGAAGCTCAGCCTTCTCATACCGCACACGCAACATCTTTGACTGTTTGGACAGAGTGACCCCTACAACCTCCTCCTCCTCCTCCTCTTCCTCTTCCACCTCTTCCACTCTCAACCAGCAGGCTCCCACCAGGAAGACAAGCCAGCCTCCACCCAGCTCTCCAGTTGCTGCCAAGAGGAAGGGGACCCCAGACTACCTGCTTCATCCAGAGCGCTGGACCCACTACAGCCTGGAGGGAGTTAGTGAGACCAGTGAGCAAGGCAACAAAATGGCTGCTTTCAACTTTCTGTCAGAACTACAGGAGAGGAAAGAGGAGCAGAAGAGGAGTGGGGAAAAGCAGCAGGGGGAGGAAGAGAAGCAGAGCCATAGTGACTCCTTCCCCTGTGAGCCCCAGCATAGGATGATCTTCTGTCGCCCGAACAATCTGAGGACAGAAGCTACTGCTACAGAGAGGAGCAAAAAGAAGGAGATGCACCTCAACCACCTGTTAGAGGAGCAGGAGGAGGAAAAACACACTGAGAGTGGAACAGGTGAGGAGACAGGTACAGGTGTGAAGGAGGAGGTACCCCCTGTTTTCACCACCAGAAAGATGAGGAGCAAGAACTACAGAAGGGGCTCAGAGGGGGAGGAGCTCTGACAGAATCCTGTGCGATGGTATGCTTCACTGACCTCTCATTCACCTGCAGCTCTGATGACTGTGAAGGCAGAGCTGGTACAGTGCTCTGTGATGTCAGAACGTATGCAGGTGAGCTGAGTATCAGAGAGATGAGGTGCCCGTGTTGATGTCAATCCAAATGGGTTGAAATAACAAAAAAAGAGCCCTTGGCTGCAGTGCACACAGCCAGAGGTGAAGGTGTCAGGTTGTCGAAAGTTAACAGACAGAGTGTATGGACTGATAAACTCCAGATGGTTCAGAGGTTACCCTGATGGAGATCAATTTATCATGAAGATGAAGATCAAAGGAGGAAAAGTTTCTGTTTTTTAAAATCTGTTTGTTCCCTTTGTTGGTGATGTTGTTTAAGTTTTAAATGTGCTCTTTCTTTCTTAAACGATTGTTTTGATGAACTTGTACAGTATTAAAGATCAATTTAACGTTTGTTGCTTTGTACCAGAGTTAGCTTCAAGCTAGTTTACATCTGCAGTTCCTTGGCAAGTCACAATTAAAGCATCGCAATGTTGAACACGCACACACACACACACACACACACACACACACACACACACACACAAACACACACACACACACTTTCATTTAGGACCTTATAAATCAGACACACATTTAAAATTAGTGCTGTCAGGTGATTAAAGAAATAATCTAATTAATTACAGCATTTGTAATTAATTAATCAAATTTATCACATTTTAATCTCACATCTGCTCAAAGTGATACTCCGGGATGGAACAAGTTGGGTCCTATCACAAGGTTTAGGGCAGAAATTACTCCTACAGCAGTGATTTTGTGCAGCAGAAGCCCAGAGCGCTCACACCAAACACCCCCTCCCTGCTCGACAGCCGGTTTCCTCTGCACTCAGACGGGGCCAATTTTTTACTTGACCAAAAACACAAATAAACGGACTCTCACCGAAAAAAATCTGATATCGGTCTGCATTCACTCTTTATTTAGAGAATTTTCAGCGCATTACTTTCACACAAAAACACCACTAAATAAGGCTCTAGTTCTTATCGTGTCGTACAACGGCGCTACCTCCGCTGCAGAGCCACAGCTGGCTACAAGGCGCTCGCCGCTTAGTGTATCAGTCCTGCTAGACAACAACAAATGCAGGAAGTCTGCCAGGACGAAGAGACACGATGAGAACTAGAGCCTTATTTAGATGTGTTTTTGTGTGAAAGTAATGCGCTGAAAATTCTCTAAATAAAGTGTGAATGCAGACCAATATCAGACTTTTTCGGTGGGAGTCCGTTTATTTGTGTTTTTGGTCAAGTAAAATATGTCCCCATCTGAGTGCAGAAGAAACCGGCTGACGAGCAGGGAGGAGGTGTTTGGTGCTGTAGGGGTAATTTCTGCTCTAAACATTGTGATAGGACCCAACTTGTTCCATCCTGGAGTTTCACTTTAAGGTCCCCAAATAAAGAATTTGAATTCTAGGACATTAAAAGACATTAAAACAATTTTAAAAATAAGGTAGGGATAATTATATTAAATAATTTTTTTATTTATTTATTTTTCTATTTTTTATTTATATTGACATACACAACACAGCACACAATATATGTACATATAAACAGTTCTATTTACAATACACATAACGCACCAAGGAGACAAACCCAGCGCAGGGGTATCAAACTAGGAGTTCATAAATCATACACGTAATTTAAGGCTTCACATATCTGCAATGTTTTAATTGCCTTTTGATTCTTAAATCCTGTAAGAGTCCCAAAATAATAATCAATCTCCAGTTTAAGTTGTAGAAAGCGTGGGATTTTTTCAGCCCATCTGGATTTATGTATGTGATATTTCCCAAGTAGTATAAGGTTTAAAAGAAAAGTCTCTTTGTATCTAGTGCTGCTGTCGAAATATAAAATAATGTCCTTCATATTTAAGTGGACGCTGATTCCAAATTGATCTGTCATAAACCTTTTCCACCTCTATCCAGAGCAGCTTTACACAAGGACATTCTTTCAAACAGGTGAATCACAATTTCAGGCTCAGATTTACAAAACACACACATTTCATCTATGTCTCTGAATCTGGAGAGTACTTTTTAACTGGTTAAATCCTATGTACAATTTTAAAGGATACTTCTCTTATCTTGTTGGTGACACAATGTTTTTTATTTATATTCCACACCAATTTCCAATTGATATTTGGAACTTTTGCTTCCTAAAAAGCCTTAGCCTTACCCTCTCTGCCCCCGGTTTAAAGCGTGTTGCTGACGTCACGTGTGATACATTAAGGGACTGTCGGAAATTCTGAAAAGAACCTGACTAGGACACTACTTTTTTACAGCTATTATATAGGACAAACGGTTTGTAAATGCCAGGCTTTTTTTTTTTTTTAAAGATGCGTTTTTGAACCCCCCCGCAGGTTTGGGATCCAGATTAATCTCCGTTATTTTTTTCATAACGTGTTAATTTGTGGAATAATAAATCAATCTGATCAATGCATCAAAATGACAGCCCTATTTAAAATTAATCTAACATTCTTGTGGAATAAAGGTACATAGTGAATATATATCAAAGATGACAGAGACAGTTTTCCAGCTTGAGCCCAGGTAATACAGCATTTGTAGCAATGACCTAGTTTGTACTTGGTTGTCATTTTTATTTTGTCTTGTTATGATTCTAGAAATGGACATTTAAACTTACTGTTTTAGTAGTCTCAGCCTTAATGACAGTGTTAATGGGGTGTAAAATAGTTTTGGAAAAACCCTTTGTTTGATGAAAACCTCTAAACCAAAGCTTTTAGATGATAGTACATTATTATCAACTGTAATGCTTAGTGCAAATTAAGGAAAACAGCAAAAACAGAAAATGTGAGAAATGAAAAGACAATTGACTTTCATCTCCAACTGCTTACACGAAGCCTAAACTTCACCTTATGCATATATGTTAGGGCTGTCATTTTGATGTGTTAATTAGATTAATTAAATACACCGCAAATTAATGCGTTCAAAAACGCACTTTGTAAAAAAATGCCTGGAATTTACAAACCGTTTTTCCTATTCAAAAGCTGTAAAAAAGAAAAGAAAAAAAAAGTGGTGTTCTCGTCACATTCTCAAATTTCCGACGGTCCCTGACTGTATCACACGTGACGTCAGCAACATGCTTGAAACCGGGGCAGACAGGGTGATTTTTCTGAGACTGCCGTCCACATCTCGTTTATTCACACGTCCTTTTTGAAAATCTGCAGAAAATCAGCCGTTTTCTTTAGCTTATTCTATTAAAAAAAAAAAAAAAAACACTAAAGTGTTTTTGTACATAGTTGCTCACAGTTTTTAGCCTTTAGCCCTGGTTCTCCTGACCTCATAGAAGTAAAGAAGTTCATATTGCAGTGAAAAATGAGTCAACAGCGAGTAAAAATGTGACAGAATCAAAAAACCGTCCCAAAGTTGAAATCAGCTTATCTAGGTGCAGGAATGTGTAGATTTTTCAAGATAGTACCACATCACTTTTTCATGTGTTCCTTATGCCTCGGGGTACCTTAAAATGTGTTGTATATATTCCCACCTTATTTTTAAAATTGTTTTTATGTCTTTTAATGTAATTTTAAGGTCCTAGAATTCAAATTCTTTATTTTGGGACCTTGAGAAGATATGAGATTAAAATGTTATTAATTAGATTAATTAATTACAAATCCTGTAATTAATTAGATTATTTTTTTAATCGCCTGACAGCAAATATGTATATATATATATATATATATATATATATATATATATATATATATATATATATACAGAAATAAATACTATATAGTTATTTGATGTGAAATACAGGGAGGATGGAAATTTGTATTTCCCAGTGGTACCTGAATGCATGGACGTATATGACTCTCCTGGCGAAGTATGACGTCTGTGGCCACAGGTGATGCGGCACACCTTTACTGCGCTCACAAAGGCTGAGGAGGAATGCGGAAGTGTCGCTCGGATCGGACTTTTTGATTATCAGAATGACCACGATTGGCTGATTGATGGGAGGACGGCATGAGACGGACACGGTGAAACATGTTAGCTCACTTCAACACCGGGGACCGAACCAACATGTTCTACAAGCGTTCTCAGGTAAACACACACACACACACACACGCACACGCACACACACACGCACTGCGAGACACCGTCTACGTTTCAGTGTTAAACACGGTAAATGTATTCATCACATTACATGAATTTAACAGTCGGTATCATGCTGTGCCTTTGTCTCACCGGATGCTTGTGTGTTTTTAGCTGAACCTAAGGTTCTGCTCAGTTTAAACTTTACCTGAGATCCTGAGTATCATGATGACTTCATTCCTAACAGCTGTAGCTGATTTGTTGAGCTCTATATTTCTTTTTCATGTTTTATTAAACACATGTGGGGAATTGGCGCAGAGCTATAACGTTGGTTTAAAGACGTTTCTGTCCATTTTAATGTAGTGCGCGCGCGCGCACACATGCACGCACACAGTTACAAAAGTGTTTTTAAAAGTGTGTAGTCAGTCTGAAAGGCAGTGGAATCAGCTTTTATAGGCTACCTCATAGATCTTCCTCCTCCCTGCGTGTTACATCTGGTGGTATTCCACGAAGCTGGCTTGGCTCAAAGTTTATTTCGGTTAGCTTTACTAACTTAATTCAGAGTTCAGTTCCACAAATGAGGTTCAGGGCGAGGGTGGCTTGGTAACAGGGGCTGTCTGTAGTATAGGTTAACAGATGGAACACAAACAATCCAATTCAGATCAAACAGGGTTCCTGTTAAGGATGCACAATAATATCGGAATGTTATCAGAATGAGACGGTATTGGCTTGAAAAAAAAAAAAATGATATCAGCCACCGCACCAAATTCTGCAGATATAATAAACCAATAAATAATGGACTGAAGCTGCATTTACTTTTAGCACTGCGCTGCTGTACAGTTGCACTTCTTACACGCTCCCTGTGAACAGAGGTTATGTTTACTGACAGTCAGTTATGAAATTAGCCAAATTTGCCCTGGCTGTAGGTATTGTTGTGATTCTTTCAGGAAGAGTATCATCCAGCTTTCAAGTATAGTTTATCTTTTGGATTTCTTTTTGTTTGAAAGCAATTGTCATAAATAAATATACAGATCCAGGTATATATTTTTCTTATTTTTCACAATAAATGAGTATTATATAACAGATGTGATGAGAGTGCTATGCACCATAGTACAATATGCTTCTGTCAATACAGAAGAGAGTTGATTATCTCTGCAATTATGGGTACAGAAAAAATATTGGTATCACTATCGATATCAGCTAAATGAGTTGTTAAATATTGGCTTATCGGATATCGGCAAAAAAAATCAATATTGTGCATCCCTAGTTTCTGTCATTTGTTAGGTTTTATCATGCTGACTCATATTGCACTGTTCTTTTTCCTTTTTTAAAGCGTACTTTGAGATAGTCGCTTGAAGATATTCAAAAGGGGGTGTTTGTATCACACAAGAGCCTGTTCTGCTGTGGACTGAGACAACTGTTACCCCCCCATACTTCTCTCCCACTCTCTCTCCTCTATCTGTCTCTCTCCAACCCCAAACAGTCGAGACAGATGTCTGTCTAACGTGAGTCTGGTTCTGTCCGAAGTGACAAGTTTTTCCCTGCCATTGTAACTTGCCAAATGCTGCAAAGTCCTGTTCTCATGGTGAATTAAGATAAGATAAGACTCCTTATCTGGTCTTGATGTTGGGTTTCCGCAAATAAAATTTTATTAACATGTAGGGTCTAGAACTGTTAATGCTTTTGTAAAGTGTCTTGAGATAACATTTGTTATCTTGAACAGTCTTTGTTATGGTTGGAGCTCCTCTGGTTTGAACTGTGTGGAGTCCTCTAGACATCACTGTGTTCTCTGAGCTCACAGATCTGCAGGTCATTGACTACTGACTGGTAATTCTAATGGAAACAAAAGGAACCACAGGTTGACTGCTTCTGCAAAACAGGGCAAACAACAGCATAATAAACAGCTGCAAGTTTAAACAGAGAGAAAGTGAGGCACATCAATACAGCTCATAAACACTGTCCAGCAGTTTATATAAAGCCTTAATGCTTGTTGAGATGAATCACTTAAAATTCCATAATTAACCAAAAATAGAGCAAAGAAACTTTTCAAATGTTGACTTTGAGAAATGTTATTGTGTCGTTACTACCTGCTTTATGTGACATAATATGCTTGAGATGTATGTGGAAAAGCAGAAACCTTGGTGTCATACAGATAGCACTGCCTCATGCATTTCGGATGAGATGTAGAAGTATTTTGAGCTCATGACGGTGTTGGCCGCTATGACGTAGAATCAGTCCAGAAGTATGAAGTACAAACTAGAAAAGCAATTTCTATAGATACAGCGCTGTGAATGCAGAATGCTGAAGCAGCTTGTGCTGAACTGCTAATGCAGAGTGACTGAAGATAAGTATGAAAATGGTTGAATGAAGTCCTGAAAAGCTTGTGCTGAACTGCTACTAATGCAGAATGCTGTAGAAACCTGTCATGAACTCTTGGATGAAAGGAAGTGGATGGATGAATCAATGGAATTGGTGAATGAATTAAAAAGTTTAAATAGCTAGATTATTCAAGAATTTAAGGAATTAATTAAAATTTAAAGAACATTCATGGAGATAATTCTTTGACTGAGGGAAAATGGAAGTCTAACCTTTAAAACACTGTTTAGATTTGATACTTTGTGCCAATGTGTGCGTTTATAATCATGTAAACCTGTCAGCTGAGGCCCATCTGAAGCCAGATGTTGCCATGGTGATCATTGATTACTCACTGCCATCAGAGAGCTGGTTGAGAATGTTGATTACCAAGACCTTCCCACTGAAATTATGGTGTCAAACTGCAATGGTAACTTGACCAAAGGTGCGATCAGGAAAATGACCAGACCATATGAATCCTGAGACCCTTAGGAAGCTGTCCATGTCCATTTCATTTACTTTATTTGTCATTGCAACAAGTACAACAAAATTGGGAACAATTAAAATGTAATTGCAATTGCATTCATGTTTGTAGACCCAGAAATGTGGTTGTGACGGTGAATGATCAATGAGCGATCCTCCACTGACCTCTGAGAAAGACCCACTGGAATTAATATTGGAGCACATGGGCTAAATTTTGACTTTTCCTGACTGTTTACCATTTTGTGACTAAGTGCTCTATCCTTTTGCTTTAAAAAACATTTTGCCAGAAGCTGGACAAAATTACCTAAATTTTGATACCATAAATGTGTTCCTGGGGCATAAATTGTGGCCAAGGGGACAATATCTCCAAAAAGTTTCCAGATTGTGTCTCCCCCTCAGTCCACCCTGTTGTTTGAATCTCCCACTCTAAGCTGCGTTTCCATCAAGCAGTACGGGTCGGTTCAGTACGGTTTGAGACGGTTTGGGACAGTTAAGTCTGATCCCGTTTGCGTTTCCACAGCAAACTGTGCCCTCTCGTGGTGGGCGGCGTGTAAGCCGCATGCCGGAAGCCACAGCTGGTAAACAATAGCGCGACGCCGTAGCAGCTTACCCCGCTAATAAATCCAACAAATAAGAAAACGCGACACAGTAAACAAAGAGCAATGATGGAAGACATGCAGCATTTTGTCCTCTCTGTGATTGGCATGTAGCTCTTTGATACAAAGTGCGATCAAGCTTCGTTTCAGAGAAGTCTGTGTGCCGCCAGGAGAAATGCAGCCGCTGTCGGGGTAAGTGACGATTCTTTTGATCAATCAACGGTCTGCAGTGTGTTGCTCCACCTCCCGAGAGCGGATCGGTTCAGTCTGGCACCCATACGAAAGGGTCCCAAAAAAGTGGGACCGCTCATCTCGGTTTTTAGGGATCCGTCTGGGATGAGTCAGTGGAAACGCCGCTAAAAGCGCACCGTACTGAGACGAACCGACCCGGACTGCTTGGTGGAAACACGGCTTAAGCTGAAACATCCCCCCAATACACACCAATGTTAGATGGCTCATTGAAGGATCATTGTGAAGAAACAATGAATGCTAGGAAGAATATGAAACCCACTGAATGAAGCCAAAAAGTAGCTGAATGTTTTTGAAGTTTGAATGAAGTTTCTAGCTGAATGTATGACTGGATGAAAAGGGTTTGAAGCAGGCTGAAAAATGTCCTGAAAGGTGCAAATCCTGAAGATTCCACATTCATTCTTTATGGGACTGAAATCACGAAAAACATGAAATATCTCTGAAAGTATTCGTAAAAAGGTCATGAAAAGCCATAACCCCCTATTCCCGAATAGGATGCACGTTTTGAAGTTTGAACAGTGAAAATCAGTTGAAGTTTTTAGGAGTAGGGGACGAGATCTTAAGACCCTTATGCAGCCCATCTGAGCTTTGGGCACTGAACCACTCTTAAAAACCATGATCTTTGAGCACAGTACATCACTGCATCCACAAAATGAGGTTTAAACTGTACTATGCAAAGATATAAGCATATCCCAGAAACAGCAGACTCCTCTAACTTAGCTTGTTTATGATGAGCTGAAGGGAAGTAGAAAACTATCCTGTACTCTGATGAATCCAAATCTAGCATTTCTTTAGGAAAGCATTGGACCTCGGCACTAATGAGGAGAAGGAGCACCCGGCTTGTTCTCAGCTTATGGTCCAAAACCAGAAGCCTCAATGGTTTAGGAGACAGAAGAGTCCATGGCACGGGGAGCTTACACATCTGTGAAAGCGTCATGAATGTTTAACACTATCTACAGGTTTAGGAGCAGCATGTGCTGCCATCCAGACCATTACTGTGGAAGCCCTTAGAGATCTCAGAGAGACAACAACAAACCTCATTCTCGCATGGCTCTGTAGTAGAAGACTCCAGGGTCTATAGACATTTCACTTGGCATCACAGCTCTTATTAAACTGCGGTTGGATCTGTAATTTTTTTCCAGTTTTTTTTTATCATTGGAAAAACAGCTAGAAAGTGCAGCTACAGCTGGCTCAAAGAGAAACAAAACCAGCTGCTGGGTTTAGGAAAAGATGTTGGTATAAAATGAGCTTTTAACTTGTGTTCATGCTCTATTCACTGAGTTTAGGGCTGACTTGGGTATTTGTGCGGTGAGTCAGCTCTGCTGAGCCTCATGAACAGCAGGTCAGCAGCTGATAACAAGCCAACGGTCACTAGTTTACATGTCCCACAGATACTCAGCTCATTTGAATAACCAGAAAGGACATACACAGCTATTTTATGAAGCTCTGTATGTCCAATGTTAACCTGTGTGTGTGTGTGTGTGTGTGTGTGTGTGTGTGTGTGTGTGTGTGTGTGTGTGTGTGTGTGTGTGTGTGTGTGTGTGTGTGTGTGTGTGTGTGTCTTAGGAGAACATTGAGTTGTGGGACAGACGGAAGAACAGTCACAGTCACAACAACAGTCATGAGCCTTTACTTCCTTCTACGGTAAGTATGTTACCTGTGTGTGTGTGTGTGTGTGTTTCAGTGTGTCTCATACAGAGCAGGTAACCGTTTTTATCAAACAAACGGTGTGTACTTTAACCTGTTAGAGCATCATTTGACTGTTTGAAACAGATAACTCCTGAGTAATCACATGCATGCACCCGCACACACGCACAGGCACACACACACACACACACACACACACACACACACACACACACACACACACACACACACACACACACACACACACACACACACACACATGCACAGGCACGCGCACACACACGCGTGCACATGCGGGCACACACACACACACACACACTGACACACTGACACTCACCATGTGTCTCAGTTGATGGAAATGATCACTTACCTGCACTAACCTGTTGAAACACAGACCGGTCTCTTTATCATGTTTATTGAAACAAACGGTCACTGACACTATCTGCCATGAGACAGCACCACATGACCTGTGTTTACAGTCCTCCTGAAACACCTGAACAGATGCAACAAAGCTTGGGTGTAAGTGCAGCCCTGTGACCGTCCATCTGTGCTCCACCTCAGCAGTGGAGCTGAAAGGTTTCCCTCAAGTGTCTGTGAGTGGTTCTTCTGGCTCTGATGTGTTTCAGCCCCAACTGAGCCTCGACAGCATGGAACCTTTCACAGCTACACCTGGTTTTGTGACAAGGAGTCGGACACCTAAATTACATTTAAAGTAATAGTCCGGGATGGAACAAGTTGGGTCCTATCACAAGGTTTAGGGCAGAAATTACCCCTACAGCAGTGTTTTTGTGCAGCAGAAGCCCAGAGCGCTCGCACCAAACACCCCCTTCCTGCTCGTCTGACGGCTTCCTCTGCACTCAGACAGGGACATATTTTACTTGACCAAAAACACAAATAAACGGACTCCCACCAAAAAGTCTGATATTGGTCTGCATTCACGCTTTATTTAGAGAATTTTCAGTGTGGTTCTTTCACACAAATACACCGCTAAATAAGGCTCGAGTTCTCATTGTGTCGTAAAACGGCGCTACCTCTGCTGCAGAGCCACAGCTGGCTACGAGGCGCTCGCCGCTGAGTGTATCAGTCAGCGCTTGGCATGCCAGATATGAACAAACGCAGGTAGTCTGCCAGGACGAAGAGACACGATGAGAACTAGAGCCTTATTTAGCGGTGTTTTTGTGTGAAAGTAACGCGCTGAAAATTCTCTACATAAAGCGTGAATGCAGACTGATATCAGATTTTTTCGGTGGGAGTCCATCCCGCTCCATCCCAGAGTATCACTTTAAGCATCTGTATTGTATCCTAAAGACAAAACACCCTGTTCCTGTGTCACTTCAAATTTAGACCAAACCACACATAACCAGTCTGTCATAGGTCGTGTGTTGAAATAAAGACCCACTGAGGAATAGAGTGACACTTTGTTGTTCTTACTGGACAATCTTCATTGGACCTGGATTTTACCTGAACCTGGATATAGTTTCAGTGCACGGGTAGCACCATAACGTCCCTGTTTCTTCCAGTGGTCATGTAACAAAATGTATACAGCCTGTACCAATGACGTGTAGGCAGGTGGATCCTGGACCAGTGACAGTCTGCAAGCAGATACTATTGCTTTTTACAGCAGACCAGGTTTTTGAAGCACAATCAAGTTTTTTATGGTCTTTGAAAGATGTTCTATGTTTTTTAATTGTAATCCAAGATGTTGTCTCTTTCAGCTGTTTCAAGGCGAGTCAGTGTTTTTTCTCTCACATATTTACGGTTACATTGAGGTGTTTTAAGGTGTCAGTCAGTTTACCGTATTTTCCACACTATAAAACCTAAAAGCCTTAAATTTTCTCAAAAGCCGACGGTGTGCCTTATAATCCAATGCGCCTTATATATGGATCAGTATTGATTAATCATGGCTACCATGTTCAGGGGGCGTCGCCGGAGTAACAGCGTTAAGACCCGGTAAAGAGGAATTCTGCTAAGTGCTAATGTTAGCTCGCAGGCTGGCCCGGGCTTCTTCTCTTGTTATTTGTCAGAGCAATACAGCGCCTTCCCCCAAAGGTCTGGCATTTGAACTGATCTCTGGAACCTGTTTTTGTGGACGGCAGAAAAGGCTTTGTCTTTACAGCGCACTTTTGAAAATGGCACAGAAAACAGTTGGATAGGAAAATGTGTGGCTCCGTGTGGATGTAGCCTGAGTTTGACTGACTAATCTATTTTGTTGACTTTCCTTTTAGCGCAGCTCTATCTAGCAGATGCATAACGCAACCACAGCCACTACTATAGCTTCTACTCTATGCGCCTTATAATGCGGTGCGCCCTATATATGAAAACAGTTTTCATATAGGCCATTCATTGAAGGTGTGCCCTATACTCTGAAGCGTCTTATAGTGCGAAAAATACGGTACATGTCTTTTGGTGTTTTCATTTATTTAATGTCTTTGAGTGCAACTATGAGCTAGTAACAGTGTTTAGACATTGTATGGTGTCTTCTTATAAAAATTTCAAAGCAAAGTTTTGTGCTTTTTGTGTGTGTGTCACAGGCTGTTCACAGGACTTTTGATTATGTCTTGGTGGCTCAGAAAGTGGAAGATGACTCTGACCACAGAGCTCAGAGACAGAAGATGTTTATCCAAGCGCTGCAGAAGAAGAACATCACTGTCACAGTCAGTCTGCCTTATCTCTTTCACCGTCACATGACCTGGTAATAACCACACACCTGTTGGAGTGAAGTGATGCAGACTTTTCTGTGCTCCAGGAGATCTGTCATGATGATAAGGTGTTTTATGGGCTTCGTGCCCCTCGGGAAGTATTCGAGGACTACCAGTACCTGCTCAAGGTGTCTGACTCCTGCAACTGGTGTGGAGATGTGAAGGGGACTGTCACTCAGGCAACCAGGTAACACATGCACACACATTCACATTCAGACTCACTGCTGTAAAAGCTTGGGGTCAGACAGACAGTATGAAGTTTGAGACTATAAAATGTTTCATTCACACTGAATATCAAAAACCACTGCTGTAAAATGCATCTCCACTTTACACAAAAAGTCAAGCAATCTGGGCTGAGCAGATGATTTCTTCGGTGTAGCAATGACAACAGCAGAATAAGCTGTTTGGCATTGGCAGAGACAGTCTGGCAATTTGATATGGACAGATCTCTCATCCTCAGCCCTGCTGCTCAACCCACAAGCGCATATTCCTCATTTATGTGGCTCCATTTGAAAGAGAAGTAACAGGCTTCAGGTGGGATAAGACCAATCCTTTGTTATAGCTAAAATGAAACACACATTACCTTTTTTTGCCAAGTTAATAAGCCTGGTTTTTACTCTGTGTTGACCTGTGGTGGCTGAAGCAGTCCTGAACTCTGCATGCTTACATTGTACTTGTCTGCACTGCTCTGCACTGCTCTGCAGAGCTCCGTTAAAACATTTGAGGGCATTGTGGTTGACGTGACAGTGAGACCATCTGTTTTGGTTTGGGCTCTGGGCATTTTATGTTCAGTCTACAATGATACATGTTCCTGTTGGTGCATGTCAGACTATGAATGTAGGCTTAGCACTGATTTGACTCAGCAGTCTCTAATATCAGAGAGACACTAACCCGACTGCAGGATCTTACCTTCCAGGTAAAAATGTATTTATGGGTGATGTTGAAATATGTTATATCATATAAATCCCATTTTTTCCCTCCTGAATGACATCTTAACTCACCTCATTTCAACCCTTTTGTTTTTCTACAGAATCAGGATCGTCCATTTTATTCTTCATCAGACCTTCATCAATACAGGCGGTCAGTGTGGTCAGTTGATGATGTGTTGTTTCCAGCTGTTCAGTCTTCAGTTATTGGTGATATTAAATGAGATATTAAGATGGGGTGTGTACTAACCTGCAGGTGTGTTTCCTTCTATCAGAGAACCTGCAGGAACTGTTAAAGAAGGACGTGTTTGAGACCATGTTCTGTCTCCATGAGGTGAGTCAATCAGTCACCACATCTGCTCTGTGACCATTGACTGCTAACATAATCTGATCAAGTGACCACTGACACACCTGGATCATGTGACCACTAACATTCTTTGAACATGTTACCATTAACTAGAGGTCGACCGATATGGGTTTTTTGGGGGCCGATGCCGATGCCGATGCTTTCCAAATTTGGGCAGCTGATGCCGATATGCATAGCCGATTTTTCCAATTTGATATTCAGGCCGATTGTTAACTAAATATATATTTATCACATTTTTGTGAAACGGAGAAATTTCTGAGCAACTAAAATAAATCTATTACAACAAGTTGTGTCCAGTCCTCTGAACATTTTTTCAGCTTTCAAAACAATGAAATATTTTGTCTGAGTAAACACACAATGTAACAAGCAGTAGTAAACATTCACACTCTTCTTAAAATGTCAAAAAAGAAATTTAAACTTATTAATATAATTTGAACAAAAGTATGTAATGTATCCAAGTGGTTCCACAAGTTTGAGGTGCTCATCTTTTTTGTGCCTGATCAAAAATTGCGTCATTTTATACAACGGATCAAAATCGGCTTTTTAAAAGAAAATATGGCCGATGGCCGATAGAGACAAATGTCCAAATATCGGCCCGATATATCAGCCGGACGGCCGATATATCGGTCTACCTCTACCATTAACTCACTGGAGCATGACAACTGACACATTCTGATTGTCTGACCAATTGCACACTCTGAACATGTCTGTGTCTTGTTTCCCATAATGCTTAGAAAAAGAAGCAAAAACACCTGAGGGAGAATTGGGCTCGATGGTCGGGCCTGTTTGTAGGACAACCAGTCAATGAAGTCAAGTCAGTACCTGTGGTGTGTGTGTGTGTGTGTGTGTGTGTGTGTGTGTGTGTGTGTGTGTGTGTGTGTGTGTGTGTGTGTGTGTGTGTGTGTGTGTGTGTGTGTGTGTGTGTGTGTTTATGTGTGTGTGTGTGTGTGTGTGTGATTGTGTTTGTGTTTGTGTGTGTGTGTGTGTGTGTGTGTGTGTGTGTGTGTGTGTGTGTGTGTGTGTGTGTGTGTGTGTGTGTGTGTGTGTGTGGTAGTAGTAAGCAGTCAGGAATCTTTTCCATCTGTCAGCTAGCTTGTAAGCCCTTACAGTGTATAGTTTGAAATCCAAAACGCTGAAACTGTTTTCTTGCCACTTTGTGGTGGCCATCTAATCAGATGTGTTCATATGTTGCTGAGATCAGACTAAATGTGTGAGAATTTTTAAATCTCTGTATGGTCATAAGATGTAAAAATCCCTGAATCTGTTGGTAAACTGATCACAGTCTGTTTTAAAAAGAGATCCTTACGAGATTTGCTGAAACCCTCTGTGTGTGTGTGTGTGTGTGTGTGTGTGTGTGTGTGTGTGTGTGTGTGTGTTTGTGTGTGTGTGTGTGTGTGTGTGTGTGTGTGTGTGTGTGTGTGTGTTCCCTGTAGGTGTTACTTTGGAGAAAAAGTGGCCCTGTACTACCTGTGGCTGGGCTGGTATACAAAGTTGTTGGTCCCTGCTGCTGCCCTGGGTGTGGTTGTATTTTTGTATGGGCTGGCCTTTTTCAACACCAACCCTCTCATGTGAGTGTGACCTTTGACCTTAAAAAAAAGCTGACCTTTGAGAATGACATGTGAAATGACATCACCATCCTCCTACATGCATAATAAGCTCAGTGCCTACCAATAGTAAAGCTGTTTCTTATTGCGCCTCCTGAGGGCCTGGAGCAGTTCCTTTTGAAGTAGTTTTCAGTTTTTGAGCATTGTTATTGCAGCATGTATGAGGTAATTAGCACATTTATTCTATTCTATCACTGTTTGTTTGTACTTAAGCATTTCCTTTTTAAGTTTAATTGTTTGAGCCTTTGCAGCACATTCCTCCTGATGAGGAGTGTTCATGCCTTTTCAGATCACCTGCCCAGGTGTTTAAAACATCTGCTGAAAATGAAAAAGAGCTATATGAGAGCTATACTGAGAGTAGGTCAGACAGCAGCAGACTGTGCACTGACTGTCTCATTGAAACACACCGGAGTGTGCACATGCCCGCGGATAAGCTGGAGTGAATCGTCAGCGATCTGTTACTTATATATAAAAAAAAGCTCAGGAACATGTCTGTATAAACCTTAATGTGAGTTATTATATAATATAATATTATAAGGGGTTGTTCACATTTAAAATCAAAATATCACATAAACAATTTTGACACAATCTTTTATCATTTTTCATTTTTCCATTTTTAAAACCAGGACAGAAAAACATGTTTTTTCTGTTTTTCTGTTATTCCGTTATTCAGTTTTGGTTTTAAAACAAAAAAAACAAGTCAGTTTTTTCATTTTTTTTATTTTGTTTTGAAACAGAATAACGAAAGAACAAACCATACACGGATTTTCCTTGTCCTCCTGTCTGCTTCTGGTGCCCCCTCTAACAACATCTGAAGTGAAAAAATGGAAGGGGGAAAACATAACTTATGTGTATTTATCTGCAATATCAGACATGCATTTACATAATATGCTGTCCACATGCACGAAAACCTTACCTTTAAAAGCAACAGCATTTTTTACATGTACAGCCATGTGTTGTTCAAACTTCGGTTGTGGAAATGACTTCAAAGTAAGGGAATGTGTGTTTCTTTAGTGGCAAAGAAGTCTTCGGAAAAATTGAAACATGCATCTGCAGGAAAAAAAATAATGGTGCATAAGTGAACAAATTTTAGCTTAAAAGTTGTATTCCATTGTATGATTTCACACAAAGTAAGAAAACAAATAAGCAGTTCCAGATCAGCCAATATAATGTACACACAGTTCAACTAGCCGACGTTATCACAGCATTCTAAAAAGAAAAGTTCTTTGATCTAATGTAATTCATGACTGAGAGTCATCAACTGATCAAGAAAGTCTGTCCACTGCTTGATAATTCTAGCGATACATTCACGAGAAAAGTACAATGGTGACCTACCGTAATGGTGGAAGTCCAGCTGATGAATGTAGCACAAAAGTGCCATCCCTTACCTTCAAATGTCAGAGGAGCTGGAGGTGGAATAGCCAATCAGACGTGTAATACTGAAAAAAGGGAATAGTTTCACGTCACATCCGTCTCACATTGGAGCTGGCTACCGATTCACGTTGGAGCAGCCGTTAGCCTGCTGAGAGTGGAGGTCTGCAGCTGGACCCCTCTCGATTCTCTTCCAGCTCTCCACAACGAGAAACAAATGCGGAATGTTTTTAACTTTCACTTTCGCTTTTCTGCGCACTCTGCCCTCCTCTCTGAGTGCCGTTCGGTCACAACAATCAGCTGTGCACTGCTCGAAACATGACAGCAGATGAATTTGATGCTATTTTACAACAGGATACCAAAATACTGCTAGCTGAGAAATTATAAGAAGACAAACCTCGATACAATTCAACCAGACCCCAGGCTCAACGACTAAAGTCACTAGAGTCCTTTCAGCATCACCAACTTTATCCAGGTAGCTGCCAGGTAGCTGCTTTATGGAAATGAAAGTAATATTATCTCCAATTTTAGTTAATATTTTGAAAGTATAATATAATATAATATAATATCATATAATATGATATAGTATAATATAATATAACATAATACAATCAGCCAGTTGAATAAATCTGAATGAATTATTTTACTGGAACTAAAAATATGTAACTACATAAAGTTTGGTTTAAAATAAAGTTTGGTTAAAAATAAAATTTGCTCAACTTAACCTAATTGAGATTTTCCCGTTTTTGTATTCATAAAAAATCCAACTAAAAGGTCTGCTTGAATCATCATACTGATGTCATTTTATGCATCAGAGGTTTGGATTTAACATTAATAAAGTGATTTAGAGGAGAAATCAGAATATCAAGATATATATCGTGTCTCGAGCTATAGCCAACAGATATCGAGATATTGGATTCTGGCCATATCCTGCAGCCCTACTCTTGCTATGTTTTTTTACTCGCTTGCATCTCCCTGTATGCTCTCGATTGTTGAATTTGTGTGGGCGAGGACTAAAAAAGTGTGTGAGGCAGTTTACTCTGCGCATGTGGTATGAGATAATTTGCTCGTTTGTTTGTTTTATAGCTCGTGCGACATATGACACAAATATGACGCCATAGCTAGCCTCAAGCAGATTCTTGAGGAACAGTGACTTTTAGCACTCACGCGTAGGCTTCATTTTTACTGACTGGATGTTGCCCCTTGATGTCCATGCAGCGTCAGTGAATAAGCCATGAGAACAAACCTGTTGTCTCCCAAGTCCCTTTTGTTGGACTATGATAATATATTAATATATGACATACTACAGTAACAAAAGCCACCATCAGTAACACACTATGCCCAGAGGGGCTCAAATCCTGCCAGGTGTGTCCCCCTGTTTGAGCTAGTACATGTCCAGGCCCATCTGAAGTTTGCCAGAGAGCATATGGGTGATCCAGAAAAGGATTGGGAAACCATTATGAGGTCAGATGAAACCAAAATAAAACATTTGGTAAAAACTCAACTTGTCATGTTTGGAGGAAGAAGAATGCTGAGTTGCATCCGAAAATCACTATGATGCATGGTGGCAAAAAACCTCATACTTTGGGGCTGTTTTTCTGCAAAGGAGACAAGACGACTGATCTGTGTCGAGGAAAAAATTAACGGGGCCATGTAGCTGAGATTTTAAGCCAAAACCTCCTTCCATCACGGAGAGCATTGAAGATGGAACGTGGCTGGGTCTTCCAGCATAACAATGATCCCAAACGTATCGCTCAGGCAACAAAGGAGTGGGTCCATAAAAAGTATTTCAATGTCCTGGAGTGGTCTGGCCAGTCTCCAGACCTCAACCCATAGAAAATTTATGAAAGAAGTTAGAAGCCCCAAAACATCCCTGCTGTAGAGGAGATCTGCATGGAGGAATGGGCCAAAATACCAGCGACAGTATGTGCAAACCTAGTGAATAGTTAAAGAAACATTTGACCTCTGTTATTGCCAACAAAGGTTATGTTACAAAGTATTGAGCTGGACTTTTGTTATTGACCAAGTACTTTTTACCACGATAATTAATCAAATACATTCTTTACAAATCCTTCAATGTGATTTTCTGGATTTTTTTTTTCTCATTTTGTCTCCCATAGTTGAAGTGTACCTCTGATTAGGATTTCAGACCTCTCTCATCTTTCTAAGTAGGAGATCTCTTAAAATCAGTGGCTTACTAAAAACTTTATTGCCCTACTGTTCCTAGTGAGTCAAATTCTCTTAGTTCTCCTAATGTCCTGTGGGATGTATAGTATGGTAATTGTACCATTTTGTTGTTGTTGTTTTTGTTTTTATTTTGTATTTATTTATTTATTTTTTTCATTTTGGCTGCATAATGATACCCCCTTGGCACACTTACTGCCCTGCTATTGCCCGCATGAGGTCTGATACCCTATAATACGTTTTAAATTCAAGCATTGTGCAAGTGATTCTTGTAACACGTGACCATTGTGCAACCATGTGTTGAAAAATGTACATAGAAATTAATAAATAAATCATGAACAAAAAAAAAAAAACATCTGCTAAAAGACAGGGGAATCATAGCTCATGTATCTGACAGCAGAATGTAATGATGGAGCAGAAGACAGGCAGTGATGTATTTACCATTCCCCATTTTCTACAGGACCGCTAACCTGTATGTATGTTTGTATATGTATGTATGTTTGTGTGTGTCTCACAGTAAAGAGGTGTGTAACTCCAGCGTGATCATGTGTCCTCGCTGTGATACCAGATGTAAAGTATGGCAGCTGTCAGACACCTGTACCTACGCCAAGGTGAGCTCTACATGGCCTCAATGTGACAAACAGAATTAGAATTATACACCCAAATTTGATTGCATGTGGACATCAATGTTTAAATTATTAATTACAGCCCTCTTTTCAACCTGTGCGACTGTTTTAAGGTTTAACTCACATTAACACCTTAGCTGTTAATATAGACTAACATTTGCACTAAAACTAGCTGCTGGCTTGGTGCTGGCTAAAGTGTCAATCATGATCCTTGTTTCAAGACAGTTAAACTAATCCGTGATGTGTTGTGTCACCTTTTTAGGTCAGCCATCTGTTTGATAATGAAGGGACAGTTGCTTTTGCCATGTTCATGGCCATCTGGGGTGAGTCAATGATAACTACTCCATGTGGAGATCTTATTAGCTTAAGATAAGATCACACAGATGTGATGTCTATGAATATAATTGTAATAAATTTGATAATCTATAGCTTCCTTAGTTGCTTTGGTTCATTTTCAAATCAGAATTGAAATTCTCTAAACCAGTGTTTCCCAGTCCTGGTCCTGGGGACCCCCTGCCCTGCATGTTTTTTATATTCCCGACTCCAACACACCTGATCCAAATGATCAGCTCGTCATCAAGCTCTGCTGGAGCCTGATAACGAGCCATTCATTTGAATCAGGTGTGCTGGAGTGGGGTAACATCTAAAGGCGTATTCAGACCTGGACTGTTTGGTCCACTTTAAACGGACCAGGGTCCCACGCTGGTGTGGACTTTTCATGCAGGTGTGAATAGACACAAACAAACCCTGGTGCGGACCAAACAACCGGACCAAGACCCACTTTTTGAGGTGGTCTCGGTCCGCTTCCAAACAAACATTGGTGCGGTTGGTGGTTCTCCGGTGCAGGTCTGAATACAAACCAAGATCCAACCGAACTAACTACAGGATAGATGCGCCTTTTGGGCCTATAAAGCCACCTTAACCTAACTGTCTTTGGTTCACACCTGATCCTCCATCTTCTGTTTAGCCACACTGTTGCTAGCATGTTGTGGTTCAGAACACGCAGAGCATAGCTTCTCCTTTAGGTATGCATGATATCATCGGCACAATATCGGTATCGGCTGACAAAAGCTTAGAAACACGTTTATCGGTATCTGCAGATATGAAAATTTCAGCCAATAAGGTTATTCAGTTAGGATTATTATTATTTTCCATCTGAAAAATAAACTCCTTAAATAAAATGTATCACTTCATGTATTTGCACTGCAGAGCTCTGTGTCTGTCACCAGGTTGTTACAGTAGCTCTAAAATAATCAAATGTAACTTGGTTATGTTTAAAAATGCATTGTACATTTAAAGTTCATGTGATCTAAAGAAATTATTTTTCTCTATTTCAATACTGAATGTCTTGAGTTTGAAAAAATAATACATTTCTTATTCATGGTAAAATCAAATGTTTTTTGTCTTGTTTTATGTGTGTTTCTTAAACAAATAAGACCGTCACAATAAGAGTAACATATAAATGTCAGTACAGGATAGACTTAGCTTTCTTTCCAGTGAAAAAAACTAACAAACTTGTGATTATCGGTATCGGTATCGGCCAAAAGGGGTTTCAATATATCGGCTATCGGCAAAAATACAATATCATGCATCCCTAGTCTCCTTGCTGCGCACATTCGTCTTTGTTGTTACAAAATTTGAAACGGTGTTGTTAAGCCTGCTTTGAAGGAGCTGCTCTTGAAACTGAAAATGATTTTGCAGCTCTAATAAGAGCACAAACACACGTTTACCTCCATTTCTGGGTCTGTATTCTGTGTGCCGCCCTTTGTCAGTGCTGTCCAATGAGAGCACTGATCGTTACACATGTGGATGTGTTTACAGAATATAGTCCACTTGCAAAAAGTACTATACTAAGTATCTGAATACGAACCGCGCCAAACAGAAAAAATAAAGTCCGCTTTTGGTCCGCCACACAAGTGGACCAAAGGACTTTTCTGGTCTGAATACAGCCTAAAACATGCAGGGCAGGGGTCCTCCAGGGCCAGGATTGGGAAACACTGCTCTAAACTACTTTTTCAGTCTCCACATCACTGTTTCACTTGTGCTCATCAAAAAAAGCAGTTCCTTATTTCTTCGAACAAGTTGCAAATGCTTTGAGACATCCATGCAAATGATCATGAACAATTCTCTGCTGTTTCCTACATTATCAATTGCTTATGTCATGTTGATCAAAATGGATTATCATGGGTCTCTGTTTAACAGTCTCACCCCCCAAAACATTTAGTTGCGAGTTCATGGCACGAGTTTTTACATGCAAAAAGGTTGAACGAGTTATCATAATATGTCAAGCATCTTTCTACGCAATCCCAAGTGAATTTTTTTTCTAAATCTGTCTGGATCGGTGAATTGCTCCCTGGTCAGTCTTGACTTTCTCGAACGAATGGAAATGTGTGAAGCATTAGATCAACCAATGATCTATCACTTTTTAGAAATAGCTCAAAGGTTCATATATAAGGTTCATTATAATGGTAGGGGAAACACTGCATACTATTAATATGTTCAGAACAATTAATGAACTTTGTTTGGTTGATTCTCTTTTAGATGTTAAAATATCGATCCTCCTCCACTATTCATTCATATGCAGTCTCCTGCGCAGTCACCCTGGCCATCCAAGCTGTGCCTTACTCTACCTGCCTGCACAATGAGGCGCAGAGAACACTGCTACAACTTCAGTGACTTTTAAGCTCATATTAAGTCATTTAGGTGCAGTACAGCCCTCTAACACCCCCACTATTGTTTAAAATGACTGTTGAGAAGCAGTTGCAGCGATCATTGATCACAGGTGATGTCCACGTTTGTGCACATGTATGAAATGTACCGTGCTGAAGCCATCCTCTCCAAAGGTGCCAAAGAGGAGAAGGGAGTCCTGTGGTCACACAGGTCAAACAAAATGGACTTTAAAGAGTACATGAAAACAGTTCAGATAGCCAGTGTGACCACGCTGAGAGACTGCGAGACATCCGTCAGTGACGGTCCATGAGCATAGACTGAATAAAACATGGACAAAGCATCCGCGACGTCACACGTCTGTTCCTGAAACCATGAAATGAAGCCAATCCGCAGACGCAGCCACATTCCCTATGATGCCAGCTGTGAGGTTTTTTTGAGCAGCTCCTGGGCGCTCAACGGTCATGGGACTGAGCAGGGCGTTGTTACAACATTCAAACTGGGCTCCTCCTCCTTGGCTCGGTGCCAGCCGCAGTACACACCCACAGCCTCTGACCTAGACTATGTGAACACACTCACTAGCCCAGCAACCACTCAAGAGCCATGCATCTGACCCAGCATGCCAGCACAAGCTAATCATGGGTATTTGACTCATACCTGGTTAGCATTAAGCCACCTTGTGTCTCTTTTCGTCCTGTGCTGCTCTCCATGTTTCTGAAAGCAAGTGAAAGTCAAGCCAAACTTCACCTTTGTTTCAGAAAAAGCTTTATCTGTTTGAAGTTTTGTTTCACTTTGGTAATTTTTTCTTTCTCTGTGCTATGTCCACTAGTGTAGACGCCCGGGATAGCTTCTTCTTTTTTTCCTCAACCCCCAAAGTCACTCACACACTGGGTGCTCTGTGATTGGCTGATGTAACCACTCTTACTCTCCGCCCAGTAACGTCCTGATACAACCAAAACATTAACATCCAGGCAGAGAAGGGGGTTGAGGCATACACTGAAACACATGCACAGAGACCTAGAAGCGATGATCAAGCAGGATTATTCCTGTAAAAGTTGACAGTTTATTTTTTGTGGAAAATCCTGCAGACACTACCTCTAACAATGTCCAGATGAATATTAAAAATCAGATAAAAATCCAGACTATTGGTCAGGTGGCCAGTAGACAATAGCCACGTATACATGGACCCAAATATTCCGCTTGTATTCGGTTTATTTGCTCAAATGGAAAGAATTTAAGCTTTGTATACACCTCATTCTGAAAGAAGTGTCAATCCGAATGGACATTTAATCAGTTTCGCGGGAGTGGAATATTCCTTTCCCCAAACCTATTGAGGTATCATGTATCCACTCAAATGGAAAGTTGTCAGGGTGCGTTCTTTCAGCACATGCTCAGATGTGACATAAGACTAGAGACTAGAGACGTTCCTCAACTTTAAAAATGGCGGTGAGCAGTCAAACTCCGTACTAGTTTTCCCAAAACAAAACTAGTACGGAGTATTGCAACACTGTCATAAACAAACTGTCGTCCTCCATCTTTGATAAATCTTGTGATGTTTATGTTTTTCTGCGCATGCCCATTGGCTATTCTGTTTGATTACAGCAGCGCATGTTGACCAGAGGTTGGAATATTCCTTTCCATGTATACTATTGTTTTCAGAAAAGTCATTTGGAAAGATTCCATTCAGAAAGATTCCATTCGGAAAGACGAAAAACTCCTCATGTAACCGTGGCTAATCCCAAACAAAACTAGTTGCGCAGCTTTAGCACTTGGATATGAGAAACTGAGAGTAGGACTTTCAAAATTTTTGGTTCTCAGACATCACAGCTGGATTGACAGGGGTTGATTCTGATTGGCAGGCACAGGTTGTACGTCAGAAAAACACTGCCACATATGGGTTGGTCATGCTATAAGCAGCACGTATCAACTAATCGGCTCGGTTACATGGGGGAAGAAAGTATCTTAAAAACAAAAAAAGATGAACATTCATTTTTGAAAACACACGAGTACAAGACTTTAGATATGGCACACCCAGGTTTCAGTCAAACCTATAAATCACTATGATGATCTTTTATTAGTTCATTTATCAGTACAGCTTCAGAAGATTCAGATTGAGTATTCATCAAATCATATTTAAATTCAACACCTTGTGGTTCAACTGCATCCAATGTTTTACTGTGTGTGTGTGTGTGTGTGTGTGTGTGTGTGTGTGTGTGTGTGTGTGTGTGTGTGTGTGTGTGTGTGTGTGTGTGTGTGTGTGTGTGTGTGTGTGTGTGTTTTAGCCACTCTGTTTCTGGAGCTGTGGAAGAGACACAGAGCTCGCCATGTGTGTCAGTGGAAAGTGTATGACTGGTGTGAGGAGGAAGTAAGAACCTGTCAAAGCCATACATCAAACTAAGATTGACCCATTGAATTCAGCCCCTTTATCAACTTCATGAAGTGACTTTAGCACATCAATCTTTATTTCAGGAGGAGCTGATTCTAGACATCGTCAATGATCCAAACTGTAAACCCAAACAGTTTAGACACTCATACCTGCGCAGCGCTTTGGTCCTCACCCTGGTGACACTCATGGTAACACACACACAGACACACACACACACCAAGGTGTATTTTTTTAGCCAAAGCAGCATTGAAGACAGACTGTGTTTGTGTCTAAAATGTGTCTCTCTGTGTCTGTTTCTGTGCCAGCTGTCCCTGATCATTGGCCTGGCTCACGCGCTGGTGGTGTTTCGGGTAGTTGCAGCCCCGTTGTTGTCAGAGGGAAGCTGGGAGTTCATCAGAGATCATGCTAACACAGTGGCGATGATGCTAGGGGCCGTGCTGCACTATGTTACCATCCAGATTATGACCCGGGTACGTTGGCTTGAAGCAAACCTCTGACCTCATACAGTGCGTACCTTTAAACACAGTAGAGGGCTGAATCAGTTAGAGAAAATATGCATTTGATGTTTTATTTCATGTCCCAGCATATGGAGGGATTCTTTAGTCCTCCTGTCTACAGTTTACCTGTCTGTTTACCTGTTTGTTTTTAACTCTGAGCCAGAAATGTGCATGACTTTCAAAGCACAAACATGTTATTGTTGTAAAACCTGTCTCAGGCTGCACAGTGGTGCAGTGGTTAGTGCTTGGCTGCATGTTCTCCCAGGGTACTCCGGCTTCCTCCCATAATTCAAAAACATGCTCTTTAGGTTAAGCAGTGATTGACCATTCCGCGCTGGCCACATGAGACCCTGAATAGGCAAAAAGTGAATGAATGAATGAAAAAATGAACCTGTGTCTCTTTGAACCTCTTGCAGGTGAACAGATGGGTCTCTTTGAAACTCTGTGAAATAGGTAAGGTTGACTGTGAAACAGTCAAGTTAAAACAGCTGATGATTTGACCTCATTTGTACACGACCGCCTCTCTTTCGTACTTGTCACTCTATAAAACCTCCCTACGGCCTATAGTGGTCAGTTACATGCAAAAAGGCAGAAAGGAGGGGGCTGGCAGCTCTTAAAACAGTTTTTTTTTCTAGCTTTCTCTTTGTGGTTGTGACGTTATTTTTCCTGGCTCTCTATTTGCTATAGAGATTGTGCTCATCTGTGTGTGTGTGTGTCTGTCTGTCTGTCTGTCTGTGAACACATGCAAGTCGAACATTGCCATGCGCAAAACAGGGAACAGAAATGTCAGTGTGACCACTTAGAGACAGACATGACATCCTGTTATCAAAATAAGGCAAACAACATAAGGCTGTTTGGAGTTTGGATAAAAGAACAAGTGACAGACCTGGTCTGTTCAAGAATAAACCTTAAATTACTTCTAATGTGATTTGGCACTGTATAAAAAATCAAATTAACTTATTTACACCCCCTCTCCAAGGGGCTGCGTGTGCTGCTGTTGAGAGGGCACCCTCAGTATAACAGTAGGGGAAAGACTGATTGATTTTCTCCACCTACTGTGATATTTATCAGAAGTTTTTCTCCACTGTTATATGAGCAGCACTAAATGTGTTATTATGTGGTTAAAACAGCCTGCCTTGTTTATATTGTTTTTCATCAATTTTTTAATCAGAATTTTCAAATAAAATATCCCTATATATCAGCCTTCTTCCCAAAAATCTGTCTTTAAAATCTTCTTATATTCAAGATGGTCTAATATTCAAATTAGTACAATGGTATTCATCCAATTAGCAATCAGTCGACCAGCATCTGTGCCATGCATCGTACAAAGTGTTTTTAAATGATACCTCACTTTAAGAGTTTTTCCCTTTCTCTGACTGTGATATATCTGAGGGACTAATTTTGATTTTTTTTTGTTTTATTTATGTGTATTTATGTGCACATGTCTGTGTGTGTCAGAGAAGACCAACTCGTTTGCCGCCACTGAGAGGAGCTTCACGGTGAAGATGTTCACCTTCCAGTTCTTCACTCTCTTCTCTTCACTCTTTTATGTGGCCTTCTTTCTGGGCAGGTAAACCACCAGATACCTACTCCCATGCCTCTTTTGCAGCACTTTGTGTGTGTGTGTGTGTGTGAAACAGGAATCATTAGTAGTTTGGAGCTGTACCAGCTGTCTCATTTTTTTTCAACTGTCCCTGTAAATTCATAAAATCAGAAGCCACTTCAATGGCAGAAGCTACATTATACTCTAAATAGGATTAAGATTTGCTTGTTTCGTGCAATCTTCTCAAACAACGCTTTTTGTGATTATCTGTCAGTGTGACAAAGGTGTGAGGAACATAATGGACACATGTGGCATGTACATTTAGATGTTTTCTCCTCTATTTTGCCTTTGCACCAAAGTCATCAAAAGTGTGCATCAATGCAGGTTTGCTATTTAAGGGCTGAATGGCCCACTCCTCCTCTACACTGCATGGTTTGGGACCACGTGGTGGACCCTCCACAAGGACACACAAACCAAGGGCTAGTGTTTTGGGAGAGTGTGTAGAGGGTGGTTTGGGATTGGGCCCGACTCTAAAGTCTGAGTACTGAAGGTGTACTGAAGAAGTCCAGGAGTTCAGTGGCACTGTAGCACTGTTCAGGGTCCAGGGGTACAGTGTTGCATCAGAAATATGTAGGACAACATCTCTGGACATGTAATAGGACTTCTGTAGCAGTTTCAAGTTTTGTACATAAGAGTAGCAGTCCACAGTGACGAGTTCACTGTTCATTAAGTTACCTGTGCTGTGGTCTGAACTTTAACCTCATGATGTTTTCACATCTCAGAATAAATGGACACCCAGGAAACTACGTGCGAATTGCCAGATGGAGACTTGAAGAGGTGAACTCATCAAGTTTTACACAGGACTAGCTTGTGTGTGTGTAATTACCACAGGACTAATGTGTGTGTGTCTGTTGTAGTGCCATCCCAGTGGTTGTCTGACAGACCTCTTCATTCAGATGGCAGTCATAATGATGCTTAAACAGACACTCAACAACATCTTTGAATTCACTGTGCCGTAAGTGTTTTTTTTTTCAATGTAGATGGAAGAAGCAGTCCAGTGACCTCATAATTGACCTCTAACAGTGACCTCGTAATTGACCTTCGACACTGACCCCATTATTGACCTTTAACAGGGACCCCATTTGTAACCTCGAGCACTGACCTTACTTGTGACTTGGAAAACTTACCTTATCATTTAGCTTAGCACTGACTTCATTACTGACATTAAGCACTGAACCCATTTGCTTCTACACACTGACCATTATGTAAACCTAACATCGTTATGAAGGTAGCCTTGAGCACTGACCTCATTATTAACCTTGAGCAACGACCCCTTTTTTTTGCCTCTGCACGTTGACCTTTGATTCTTCACACACTGACCTCACTGACCTTGAGCATTGACTTTTTTGTGACTTCTTCCCTGTGTAATCTATTTACATGGTTTTTAACTTTGATCCTCTGCATTGCAGCTGGTTGAAAAGCTGTCTGAGAAGAAACACAGCTAAGAAACTGGAGAGGAAGTGTGGTTACTGCTACAGGAAGACATGCAGAGATGAGCAAGGGCATGTTGAGCCATGTGATATATGCAAACTCAGGGACTGGCTGCGCAACTACCATCTGGCCAACACTGATGCCTTCAGCTTGTTCAATGAGTTCTTGGAGATGGGTGAGAGTTCAGTCAGATCCAGGTCACACCCCTAGGTTATCTGGCAGGTTGATGTCCTCACACAACCAACCTGCTGGTGTTTTTTTTTTTTAAATCTGCACCGGGGCTAAAAGAGACTTTGAATCTTTGCTGTCACTTACTTTTTAGGTAAATGACTTTCTGTTCTGTCTCTCCTCCAGTGGTCCAATTCAGTTTCACCACCATATTTGTCGCAGCGTTTCCCCTCGCCCCCCTGCTAGCTCTCATCAACAACATCTTTGAAATCCGTCTCGATGCCATCAAGATGGTCAAGCTTGAACGGCGGCTGGTTCCTAGGAAGACCAATGATATTGGTGAGCGCTTAGCGTGATTGTCTTGCAAGTTGAGAACTACAACACTGAGGCTCTGTGGGGTCTTTTACTCTGTCAGCCACATGTGCTCTCTCTCTTCAGGTGTGTGGACAAAGGTGTTGGAGGCTATAGGTGTGTTAGCTGTGATTGCTAATGGTCTGGTAATAGGTGTGACATCAGACTTCATCCCTCGCCTTGTCTATCGTTACCGTTACGGCCCCTGTGTCACAGGCAAGGCTCATACACAGTAAGTGTGGACTCAGCAGGTGAAACAGCTGATCCCAGGTCAGGTGTGTGTCTCTCATGTTGTGTGTGTGTGTGTTTTTCTGTGTGTTTCAGTTGCATGGAGGGCTACATTAATGACACCCTTTCTACAGTGTTCATGTCGCACCCAGGGTTTCAGAGGGACTTCCGACCAGATCAGCTCGTCACAGACAATGGCCTCAATGTGACGCAGTGCAGGTAAAGAGATGAAGAGCTGTGTATCACCTATCACTGTGTCTGTCCTATTTAACCTGTATCTCTGTGTGTGTGTGTATGTGTATGAGCAGCTTCAGAGACTACAGAAACGATGAAGACTACACTCTGACCTCTCAGTTCTGGTTGGTTCTTGCTATACGCTTTGCCTTCGTCATCCTGTTTGAGGTCAGACTTCAGAGTCCAACAGAGATGATAACACTCATTACAGAAACGATCAAACAATTTTGTAATATCTATGTGTGTGTGTGTGTGTGTGTGTGTGTGTGTGTGTGTGTGTGTGTGTGTGTGTGTGTGTGTGTGGCTGCAGCATGTTGTGGTGGTGTGTAAGTTCATTGCTGCCTGGTTTGTCCCGAACAACCCTATTCATGTGAAGAACGATCGGCTACACGACAAACTGGCTCGCCTCAAAGAGGAGCTACGGTAAGCGGCATGGGACAAACTTCACACTGTAAATATGACAAATGATGAGAAACAACAAGTCATCAAATCTGGCTACAGAATAACTACCTGACACAGAAATATGAAGCAGGTATAAGAGGAGTATTTGATGTTTGTGTCTGTGTGTCTCTCGTCTGTAGTGAAAGGAAGCGCACTAAATCCACAGAAGTCTGATTTGCTGATGACCTTAAGCCTTCTGACAACCCCTGTCCTGCTGAGTGAGGATTTAAAGGTTTTTTAAGTGATTATTTTATTTAAACTTCCTGTATGTGATCACGAGTTTGTGTTTACTTTCTGTAATGGCCTGTGTTTGATAGGACTTAAGTAACCACACACACACACACACACACACACACACACACACACACACACACACACACACACACACACACACACACTTGGATGTATTTGTTAAAGTGTATGAAATTATATCATTTGTCCCTAATGATGTTTCAGTGATTAAAGTTGTTGCTTTTAGCGGCAGCTTCACCTAGATCTGAAGAAGCTGTTTTCCACCCACATCAAGAAATCCCATGTAAATGGATGTCCCATACTGAGCATATTGTGATTGTCACGCAACACTTGAGTCTTACTTTAATGTTATACTCTCTTTCAGCAGACTGCTAGTTGTGGGTTTGTACAATAATTTGTTACCTGACAGTGTTGAAAATTCTGACAACCCAGTACATATTTCATATTCCAGATCCCAGTATCCAGAATATTGCCATGATGTTTTGCAAAGCAATCTAGCCATTTATCGCAGAGTTATATATACACATATATATACACGGTGATCTGGACCACCTCCAAAATCTAATCACATCTGCTTTATCCCATTTTGAACATTTCCATAAAATTTCATCAAGATCTGTTAGCTACTTTTTGAGTTATGTTGTTCACAGACAAACTCTCCTCAAAACATAACGTCCTTGGTGGGGTAAATATACCGAGACAACACACAGCTCACTTTAACCTTTGATACACAGACTGATCCCTGTCTCATGTTTGATGATGTACTGTTTGATGTGACATTGTAAATGAAAAGAGCCAGTTTATAATTCATGAACCTCATCAGAGTCCAGCTGGATTAGATAATGTGAGTTCAGGTCTTCCTTAATAAGCAGCATTTCAGAGTACTACGGACTACTACAGAGTGTTACAGAGCAGCATTTCTGAAGCAGCTGCTCTTTAATGCTTGCTGGCAAACATGAGATTACCCCTGATACTGATTATGTATTTATGCCTCATCTGAAGAAAAACCTGAGTCCTTGCTCATCGTTCCTTCTCACACTAACTCTACTCTAACACTGACTGATGTACAGTTAGAGACAACAAAGGGAAGGGTTTAACACTGTCTGAGTCACCTGGATACACTGCTGTAAAGGAGGCCAATACCACTAATCCTCAGACTAGTCTGTTACTGCCTATGCTCAGAAATACTGCAACAAACCACACCTGTGTGTGTGTGTGTGTGTGTGTGTGTGTGTGTGTGTGTGTGTGTGTGTGTGTGTGTGTGTGTGTGTGTGTGTGTGTGTGTGTGTGTGTGTGTGTGTGTGTGCGTGCGCGTGCGTGTGTGTGTGTGTGTGTTTTAATGCTGTCTTTTAAAATGAGATGTTTGGACATGTTTTTCTGATAAAATACATGCTGTCCCATATTTTTGAATATTGTAAATAAAAACAATCCTGACATTTTGTAATAGAATGAATCATATGTACTTGTGTTTGTGTGTGTGATAAGCTGCTACCAAGTAATACTGGTGGGATGACAGGCATGATGACAGTGAATTCCTCACCACCTACACTTGGTGACATACAGTAGATCCACAGATATGTTGGATGATGGTTAGCTGCATTTGGAGGGTGGGTTGGTTGCTGTTGGAAGACAGTCTCAATCAACTCTGAGTCTTGTTGAAAACTCTAAGTTAATTTACTCTTGGATAGAAAACTCTTCGGTTTCAGAACAGCTGATTTGAGTCGGTTAAATCAACTGGAAGTAGTTTCATCTGGAGTTATGTGTGTGCAGCCCAACCATAAAAAGCCATCATCAATGGAGCCCAGATTCAATAATACACCATGGCAACAGAGAGGAGAAGGGACACGTTTTTCACCACAGTTCAACTAGAAATTCAGTTCAACAAGAGAGAGAGAGACAGCATGGGAGAACATTGCTGCTCCGGTCAGTGTGTAAGTATAAATGTAGTCCTTTGCAATCTCAATAACATTACTGCTGGTTGAATTTTGGGCTCAATCTGGTCTCCCAGGATTGCACCTATGTGAAGTGCACTTTGCTGCAACTAAAGAGTAAACATGCGCCAGGAGCTGAAAGGATTTTGCTCTGGGATTTAGTGTCCAGGATTGGGTGAGATCTTCATTTTTTGTCTCCTCTTTCCTGGTAATTTCCAGTGTTTTTGTTGATCAATAAAGTATTTTTGGTTTTTGGAAATTTTCCGTATAGATTTATCTTTTGTTTCCTTGAGGATTTAATGCTGTTTTGCATTGTGTGCGTCGAGAACCAAATAATATGTCAAATACAATTTAAATAACTTTAAAAAGGATGCAGAGGTTATTTCTGTTAGTATGGGACTTGTATATAATTTTGAATTGAAAAAGACTGAGATTGGGGCTTTATTTTGGTTGTGATTTACTTTTGGATTTGACACTGCACACTGGGTGTGCAGGAGACTGTGTTTAGAGCAAAATGTTTCCTGTTAAATCAATAACTACTCAGTCTCGGAGATTCATTGAAAACATTAAATTCATTTTTTTTTTGGTTATTAATATACCCCTTACTGTCAAGGTTTTCTACTTTTCCTTAAAGTTCCCCCTTGAGTGTTTTTGAATGCTGACTTGATGAAGGTTTATTTGTTATTTAAAAGGATCCCCATTAGCTGACGCCAAGACGACAGCTCGTCCTCCCTGGGTCCAGACAAAACATACAACACACTCAATTCACATTCTTAATAACTCACAGTTACAGGGAAAAAAAATGACTACACTAAAAGTACTTGTTAAATCAAAAACAGTAAAATAAGGAAAAGCTACATCCCATTTCACATGACAAAAAATCACTCTATTTAATAATCGTTCTACTGGAGATAAAATTGTGGCGTCAACAGCAAATACAATTTCATTCTCCTTTTAAAACCAGTTTTATCCTTAATTTCATGAACCACCACTGGAAAGTTGTTCTAAGACACAGTTGACCTATACAATACAGTCCTCTCTATATAGTCAGATTTAGGTAGGGGTAATGAAACTGAACAGTAATCTAAATGACATAAAACCAGTGAAGAAATAACACGACCAAACAGCTGAGAATTTAGAAATGGTGCACATTTACGCGTTATAGCAACAGCTTTACCCATTTTGGCAGCAACTTTGTTGATGTGATCAGACCATGACAATGTGCAATCAAGCCAAAGTTCAAGAAGCTTTACCTTTTTTACTTGCTGTATAGTTTGGCCATTTACTTGAATATTTATTATAGGATTATCTGATACTTAACGCTTGGAACCAAATATAATGCTCATTGTTTTTGATATATTTAGAATAATAAATTTATTTGTTTTGATTCAATTATATAATTTGTTGATCTCACACAACAGAACCTGATTAAGCTCTGAACATGTAGGGGCTGCATAGTGCGGAGTAGAATCATCAGCAGACGTGTCAATGTAGCCTAACTGAATACACAAGGGCGCAGCTACCTACTTTCTGGGGGTTATGCAGACACAAGACAGCCATATAATCCCAAGTCTTTAGAAAGCACAAGTATCACCTTTTTCTCTGATTCACTCCAATTCTCTCCTTTCACTTCAGCAATGCCATTGATTAAAATGTTTGTTCTCCTGTTCTGGTTTTCAATATAATCCAACTTGGTGAACATTGCATCCAGTTCTTGCTTAGAATTAGTTGTCTCAAATGCCTTTACCTTTGCCAATCTCAGGGCATCCCATCTTATTTTCTTCAAACTTTGCTTGTGTAAATTCCAAGCTGGTCTTCAGGTCCTGTAAATCTCTGATGACACCATCCAATCTTTTGGTGGTTCCATCCATGATCAGCTGGATGAAACACTTGAAGTTGTCTTGCTGCTGCAGTAAAATGTCCTGAAAGATATCTCTCTGTTGCTCCATTAACTGGGAGAGTACTTATTGTAATCACAGCATCATTCTCACAAGGCACTATTTTAGCATTTTTAGGAGGCATGATGTAACCTACCAGGATTTATCGGAAGTTGATGAGAATTAAAAATGTTGATGGTGTCAGGTCTGTTTGTTAGAGGCCCTCTAGGCCCAAAAGCCTATCAACTTGGCAACTGCCACGATCTCAGCAAACAGTTATTGTCCAACACGCTGAGACAGAGTATAAAGGAAAAGCAACTTGAGGTGACCAGCTGTTTAACTTAAATAAGGGGCAGTTTAGAGATTTGGGAGCCAGGAAAGCTGCCACTGCCAAATTGATCTGAACAGTTGACATGATACGGATGACGGAGGGATGACCTGTGGTATCTTTATTGCTTTAAATCTGACAGTACTTAAGCCAAAACAACTTTCCATCTGCAGAGGACACTTGCTGTACGTTGTTAAAGGATTCGATGCATCACACTGTAATACGTAGCTACTGTGAATTTTAGCAACTTGTGAATTTAAAAGAGAAATTCCCTGACACTTTTTGGATTGCTGCTGAGGTGCCTATGTGAAAATTTTAATATAGCATTAGGCAATTGCTGTGGTCATAGTGGAATTTTTTCTCTGCAAACCTGTTATTGGCCTCATATGGGTAAAAAAAAATAGGCGCATACATGTGAGTTAAAAAGTCGTGGTGCACATGGTAAAAAATAGGGCTCCCTCAAAGGCCACTTTGTAATTCAAACCCTGCCGCTCAGCATACAGTTGCCTAACTTCAATGCTCAGCATCTCTGATATTATACAAAAAACTACTGTTTGCATACAAACACAGTGCAACACACAATATCAGCTGGGACATGAGTGCATGACTGAGAACGGAAATGTTGCAAATGTAAGGAGGGATTAAGTTGAGTATGCAAATGATTGACTGAGACATGAAACTGTGCTGCTCAATAAGGTAACTGTCTGGAAATGTGAGTACATCTATGCCGAGCCTAATGATCGTCTCCTAATGCATTTTTAACTCTTTGGGCAGTAATGCTGCACCTCCATCCACAGGATGGTTGACGAAAGGACATGCCATGACAGTGAAAAAGGTCTGTAACACCTACTTTCCCTGATGAACTGACTCTGATTTATTTAAAGATTTTGTTTATGACAGGCAGCTAAACAAGGCTACGCCAAAAAATCTCTGCTGACTGAATGAATGAGGAAATAAAATGGCATGTGGCTCTGAAAGAGGGCAGAGACAGAGAAAAACTCAAAGTTCATTGAGAAAAACCTGCTCTTCACCAGGTTAGATCCAGAGACTCAGTTGCGAGAGTAACAGACACAGACTTTTAGTTACACCTCTTTGAGTTACCCCTCTTTCTCAGGTTTGATTAACCTCCCTTTCAGAAACCTTAAACCCAGAGTTTCCCTTATTTCAGAGTGAATACACTTTGAGGTTTCATTGAACCTGCTTTGTGAAACGGATCCCTGGTGAACATGCTATGTTTTTGGTTTAGTTGGTTTTGCCTGGTTGGTGTATCTCTTATTTTTTTCCTGCTCAAGATAATCCCACTTTTCTCTCCCAGAATGCATCTAAATAAAAGGCTACCACTGAAACTACTGATTTTGGGCAGGTTTAAGTGGGCGTGAGTGTTCGTTTGACATACTGAAGCTCTCAGTCAGTGCGCTCGTACCTGCATGCAGCAGTCTGACTAAGGTCATAGCTAGATCGTACAGTTACACAGGGCGGGTCTAGAATTGTTGGCATACACATGCAGAAAAGAGACTGGCTTCTGGCCAAGAACGTCTCACCCAGTAGGTGGTGCTATATTCTTTTTGATTAGTGAAGCTGTGTGTGTATGTATCAAACTATTTTGGGTTCACCTGAAGAGGAAACAACATTGTAACGATGATGGCTGAGATGGATGCAGCTGTAGATTTTTATGTTTTTATGTAAAGTGTGTTTGTTGACTGTATGAACACAGTGACCCCTATTCATCATGGTCATCTTCCTTCCTCTGAATGCTGAGGCGTACTTGCTGAGAACTGCCTAATCCAATCATAGTCTGATAGCAATCGGAATCCAATCATAGTCTGATAGCAATCGGAATCCAATCATAGTCTGATAGCAATCGGTCCAATATAGGTGTGTCAATCCAGAAATGCTTTGTCTAATTTCAGTCCAACTAAGCCATTTCCATGCACTTCAACAGTCCCATCTTGAGCTGACTAAACTTATAATCCAGTTTCTGAAGCTGCATGTAAACTTACTGAGTGTGATAATGGACGTGTATGATGCAGTGAAAGCAAAGTTCGAGTATGTGGCCTGTGCAGTATCCCCACTTCATCCTTCATATGATGCTCCAAGTCCACCTACAGGCTGCTTAAATGCTCTGCATGCTTCATACCAGTGTGAGCAAATTTTCTCTAAAGATGAACAAAACCACATACGGAAGTTCTCTCACCAACCCACATCTCCACGCCAGTCTGAGAGTTTCCACAGCAGAGAGATAAATAAGAGAACTGAATATCTTTTAAGTGTGCCTTTTGGTTTTGCACTTTTCCCTTAAAGGATAAGTTCGGTTTATACAGCTTTTACATTGTTTATAGAATGAAGTAGAGCAAAATACTCAACCAGAAGGCTTTCCTGATCCAAGCAGTGCTTCGGGAGATATTTAGATCCATAACCGTGCAGTGGACGTCTGTATAATGGGATCCATTGGGGCATAGACTCCTAAAACTGCATTAATCGTCCGAAAACTCATGTTTTTCACAAATATTCCATCATGGCCCACTCCGGGTTAGTCCTCTGCTGCAGTCTGTGTCACTCCAGCGCTGTGACAGCGCTGTGTGGCTGTAATGACCTCTGAACTGACAAAGACTTTGTTTACGTTTGCTCCTCAAAGAAAGGAGAAAGTGGAGTCAGCTCTCCAGAGAGTACTGCGCATGCCACTCTCCAGAGAGTACTATGCTTACCCCTCCGCGCATGCACGGTACTCCCTGGGGAGCTGACTCCTTTCTTTGAGGAGCAAACGTAAACAAAGTCTTTGTCAGTTCAGAGGTCATTACAGCCACACAGCGCTGTCTGGAGTGACACAGACTGCAGCAGAGGACTAACCAGGATGGACCATGATAGAGTATTGGTGAAAAACACGAGTTTTTGGACAATTAATGCAGTTTTAGGAGCGGCGCTGTCTATGCCTCGATGGATCCCATTATATGGACGTCTGCTGCACGGTTTTGGATCTAAATATCTCCTGAAGCACTGCTTGGATCAGGAAAGCCTTCTTGGTGAGTATTTTGCTCTACTTCATTCTATAAACAATGTAAAAGCTGTATGAACCGAACTTATCCTTTAAGTATGCCTTTTGGTTTTGCACTTTTCCCTTAAGACACATCATCATTCTTATTGGACTGATTTATACTTTTTCACCACCTTGTTTGCATTTAAATTTTCTGGGTTTTGTTTTCTTTTTAAGTTACTGTTAAAAAAAAAAAAAAAAGATTACAGAGCTCATTTGTTCATTTTATTGAGGAAAACATTGTTCTAGTGTGGCAGTTAAAATACATAATTCTGGTGGAAACAAACACATTTTTAGACTGTTCAGTAATTGATCATTCTGCTTGGCCCCATGATTCTGTGAGTGACTTTGACACCCCTGCTTTAAAGAGTCCAATGAGTGAACTCCAGAACCAGTGCCTGGGGTAAAAGAAGAGGAGAAGCTGCTCAGTGGTGAAATAATGTGAGCACAGATAATGCCTTCCTTGTGAAATTTAAAAGGTAAAAACATCACACTTAGTGCTGAAGTATTGCTGTGAAAAGGTGGATGTACAGGTGAGAAGAGCTATGGGCGTTCAAGTACAACACATAAAACTTAGTATGAGGTAAAGGTCAGTTTTTCTAAACCAGTAATCTGATACCACTGTAGGGTAGATGGGATCCATGCAACATGCGTGTGTCTGATACACACTGTAGTATGTTATGATACAAAGAGTGATCATCCGGTTAAAAACTAAAAACATCTTGTGAACCATGTAAAAATGTGTCCTTCTTTAGACTGGAGGGAGTGGATTCAGCCCACACTGGACTATAAGATGCTGGTTTCACTTCGGATCTCCTCACTTCATTGATGCCATCAGATCAGACAGAATGGATGAATTCAGTGGGTTCCTTTGACAGCAGCATACAGATAAATCCTGAGACTCCAAACAGCTGTCTGATGGTTTCAGTGATGACTATTTGGAATGGAATAAACTGTGGGTTAGATTTAAAAGCAAACATAACTTCCACTGTCAGAGGTCCTTCAAGGATTTAACAGCCTTTGCCAAGTTGCTGTAGAACTCAGCCATGCTGGACGGGAAGAAAGAGTCAACCACAGAGCGAGGGAGCAGGCCACCCAGGTCAGTCTGGAAGAAAGTCAGAACCTCGGTCTTCTTTGGCTCTCTGGAGATGGATAAGAAGACACAGGTGATTAGACCACAGAGATAAACGTGGAGGAAGGGGTCAGACTCGTTTGGTTAGATGATGTGTTTGGATGCTCACCCTGAGATGGGGACACAGATGCAGCCACATGGATGATTGAATCCTCTCACATAACCTGACTGGGGTGGACAGCCTGGGTGACTCACGTTGGAGGCTGTTTCACACAAATTCACGCATTAATATTTCATTTACAGGATACATGACAGGCCGGATTTCATTTAGAACACCAGTTTTTTTCAAAAGCAAGTGTTCTCATCCACCAAACAAGCTCCTAGAATCATTTATCAGAAAACCACACACACACACACACACACACACACACACACACACACACACACACACACACACAAACACACACACACACACACACACACACAAATCTGCAGCTAGAGATAGAGAATGAGTGGGTACGCACCATTGGATGAAATGGTGCCATCCTCGTACTGTTGGACTAAAATGACATCTACAAAGTCTCGTGGAGCTATGATGCCCATGGCTGCTGAAGGCGTGACTGTCCTGCAGATAGAGATGTCCTGTGGGAGAGACGAGAGACGATACTCTGAGTCAAACAACCCATGGAGGTCATCTGCGAGTCTGTAAAGCTTTTAAAGCTGCAAGGGTTGAGTCTGTATCTCATCTTTTTCAGCCTGCGGATTCATCACAAGTTAAACCAGTTAATAATAAACCAACTGTTTATGAAACATTGAGGCAGATGGGCAGGTTTCAGACACCCTGCTATGTCTCTGGTGTTAGTATAGAGTAGCCTTTCCCAAACTGTGGGTTTCGACCAATTCGACTGGATCCCCAGTTGGTGGAGTAAAATATGTAACTTATTTGGGAAGCAATCCTCCAAACCGAAAATGAATTAAAGAATGTTCATCTCACTGTGCAGTGTTTATCTCAGGTGCATCTCTGTCCCTCACTCTCTCTCTCTCTCACCCCACCCCCATGTGGAAAGTCACCCCTTCAGTTCAGTTTACGCAAGCTCTCTAGCTGCCCGTCCGCACTGATTAGAGAAAGACAGAAGAATAGGTATCCCTGTCCTAACTGTGGCATGCTGTTGTGATGAAGTCTAAATGTAAACATAAAGTTGGCGTAACAAAAACCCAGAGAGGTACAGAAGAAACACTTTGTTGTATTTCATTCTGCGAGGTGCTCAGTAATGAGTTTGAAATTTAATAAACTGGACCGACACCTTTAAGGTGATACTCCAGAATGGAACAAGTTGGGTCCTATCACAAGGTTTAGGGCAGAAATGACCCCTACAGCAGTGTTTTTGTGCAGCAGAAGCCCAGAGCGCTCACACCAAACACCCCCTCCCTGCTCCTCTGCCGGTTTCCTCTGCACTCAGACGGGGCCATATTTTACTTGACCAAAAACACAAATAAACGGACTCCCACCAAAAAAACCTGATATGGGTCTGCATTCACGCTTTATTTAGAGAATTTTCAGAGCGTTACTTTCACACAAAAACACAGCTAAATAAGGCTGTAGTCCTCATCGTGTGGTAAAACGGTGCTACCTCCGCCACAAAGCCACAGCTGGCTACGAGGCGCTCGCTGCTTAAAGTATCAGTCCACGCGCGGCGTGCCAGATATAAACAAACACAGGTAGTCTGCCAGGACGATTCATGCAATAACAACGTAAAGATGAGTGATTATCAGAGCGAGGACGACCTGCCGTTCACTTTGCATTCCATTCCCATATTGTTTATATCTGTTTGTTTATATCTGAGGTGTCTTTTTGAAAAAAAAAAAAAAATCTGAAATGATAAGCTCAGGTTCTTTAAAGGAAGATGTCTTCTAATGTTTACCTTTGAATTCTATTTCATTAATGGCCTTTCAACCAATATTAAAAGGAGATATGCCTTTTTATGTTGCTGTTGCACTTTAAGTTGATTTTTGGTTCATTGTTAAATTTTAAAGGAAGGAGATATGCCTATATATTGCACTTTAAATTGTTTTTCATTAATAACTATGTTATAAAGAAGATATGCCTTGTGCACTACTTTTATATATTTAATTTAATAATTAAAGTGTTTCATAAATGGACAAAACTTGTTTATTTATTCATTTTTTTGCTCTTTGCTGATCCAAAAAATGATCAGATCTGTGACTCTAGATCTGAGGAATGATCCGATCCGTGAGTTTTGTGATCCGTTGCACCACTAGTTTTTACCCTTGTCACTGTCTAACACTTAAACTCATTATTTTAAACAGACCTGCCAGCGCTGTCAACTTCTCGATTTCTTCCCGATTTCATCCAGATTTCATTCCGATTATCCCCCTATTTTTGTGAATGGTTCCGTTCTTATATTGTTTCAGAGTCAAATCAAGTCCTGTACTTCTGTCTTATATCGAAACCCTCAGAAACATCAACCCCTATCCCTGTAGTTGGTGTGATCCAAAGATCCATGAGACAGCAGGTGGCTGTGTGAAACTGGTTACTGAAGAGGTTATTAGAGCACCAGAGACCTTACAAAAATCTGTTAACATGAAACGTCACAAGTTTACTTCCACACTTACTTAAATATGAATCCAAAAATTAAAATGTACTTTAAGTTCAATAGTTAAGTGAAATCAACATTATTTCCATCTGAATATTGCAAGAAAGACCCAAACTACTCCTGACACTAATAAAACATTGGTAAATATAAGCATTTTCAAAAAAAAGGAAGAAAACCTGCTTAAAAATGAATAAAAACTAAAATGAAAGTGAAAACAAAAATTCAAAATGAATTCAAATCTAAACTAATCTAAACTAACCTTGCATTCAGGTGTGAGTATGATGAGATGCTGTGAGTGTGTGAATTGACCTCTTGACAAAGCTTGCCTTAATGTGGCCATCCTTTGATCACAGCTGTTGAAGTTTGTCCAAGGAGAACAACAGTAGTGATTGGAGGATCATGAATGATGAAATACAAAGGAAGTTAGAGTTTGGGTCCTGGGGAGACACCTTCTGTTTTGGGTCTTGAGCAAGAAAAGTTTGAGAACCCCTGGTGTAGTGTTTTCCCAATTATGGTGGTGCCTGTTTGAAGCTGTTCACAGACTGCAGTTTTTAAAACATTCTATAAAATGTGATGTGCGTGATGTGGGTTAGTAAAACAAAGAAGGGGATACAGGTGAGTGACTTGTAGTCAAAAAACAAGGAGTACCAGACCTCTGTGATTTGCTCCAGGAGCTCAAACATCCTCACGTTGTTGTCCCAGCTGACTCTGAGGCCATTGGGTACTGGTTTCAAGCACTCCCACACTTTCTCCGGGCTGCCATTCACAATCCCCTCGCCCTTATAACTGGAAACACAACATATCAGTCAACTCACTTTAAATACACTGTGTTAATGTTCATCCCTAATGGTCAGAAGAGTCCATGGTATGGGAAGCTTACACAACTGTAAAGGTTTCATGACTGCTGAACAATACCTACAGGTTTAGGGGCAATGTATGCTGCCATCCAGACCATGACTGTTTCAGGAAGACCTTACAGATTTCAGACAGACAATAACAAACCACATTCTGCACAGATTACAACAGCATGGCTCTGCAGAGTCCAGCTGCTAAATTCAGCTGCCTGTAGTACTGACTTGTCACCCATTGAAAACATTTGGAGCATCATGAAGTTAAAAAGGACAAAGGAGACCCTGCACTGTAGAGTGGTGGAAATCTTCTATCAGGACAGAATAGGACATCTCAACTTTTAACTCCAGAAAGCCGTCTCCTGGGTTCACTAATGTTTACAGAGTGATGTTCAAAGATGAGATGAAGATAGTGCAAACCAAGAAGGCAGCAGCTCTGTGTCTCTGTTCAGTCTCTCTGTTTTATTGTTGGTTCTACATGTAATGTGTTAGTTTCCTTTAATTTGGAGCATTCTAAATTAGGGTTGTCACAATACCAAAATTATGATTCGATACGATACCTGCCTAAAAAATGTCAATACCGATACTTAATCCATACCATGGCAAAACCTAAACATTACAAAATGAATAGGATAAGCAGTTTGAAGGGAAGGCTGCCTCAAGTGAATTTTCTGAAATGCTGAACTCAGTTTCCCACGCAACATTGCTCTTTGTCGAGGGGTTAGGATTTCGCACACATTAGGGTAGCACGATGTACCGTTACTCAGGAAGTATCGATACGCCCTGTTTTCAAAAAGTAACCAATACCACGTGTTTTAAGTATCAATACTCCAAGGCATTTTTTTTGTCTGAATCAGAGACATTTTGACTCAGGCAACTTGTGAGTCTGCAGCCACCCAGCTGGGTCCTCTCTCTCCTTTCTGAAGAGTGGGCGGAGACTTGCTCCCTTTCCAAAGTGTGTGTGTTGTTGTGAAGTTAGACGGTGAGCCTGTATGATCTCCGTGCGTCGATGCACGGTTGTCTTCCGTCCGATGGAGTTGTTAATGTGCATCTTAATCATCTGATCTCGTGCTGACTCGCTCACAGTTTGATTTATAATGGTATGGCCACACCAAACGCAAATTTGCGGCGCGATTACATACAAAGTCAATGCAAAGACGCGTTTAGACGCCGATTCGCTCCTGATGGTGTGTTTGGGGGGCAAATTGGGCGGCAGACGCGAATTTGCTCAAGTTGAAAATATGAAGCTTTTGAAGTGAATTCGCGTGAAGTCTGTGCAGCGGCAGACAATCAGCGATGACATTTCCCCACAAAGTCGTTGATTTGATGAGGCTAACTGCCACCTGCTCCAACTCCAACCCCGCCGGAAGATGGTGGAGAAAACAGTTTGTGCGGTGTGTCATCATCCAGAGTGAAATGATACGTGTGTACTCTACAGAGACCAGAAAAAAAGGAGCAGGCTTGGGTGAAAGTCGCTGAGGAGACAGGTATCAAAGGTAAGTTCTGTAAATATTCATTTCCACTGGATTTGCCTGAATGGATCATCACTGAGTCCGACTGTGTTTTCCTCAGCGGAGTTTTGAGCCTGATAGAGAGGAGGAAAGAGCGGGGCAGGGGCAGAGCCAGGGAAAAGATGGAAGTTCTCTGTGCTCCTCTCTTTCCTCCACCCCTTCATTATCCCAGGGGAAAACCTCCGGGAACATGGATGGGGGTTCGGGTTGTTGGGGGGGTGGGAGGTTTGGAGGGTCAAGGATGAGATTGTAGGGAACAGCCAGGCAGGGCCAGTGGAGGTGGATTACCAGGGAGAGGCAGCAGGCCTTGATTGTGATCTCCAAAGCTTTCACACACTCTCCTGTCATGCTTTTGAAACCACAGCTCATTATTTTTCAGATGCTCTTTTGGGCTCTCTACTCCGCCTGCACAGTGACACGCGAATGCTCATTCGCCCCTCAGCTTGTCAAAATGGTCCAGCGTCGAGACTCGGGCGATCACGCAGCGCTTCACAGGCATTTCGTGTGATAACATTTGCAAGTTCGTGTTTGGTGTGGCCGCGGCATTAGGCTGCATGCAAAAGGACAGACAGAGTTACTGACATGGCTTCAAGTTTCAGCGCTCCTGTGAACTGACCTCATGGCATTACTTTACGACAGTCGACAGCCGACAGTCGGGCGGCTTCGTAAGCCAATACACGTGTCAAAGCCCGTCTGTAAAGCTTACTGCCGACACACACATGGAGGAAACACTACGAACATAATGAAGCGCTTCACCGTTCAGCATCCTCACCTCCAAGAGTGACCGATTCAAACGACACGCCTAACTCAAAAGTCAAACGAGTGTCAGTTACTTTGTGACAAGCAGACTAGTTCACCACTGCCTGTAGTTGATAAATAATAATCAGCGTCATAAACACATGAGCTGCGGAGCACACGCAGCCCTGAGTCACAGAGCTGTATGGGATTGACACTAGTGCTGCACGATATGGGGAAAAGGTGCGATTTGCGATTAGGTAGACAATATTGCGATTGCGATTGTGCTTGTGATTTAATAAAAAAAGTTATGTCATGATGAGTCTACAGACTTGCTTGGTTATCATGGAGAAAAATCTGAATTGCATGTGCTGACATTGCGATTGCAATTGCGATAATCGTGCAGCCCTAGTTGACAGTTTAAATAAGTGACAAGTAGTTTTCTAACTTTAACAATGATAGAAACCTATAGGAGCCACTGAAGTGTTGCATCTGTGATAGAGCTTAAATAACACGGGTACATTTCTTTAAGGTATTCATGTTAAAAGGTGCTTTTCAGTGTCTCAACACACACAGTGCAGGTTAAACCACAGTGTGCTGAGAATGAAAACAATAGATGGCTGTTAAAGTCTGGCAGGGTTATTTTACCTGCTCATTACTGTACAACAATTAATATTTTCTGGTTTTCTATTTAGTTGAATTATTCTTGAGAATTATAAATGAGTTCAGGTTCCCTCCAGGAATTGATTCTGCATGGAAAATATAAAACTTTGTGTGTGTGTGTGTGTGTGTGTGTGTGTGTGTGTGTGTGTGTGTGTGTGTGTGAAATATTAGCACTATCTACAAATCTCCCTTAGCCCCACAGACTCATAAACAGATGTCAGAAAACTCACTTGAGGCAGTCTTCCCTTCAAACTTCTTATCCTATTCATTTTCTAAAGTTTTAGGTTTTGCCATGGTATCGATTAAGTATCGGTATCAAATTTTTTTTAGGCTGGTATTGTATCGAATCATAATTTTGGTATCGTGACAACACTAGCACACATCACTGTGAGTTGTATGACAAAGTTGATCTGTCTTCTGCACATAATAGAAAAATGAAGAATTGGTATATCTTTCTTCATAAGGCCATACTGAATGATCTGCTGTCTTATTTCTACTCTACTGACTCCTAGGGTCGTCACTGGCTGCAACCTTCGGTCAAATGGATGGTTCTGTTTGTTGTTCTTTGAAAACCACTTTGTCTTTGACCAAAGAGATTTCAGTCTTTGCTCCTACATCTTGTTCTGAGCTACAACACCATCTGAAACTGGACAATCATGTTTGTTTGGACCATCTTAAAACCAGGATCAAGTATCATCTGATGAGCCTGTGCACTTGTTTTACTATTGAACGCTGCTACCTTAAAATCTTTTGTGTATTTATTGTTGTCTGCTGCTATTTTTGTTGAGTGTATAAAGTCAAGGTGTCACTTTTAAGGGTGATCTGCACTAAGGTATTTCTCTCTGTGGCATATTTAGAAACAGGTCATTTTCTGTCAGAGATGTGACTGATCTGTGACCATTCATCTGTGCCAATGAAGATAGAAAAAGTTTGTTTCTCACACATTCCCACGGAACTCAGATGAAGGACGCCATGACACAACCACATCACCCTGTCAGAGAAAACAGAAGAGTGATCAGTGTTAGTCATTGTGTGGTGAATGAGTCTGACAGAAGACTCAGCTACTTGACAGCCTGATCACTGATACCAAAATAACATTAAGAGTATGAAAACCAGTATTTGTATGCATAACAGCTGAGTGAACAATATGCCTTTTAGTGGTTATTGGTTAATGTCAGTATGGATCAAGTTCAGTAACACAAATACCGTCTATGGACATTTTTTGTGATTGGGCAACATGACCTGGGAACTATTATTTTCAGTTGACGAAATGATTAAAAATGTGTAACGATTTAAAATTTGAAATTTAAAACATCATACACACATAAAACACGGAGAAAATGCAAACTCCACCAAGTGGGTGTAAACTGATTACCTTTATTTTTTATGTACGATTATACCTCTGACATCATTTATTGCTTGTTGTATTTAGAGGTACAATTTTGTATTTCATAATAATCAGTATATTTTAAAGCACCTTTCTTGACACTCAAAGTAAAAAAGAGACAATGAGACAATAGAAATAAATAAAACCAACAGAGAAACAAAGGTGACATCAAGTTAAAATGAATCAGTGGGAATGGAAAAAGCAGCTTGGAGCAGATGGGTTTAAGTTTTGATTTGAATGAAGCAAGAAAGTCAAAATATATAATATTTTTCCTTTTAAAGAAAACAATAAGTACAAATGACAGGGAGAACTCAAAACTACTCTTGTTTTATTTAATCAAAAACTAAATAAAAGTAACCTCTATTTGACTCTTGGAATTAAAGTTTCAGCTCTTCTTCTGTTTCAATAACTTCACTTTGTAGTTTTAAAGGAGGCAGATTTATTTACGTTCACAGTGAAAGCTGCACCATTTTGTACATTTTGAATTTAAAAATACTGCTGGGAAAAGCATGTACAGTACTGTTTCAGTGCACTACAGCACTATTCAATTATATTCTACTTTTAAATTATTTAAAAAAAACACTTTGTTTCTGTCTACTATTTTTTTTAAGGCTGTAGCCTGTCAATCCTGTAATTAAAATACAAACAAATAAGTTAAAATAAATGCTATTTATTCAAGTTTGGACTCACAAAAAACAGCAGCAGAACACATGAAATGCAAAATGTGAAGACCCATTACCGCAAAGGGTGGCAACACCACAAACATTTTTCACCACCTAAAGCTGAAACACAGTTAAATTCAACCAGGCTTGGAAGACACGTGAGGAGGACGCAAAAGCTACATTATTATCGGTGGAGCTTTTCGCCGCTACGACGGACGTGTGGTTGAGCCAAATGTTCGCATTATGAAGTTTTTCACCTTCAAGATTAACTTTTCCTCTTCCAAAATGTCAGATTCCCTCTGAATCTGACCTACTTGTTTACATTTCAAGCTTGTGTAGTAGTAGCAAATGATTGTAAAAGTGGCTTCCATACAGTGTGTGCAATAAAAATGCTATTCAAAAGCAGCAACCACTGATAACAAGTTGTTCATCCCCCCCCCCCCCCCCCCCCCCCCCCCCCCAATATTGCCATAAATATCGTTATTGCAAATTTATTTGAAATATTGTGATATAATTTTGAGGCTATATCGCCCACCCCTAGTAACCACACCCTTTTTAAAATGTACTCAAGTAAAAACCCTCTGGTCTAAAAATTTGAAGCTAATGCACAAGTGTTAAAAGCTACAGTTCTTCATTCACTAGAGTTTGCACAATATAAACATTTACCACATAATATCAGCTCTGAACCCAAACTCCACTGACTGAGGTGATCATGAAAAGTGATCAGGAGAAAGTCTCTCTGAACCTGGCAAAGATATGGAAACAGCCACCAGTTAATCTAAAAACACTTAGTATCAGAGCTGGATATCTCCTGAACTCCAGACAGAGACAAACACCATGGACACCAGAGAAACATGCTCCATCACAGGGGATCAAGGTAGGATACAACATCAAAACATCACCAGTGGACACCTTCATATATCAGAGACTACAGTTTGATAAACTACAAGATGCTCTAATGACACACATTCTGCTGTCAGATTGACAGATCAAAGTCAGTCAGGCACAAGCTTCACTGAGCAGCTATGAAGAGCTCATCCTGGAAGTAAACCATTACTGTTACTGCACACATTTAATAAGACAATTATATGCCAGTTTAAAGATACTAAATCAATGAGGGTGGAGGTATTAACTCTGACCCTTTTGAAAGATAAGGTAAAACCTTAGACCCTTCAAACTATTCAAACCACCCTTTCTCATTCAGTTTGCAGCCGTTTACCTCATCTGCTGTCAGAGAGGCACTTCAAAATATAGACAGCAAGAAAACCACAGGCATGATAAAATTGACCCATACTTCCTGAAGGTCTGTGCACCTATAATTTCAGAGCAAGTCGCACACTTGTTCAATCTCTCGGTTTCGCTGGTGTTTTCCCCCAAGCCTGGAAGACAGCTTATGTAACCCCACTTCACAAAGGTGGAGACGAATCCCATCTCAATAACTACCGGCCCATCTCCAAACTGTCCTGTTTATCTAAAATCTTAGAATCATTAGTTAACAATCAAATCAAATCAAATCATTCCTCTCCAGTAATTGCATATTAAGCCCACATCAATCAGGCTTCAGAACAAAACATAGTACAATCACCGCAGTCACATCTGTCACGAATGATATCATTTCTCAGATTGACGAGAAAAAATTCTGTGCAGCTTTATCTGTTGACTTAACAAAAGCCTTTGACACTGTCGACCATTCCCTGCTCATTAAAAGGCTAAGAGAAACTGGTTTCAAGACTGCCTTTCACAGAGAGATCACTATGTGGTTCTTGGTAATTGTCGCTCTATGTGTTTGCCTCTATCAAAAGGGGTTCCACAAGGTTCAATACTTGGTCCTCTCTTATTTACTATATATTTACATTTACTATATATATATATATATATATATATATATATATATATATATATATATATATATATATATATATAAACAACATCACATCATCCATAACAGATTGTAACTCCAACCTTTACACGGATGACATAATTCTCTACTGTTTTGCTAATACTGCCCAAGCAGCCATTCAAACCCTCCAACAAAACTTTGATCAATTACAACATGCTCTGTTTGAGTTCAGACTGGTTCTCAATCCCAGTAAAACTAAATATATGTTATTATCCAGAGCCACAAACATCACTGACAGTAGTTTTCACATCACCACCCTAACAGGACACAGCATTGACAAAGTATCTGAGTATAAATACCTTGGCATTTGGTTAGATCAAAAACTCACCTTTAAATTTCATATTGATTCCCTGGCTTGCAAACTAAGACAAAAATTGGGTTTTTCTACAGGAACAAAACTAATTTCCCAAGGCAAAGTAGAAAACATGTTATTGAAGCTGTCTTTTTTATCTGTCTTGGATTATGATGATGTTGTTTATAGAAATGCCTCTGCCTCTACTCTTAACCCTTGGACTCCATTTATCACTCAGCCCTCAGATTCATCACTGGGGAAGGTTACTCCACCCATCACTGCAATTTATATGAAAAAGTGGGCTGGGCACCCCTGAATGTAAGACGTGACAGGCACTGGTTCTTATTCATTTATAAAGCCTTACTTGGTAAAATGCCTTCCTACATCACATCTCTGTTAAACCAATCTCATAATCAATATCCAACAAGATCCAGTGACCTGCTGATGCTTGAAGTTCCACGAGTAAACACTGTATTTGGAAGGACTGCTTTCAGCTTTTCTGCTGCTTTCACCTGGAACACCTTACAACAAACATTAAAACTACAAGCACTTGTTTCCTTTGGTCAGTTTAGAACACTGATAATGAATTACGCTGCTTTTGAATGTAACTGTTTTTAACTGTGTTGTTTCATCGTTGTTCTCTGTACTCTCAACATCATTGAAAATGAGGGGACACCCTCAATGATTTTTCGAGATTAAATAAAGGTTGAATGAATGAATGAATGAATAGACTATAATAAATGGACATAGTCTCTGTGACATTACCCATCTGTTTCTGAAACATACTTTTATAATAAATTGTCATCACGGCCAAATTGGAAATAGGTTGAGCAAAACACAACAACAAAACAAGTTTTCTTTATGTTATAATTATATTCATATATATATTTTTTTTTGCTTTAGTTTTCTGTATGTTTTTTGTGTTGCTGATTTTTTATTTATTTATTTATTTTTATTTATTTTTATTTATTTTTTTGTCATGTTTTGCACTTCAGGGCCACTGCAGTTTTACAGTGTGAGAGTTTGAACAATAATACAAGAGTTTACAATGTAATGAGGATAAACGTTCATCAATGACCCATTTTTTCACAAAGAAGACAGGATGACGCAGAGCGTATGGTCAATATGAGAAACCAAACCACAGACAGTCCCTTTCGTATTTTAAAGCTCATCCGACGTTCCCGTTAAAAGCTCCCTCCGTGTCTATCCATGCCCTTTTACTGATCTATTAGTCCCTGAGCTGCTCTATGTGGACGAGCAGGCCGGACTGGAAACTCGCGTAAATGAACCTTCCTGCACATTAACACGCGTGGGGGTGGCATCGAAGCATAAAGTACAAGAGCACACTGGAACACATGCCTTTAGGTCAATAAGAAACACTATGTACCGATTTCTTGCAGACTTTCCATCCGGACTGGTCCTTCCTGTAGCTCATCAGGCAGTCAGCCACAGACCGGGCTCTGTGCTCATAATCCATCACAGGCTGGAGGAGGAACTACCGCTGAACAAGTTTACTCTGCTCAAAACTCTGCCAGAGTGGAAATTACACGAAGCCGATGTCCGTCTCACGGAAAACCACGCGGACCGGACCGTGTTGGCAGAGACACCGGACCGTGTAACCAGTGAGAGACGTGTTAGCGTTAGCTGCAAACCGAGACCCGGTCAGGCCAGCAGCCAGCCAGGGATGGTCGAATGAATGAGCGGCATCTTTTCTGCTAAACAACAGCGTAGGAAACGAGGAGGAAACGAACACGGCTCGGATTATAACTGCCAGAGATACCCTAACGCCTACACCTGTACCCGGCACAGGTGATACCACCGTGTAGTTTGATGAATCTACGGGAATTTGAGAGGAATGGCCGCCAGATGTGTGAACTCACACAGAATAAACACACTTCCGGTGTTCTTTCAAAATAAGCCTCCTCCTGTAAAAAACGTGTAATAATGGCTCTATGCTGTCTTTATTCACCTGGTGTTTACGAGCCAAGCTTTTGACTGTGATACAAAGGAAAGCAGGTTCATTTGTCACTATTAGCTTAATTTTATATTTAATTGTTTTAATTTATTTATATTATATTTAAAGCATCATTTATTCAAAGAGCAATTCAAAGGGCACAGATGTTAAACACAATAAAATGAACAGCCTTGACATTAACTTTTGTGCTCACCGGCCACTGTGGCTAGTGGTTTCCTAGAGTTACTAGCCACTCAGCATTTTCACTAGACACAATTTTGTTGTTGGATAATTATGTTTAATATGAATAAAGCAGATGATGACATTGTAAAGTTTACTTGAAATAGATTCACAAACTTTTTAAATGTAAATGAACACTGTGCACACTCAAATAAAGACCACATAAATCAGATATTTAGCTCTGAAACGGTTGTGCTCCTTAATGAAAATATGGAAATATGCAGACTGTTGAAACAAAGAAATTAAAGGAGTTAATTATTGCATTCAATGAAAATTGTGAAGGGGATTAATTTAAAAAAAAAAAAAAAAAACTAAAGTGAAAAATCTTGCAAGAAACACTGTCTGCTTTAATATTTATTTACAACAGTAATGTTTCAGTAATAAACTAAGTTTCATACTTTCTTGACTATAGTCATATCAGTCAAAAAAATGCGTCATGAAGACGAAAACAACATATATAAGTCACACTGGACCACAAGTTTCATTTATTTTAAATGATTTGGTTTGTTTACAGTATTTCCAAAGTGATTTTTTTAAAAATATAACTTTGATAAATGTTTGTATATTAGGAAATTTAAGTATTACTCCTACAGCTCCTCATATCTGTGACCAGTTTCTCTTCTCTTCTCTACATGGGCTTCTCTACGCCCACGTTCTCCTCTCCTCCTCCCCTCCCCTGCGGTAGGTGAGTGTTGCTGGTGAGATGTGTGAGCTTAAATAAGCTCCATCTGATAAATGTCCTCACTTTTAAAAAAAAATCTGGAGTTTTGGCGCTAGTTTGTGACGAAAACCCCGGAATCTGTTCACAATACAGAGCAAATAAGGCGTGAGTGAACTTTTAAATCACGTTATCAGGCGCTATACACCGGGGAGATGTCACGGTGTCCAAGACGAAGGCTGGAGACCAAGCGTGCCTGGACGCCTGTCAGCAGAAGACTTGGCGAATGGACCAATGAGCTAGCACTGTGTGCAGGCAGTGCTCATGGGCGTCTTAATGTCGTAGTCTCATACTGCAATGGGTTTAGTATTTCAGATGAACTACAATTAAATAATTCAACCCCCCAAAGTGGCTAGTAGGAGTGACGGTGTTACCCGCCACAGCTAATTCACCCGCATTTGGCGGTTTGGCAGGTGTCAATGTTAAACCCTGTGAACAGCATTTAAACAGAAAAATTAAAACAATAATATCAGATAGTGGTGATGCAAGGTGGCACACCAGTTAGCGCTGCAGCCCCACAGCAAGAAGGTCACCAGTTCCGATTCCCTGTTGGTCTGGTGGTCCTTTCTGTGTGGAGCTTGCATGCTCTCCCTGTGCACACATGCTATAACCTGCAGCTCATTGAGTGTCTGCTTGAGGCTGACAGTACCAGAAAGCAAATACACACCAAACTAAAAAAAAAAAAAATTTTCACTGCAGAAATAAACATGTTAACAGCCTGGTACAAAAAAATGTCTTCAGTCTGAATAGCTAATTTCTCTAACTGTGAGGATACTCAGTTTGGCTGAGTCAATTGCCTCAGTTTGCCCTGAGGCAATCACCTCAGGGCAGGGTCAGGTGTGTGTGTGTGTGTGTGTGTACTATTGACTTAACATAATAAAGTTGTCTCTTTGTCCTGCATTAGATATTTGTTGTGATGTCCCCCTTTTTTCCCATATATGCTGGGGTGAGCCTTTGTCCGTACAGGGACCGTAACATGTGCTCAAATCACTTGATTTATTTAACAAAATCCACTTTAGCAACAAAAAATCTCTCACAAATTGACATTCATGTATGCATGAAAACATTTTAGACACATCTTAATAAATTCTTGTCATGAAATGTGAATTTAGACTACGAAATCTTTCCTGGAAAAACACTTCACTTGTTTCATGGATTCCAATACACATGGTGAGATTTGACACACACACACACACACACACACACACACACACACACACACACACACACACACACACAAGTACTTTAACAAGTTCTCATGTACTTATTTGGGGTTACGGTTTTGCAACCAGCCACTCTCCCACGTGTCTCATGACATGTAGGTGTACATTTGTGACAAACTGTTTTGGGGCTGGAATAGTAAAGAAAGTGTGCGCCCGAAACGCGCTTCATAGTGCATGAGGTAATTTGACACCTGTTGAATCAGAAAAGAAAAATGTTAAGAAGTGTTTCGCAACGTCAGTCCGAAACAAGGTCTGGTGACATCAGTGTTTCTGAACTATTTCATGAATGCAAAAGGCCAGCCGCCCCTCTCACAATTTCTGTGGAAATTGTCTAGTTTTGAGTGTGACTCCAGATCCAGACCTCGAAGGGTTAACAAATTTGATAATATATGTGTGATTTTGTTGTCAGCACATTCAACTTTGTAAAGAACAAAGCATTTAATAAGAATATTTCATTCATTCAGATCTAGGATGTGTTATTTTAGTGTTCCCTTTATTTTTTTGAGCAGTGTATAAAGTATCTGAAGTAAAAAGTGCTCTCATCAACCTATTTAGAAATAACACAATAATGGCGGAAAGGACTGTAAAATGTCAATGTGTCACATTCTTAACTGAAATGTGTCTTTTCTCTTGCCTAGAATACTTGCTGTGCTGCAGCCTACACAGCGAAGCATATTGAAGACTGGAACACAGTGGGAAATCATGCTGAACATGAATTATCACACTTTTCCAAGCCATATCTGAGTCACCAAGCCCCAGTTTAAATTTGATGATGAAGCTCAATGGGATAAAAAAAACAATAGTCATGGTCTCCCGTCCCTCCAATTAAGAATGTTGAATGCTGATGTTCCAGTGGTACATGGCCAACCAAAACAGCTTCTGTGAGGTGACCAGTATCGTTGGTGCTTGCACCCCCTGGTGGTCTAAAGCTGTATCGCCACAGAGGCTTACAGACAAGTCCCCAAACACAGATACAAGCACATGCACGAATGTTTTCCTCTTCAGCGGCAGGAGTGTAGCAAAAGTCACGTGTGAAAATTCATCCAATGTAGTGTCCAGATATTCACAGACCACACACCTCCACAGTGATGAATGTATTTACTGACCTGTCTATGCTTACAGATCAGTTTACACAGCTGCAGATTTATTTTACATATATGTGGATCTGACTACACACACACACAGTTTATCTTACACACAAACTGATTTTTTTTTATAAATAGACACCGTTTATTTTACACACACACATAGATTTTGTTTTCTCATTTAAGGATGTAGTTACACACAGACAGATTTCCTTTACAGATTTGTGGATCTGGTTACACGCACAGATCTAAATACACATTTGTAAATAGTTTTGCTACAATACTGGCCCCATAATTGTGGATGTTATGGGGCAGTTCACTGGCATTTCTGCAGGACAACCAGGGAAGGTCCATGATGCCAGAATGTTGAGGGCCTCTGACTTCCACGTAACGTGGCAGGAGAAGATGAGTAGCCACAGCTTGCTGGGAGACAGTGCCTACATTGGGCAGGCATTCCCTTTTATTATCACTCCTAAGCGTGACAATAGGGCGAGTGGTTGCGTAGCAAGCATTCAAAAGGATGAAGTGCAAATGGAGGCGCCTACGAGATCTGCAGAACACCCTGATTGATGCAGTGGTAAAGATTGTAATAGCTGTTTGTTTTCTTCATAACATGTGCATTGGTTCTTCAGAGATCTGTGGGGAACATCCAAATGGAGGCCAAAGACAGGCAGATGAAAATGAGTAGACTTGCCATGAGGCCATGCTGTGAAATTGTCCTGTTCCTTCTTTAAATGTTCATATATGCCAATAATGCACTCCTGTCATTAGTGTTTTATTGGTTATGCATACAATTTTCATGCATCCAATAAGTTGCTGTTTTCCCTAGTTAACCCTTCCTTACCTTTTATTTAATTTGCCACAAAGCCATCGACTGTACACCAGGTAAAAATTAGCGACTCATTTTTGGAAGGGACAATAGTGACCCCTTGATGGTGTCTTCAATAATTTGAAGTAAATATACTGCTCCTTAATGTAATTGGTTTAGGTGTTTTATGTATTACAGTGTTACAAGCCTTGTAGCTCTGATCAGGACAGGTTTATTCAGTGCTACTGTGTTTCAGAATTTCAGAAGTAAGACTTTCTCGTATTCAGGTATGAGGGTTTATAGGACCAATACAATATTCAATATGTAGAGACTGAAAGATTAACTTTTAATAAAAAAAAAGATTAAAAGAGGGACACTCAGTTCTGGTACAGAAAATCAAATTGTGCAAAAAAACTTCATCAACACAGTGCAACTTGCTTCAAGTACAGAAATGCAGTTGGGCCAAAACCTCTTCATGGCACCTTTATGCATACAAGTGATGAATGTGGTGCACCACTACTGCACCACATCCATCACTTGTACCCAGAAAGCACACACAAAACACATACTCCTGAAATTAATAATTGTTCAAACTTATATCACTGTTGTGACATGGTCCTTGTTTGTGAAAAAATCAATGTGCAATGATCAATCAAAAAGGAATTCTGCCAATATACTATAAGATGAACCATTTTCACACTTTATTTAAGAACAGCTTCAAGGGTGTGGTTCATGCTGTGAGTGGTGTTATTTACCGTTCAGCTGAATCTGTTGTTGATGGATGCATTGCAAAGACCATCATTATTATGACTAAATAAATATTTAAGTTACCTTTCAGTGTTACAGCTGCTATTTATGTCATGGTTTGGGTTTTTGGTTTCTGTGTTTCTGGTTTTCTTGTTTTTGCCCACTTGTGTTTCTTTGTATTCTGTTCTTGTTCTGTGTCACCTGTGTTAGTCTTGTGGAATGTCTGTGTCTCTTGTTGTCTTTAGTTTGTGCTTCTTGTGTTTTCGATTTGGTTCTTGTCATGTGTATGCCTTTTTGTGATCATTTCTAGTGTTTTGGTGTCTTTTATGTATTTAGTAGCTTTCTTGAGTTTCTCTGTGTTTGGTTTGGTTCTCCTTGTGTTTCCCTCCTTGTTGATTGCTCCTCATGTGTTTCACCTGTGTCTTGTTTCACACCTGTGCCAATCACTCCCCTGTCTATATAGTCTCTGTGTTCCATGTGCTTTTTTTGGGTTCATTGTATGCTGTGTTTGTGTTTGCTGTCTGCTGTCGCCTGTCGCTGTGTCTTTGTGCCTCCAGTGTTTCCCAGTGGTTCTAGTGAGTTTCTTTGTGTTTTTTGGTTTTGTTTCTTTTGTTGGAGTCTTTGGTTGAGTTTGATTTTTGAGTTCAATTAAAATAAAGTTTTATTTTAATCTGCATTTGGGTCCTCCACCTTTTTGTTTTTTCCCTCCAGACTTCTCACGACAATTTAAGCTGTACATGCTTCAGAGACTTTGATGTGTAAGGATATTCTGCTGACTTTCAGAGGGATTAATAAAGAGCAGAATCTGCCCAACATGGGCTAATTTTCACCAGATGAGGCTAATTGTGTTCTTTACGTTTTTGTGATGGTTAAACTCTATGGGCTCTAATTTCATAGATCAGGCGCAAGCGCAGGCGCACCTGCCCTGCGCCGGCCGTCACTGCTCGGACAGGGTGTGGCCAGCGCACTTGGCAAGTTTCCTGCAGTGCCAAGAGAGGTGCAGTCAAGGCGCAGAGGAGCGCAGAGGTGTGCATCCACGCCTCCCTCTGCGCAAATGGTAGAGAGGGAGGAGAAAAGCCGTGAGTGGGTTTAACACAGCCGAGCACTGTTTTCACCAATCAAATGAGCGCCTCTCCTCGCCTTTAAATGCGCTGTGGCCGAGGCGCAGTGACAATTTCACCTCACTATGGACGACGACAGAAGCAGCTTAAGGTGGCCTAACTTCTCTCAGGAAGAAACTGATGTATTGGTCCGGGTTCAAGGTTCAAGCTCGCAGTACCAGAATATTTGGTACTGTCAATAGACTCCCACAGGCTGATGATGCAAAAACAGCCTGGGATGAAGTTACAAATACTGTTAATCAGGTTTGCCCAGATATTCTGAGAACCGCCGCTCAGTGAAAGAAGCGGTTCAATGATGTAAGGACACAGGGCAAAAGAAAGCTGAGTGACCAAAGGAGGCACATGGTGGCCCCTCTACCAGCCATGTGCTGACCTCTGCAGAGGAGATCATGTCCTCGACGCTACCTGCAATAAGTACTGAGGGCTTTGGTGGTATAGAGGTTGGAATTACGGGTAAGGCAAACACTTTTTCTACTAAAAAAGACACTCACATTTAGTGACTTATATTTAAACCCCACATCATAAAGATGAGTTGTGTGGTTGGATCACAACGTGAATAAAATGTGTAATGAAATTAGAAGCACCTGTGCTGAAATAGCACATTTTTAAGAATAAACTTTATTTACCCTATTGAATCACGATTTTTTTGGCATTTAACTCCTACTACAAAACACCAGACGTGAATGCATTTGATCAACTCTTTATTGCCAACATAACCAGCTTCTGCTTCAATTTTATTAGATACAAACAGGCAGCAGGAGGAAGAGATGGTGGGGGCGGAGATGGGAGACCCGCAGCCTGTGGAGGTACGGGAGGAACCTGGAGGGCCTGGACGTGGGCAGAGACGGGGCCGCAGGGGGGAAATGGACTAACCCTTCCTTGACATCCAGCAGGGGGGATTCCTCATGCTGGAGAGGCAGCTGGGAGGAATAACTTCCACACTGGAAGGCATGGAGACCAGCCTCCGAGGCCTGGTTGTCCACGTCCTCCGTTGAATCCAGCCTCGGAAGTCTGGCGGATGCAGTAGATTGTCTCCTTGCACATGTGACATCCGAGCCCCCCGTCTGTAGCACTAAGACCGAGGACCAGGGGAAGACTCTGTGACGGTTAGTTTAACCAGCTGGGTTTTCTTGGACCCGAGAGGATTCGGAGGCAGAAACAGGTTTGAAAGAATTTTGTTGTTCACTTGAGTTATGGTTGGGGAAGAGAGTGTGGCTGTCGTAGGCTGCTGCAGGAGTACCTTCAGAGGCGCACTGGGAAGAGGCAGAGGAGACATCAAGGTTAGTATCATAAAAGAATCCAAAAACACACGAGCACCAAAAAACACGAGGAGTACGTTCACGGCCTTATTACCACAGAAAGAGCTGGAATCTACTGGCGCCGGCCCATCCTTCCAACAGCGCTTAAGTGCCGGCGCTCCTAATCAGCGAACTCGATGCAGGTGTGTGAGGTGCAGCCACAGAGGAGTCAGCGCAGCTGCTCAGGAAGGGGAGGGGGAGAGGAGAGAGCAGTCAGGATCACCACAGACTCACCCGTATGGCCCCAACAGGCGCGCGAGGAGGAAGAGGAAGGGGAAGAGGACGAACCTAAATAAAATGTCATCAATGATTTTGTGTGTCTTTAATGTTAATGAGTACCTTGTGGCCAAAACATGCATACACTCACATTTAAGGACAGAGCTGTGTAGCCAGGTGGTCTCTGATGTCACATGCGCTCCACTGCTCTCCCTGCTGACACGGCACATGCAGTTCAGCCTCTCTCCGTCTTAAGTCCTGTAATGTCTCCTCTGTGAGGTCTAAGTGGCATCTACAGCGTGATGCTATGTTGTGTAGCACGTAACATGCGACAAAGAATGCACTGACACTGAGGGCTGTATGATAATGTACCACCCGTACGGTCCAGACATCTGAAACACATTTTCAGCATTCCAAAAGTACGTTCAATGACTGACCTGGCACGGCTGAAAACAACGTTAAAGACGCGCTGCCTTCTTGTTGTTGGTGTGATGTATGGCGTTATCACGTTTTAAATGGATATTCATTGTCACCTAGCAGCCACCCAGCCAGAGGAGTGTCCCCCTGAAAGACTGTAGGGATGACAGAATTCGCCAGGATGAATGAGTCATGAACAGACCCAGGAAAATTAGAATACACATTTGTCACCAGGCAATTTGAGTCACGGATTACCTGGATTTTAATGGAGCGTACTCCCTTACGGTTCACATAAGTGATTGCTTGGGTATCTGGTGCGCACACCTGCACATGTGTGCTGTCGATGGCACCTAGTGTCCCGGGGAATTCACATTTTGACAAGAAACCTTGCTTTGTTTCCAGCTGCCTGTCGGGTGTTGATGGGAAATGATGTGCTCATTTGCATGTCGGACTAGACTAGAGGTCACTGCATGTATGGCCGGACCGACAGCGATCTGCCACCGTGGCCACAGTGTGCTGGAAAGATCCGGTGGCAAAAAAGGTCAGAGCCGCTGTCACTTTCACAGCAACTGGGAGCTCACACGGGCCACCTGGGCGCCTGCTGAGGCCACTGTGTGCATCACCCTGGCAACCACTGCGCGGGACAGATGTAATTTGTTCCTGTGTCAGGAATAGGAGTGAATGAAGGGAAAATTAAATTTAAACACTCACGTGGGCAAATAGATTTATCGTGCTTGTGATCCACCTGCATTCCAGGTCTGTCATCGTCAAATAGCAGAGCCTTTGGTGATAGGTCCTCTCCCGGTACCTCCTCTTCCTCCTCCTCATCCTCACAGCAATAATGTACTCCATCTATTTAGATCATGTTCAGAGTAAAGATTAATCCAGATATTGGCAATCACAGATAAATCCTTAATACAAATCTGAGTGTCTTACCGTTATTCAGCAAAGGGTCTTTTTTTCTTTCGAATGTCATGAGATAAGAGAAGCCGAATATACTCTGCCTGGGATGATGTAGCTGATTGTGGTTGACTGAGAGATGTGAAGTAGTTAGTTTATATCACTGCTCCAGCTGATTTCAATTAAACGCTGTAATCCGACATCAGATCGGCTTTGTTAACGTGTGCGCACGTGTGCCTGTCACCAAATCACAGCTGCAGAGGGTGCGCTGCGCTTTGCGCTAGGAATAGACCAGGTTGGAGCTGGCGAGCTTTCTGCACTTTTTTGGCACAAAATTGTCACTGTGCCAACATGAATCTGCTGACACCTCCCCCTGGTGGTCCGTCAACTCCCCCTGGCGCGCTGTCACACCCATCTCTGCGCAGACGGTCTACCAAGTTGACAAATTGGCAGCGCATGGCGGTGCAGCGCACGAAATTAACACTGCGCAGGGTGCGCCAGGCTTGGGCCCCCTGTGCTGCGCCACAAAATTAGAGCCCTATAAGTTTATTCATCACAAAGTTTAAAGTTGTAGTTATTTTAATGAAATGTGTTTAGTATCAACAGATAATGATTTATTCAGCTTTAGACAACAATAAGTAAAGACTATCTCTGTCCTTACAAAAAATTGATGAAAACCTTATACAAGTACATGCATTATGGAAGCAAATAAGATAAACAATTTTGTTAATTTTTAACAGCCACTGAATGTTAAATACTGAAGTAAAAAAGACACTGAATGTGTCAAGAACATAAAGGTCTAATGCCGCGGCCACACCAAACGCAAACACACAAATTCACTCGCGCGAATGGCCTGTCACGCGCCGCGTGAACGCCTGAGTCTCGCCGCTGGACTATTTTGACAAGCTGAGGCGCGAACGCGCAGTACTGCGCATGCGGAGTAGAGAGCCCGTTCATTTAAAGACCGAAAGTCCAAAAGAGCATCTGAAAAACAATGAGCTGTGGTTTCCAAAGCATGACAGGAGAGTGTGTGAAAGCTTTGGAGATCACAACCAAGGTCTGCTGCCTCTCCCTGGTAATCCACCAGCCCTGCCTGACTGTTCCCTGCGATCTCATCCTCGATTCCCCGAACCTCCAAACCCCCTACCACCCGAACACCCAACCCATGTTCCCGGAGGTCTCCCTGGGGATAATGAGTGGGTCGAGGACAGAGAGGACCGCAGAGAACTTCCATCTTTTCCTTGGCTCTGCCCCTGCCCCGCTCCTCCCTCCTCTCTTTCAGTCTCAAAACTCCACTGAGAAAAACACAGTCGGACTCAGTGATAGCCCGTGCAGGCAAGTCCAGCTGGGAACCAATGTTTACAGAACTTACATTCAAAACCTGTCTCCTCAGCAACTTTCACCCAAGCCTGATCCTTTTTTTTCTGGTCTCTGTAGAGTGAACACGTCGTATCGTATAACTCTGGATGATGACACACCACACAGATTGTTTTCTCCTCCATCCTCCGGCGGAGTTGGAGCCTGAGCAGGCAGCGGTTCCCCCCAACGTCATCAAATCAATGATGTCGTGGGGGAATGTCATCGCTGATTGGCGGCCATGGCAAGCCTTCATGCGAATTTGTGTCAAAAGTTCAATATTTTCATCTCTGGACGGTCACTATTTTTAATCAAAGACACAAATGGTTGTTTGTAACCCTGGAGTGGTGGCTTTGTTTTTTTTAAGGAGCAACATTTCCTCCTCTTCCTCAGTGAAAACCTTGCTGCTGCTGCTGGGATGTCACTGGGTCCAGTGACCTACACTGGGATGTCACTGGCTCCAGTAACCTACATTGGGATATCACTGGGTCCAGTAACCTATACTGGGATATTGCTGGAGCCTCAGCTTCTGCAGTGATTTGTAGAAACATGACAGATCCCATGTGCCTTTGTGACTGATCTGACTGACGTACCGTTTTTTGTGACTTCATCAGATGCTTTTTTAAAAACATCTGCAGGCACACCTCTATCAGTCTTTCTTTTCCATTGCCCAGGCATTATGTAACATTATTAAATCCAGAAAATGCGTTTAGTTCAAGAAATGTTCTCTTAGCTGTTTTAACACTTTTTAAGATGTGTTACAACCCACCCACTCCTGTCAGCCAGTGTTCAGCTAGCTGTATTAGCACAGTGGATTGAAATTAGCATGGAAAAAATGCATTACATTTTGCCTGAAAAACTACAACTTATTCTGATATTAGTCAAATGGTTTTATCTGGCATAGTATTAGTACTAAACAAAATATAATGCGGTCAAAAAATTTATTTTTAAAATCAGTTTCTTCTCGCTAGGATCTGCATGCACCTGTTTCCAGCCCTGACAATAACCATGTGTGATCAAGGTGGAAGTGGGTAAATATTGAAATGATCATGTGACTCCTATCTTCTTCCTGACTGGTGGTGTTATAACTCACCCAGTGTTACAACCATACCCGATCTCCCCAATTTAATTTTTGGTGTTGTTTTGAGGTATTTAACTTAAAGGTCCCATATTGTGCAAAATTCACTTCAGACTGGTTTTGTCACAGTAATATGTGTCCCCAGCCTGTCTACAAACACCCCTCGATATGAGAAAATTCTATTGTCTCCTTCTCTTGCTTGCTCCAGACAAAGTTTGCTTTCAGAACATGTGTGCTCAAACACATGTAGTTGAGATCTACCCTGCATGACGTCATGATCCTAAAAAAGTTACTCCTCCAGGCCTGCTCCTTGTACTGCCCTTTCTGTGCAGGGCTTTTTTCACCTTGACTGCTCGGCTGCTTTGATAAAATAAACATGGTGAAGGTATAAGCAAAGCACGGCGGTTGCTCTGTTGTTGGCTGCACAAAAGTGCAAAGAAGTCTTTTTTTTAACTATCATCTGAGGTTTGAAGACCCAGTGGATTCATTTTATTTTTGATGGAGATGCACCCACAACTCCTAAAATGTTGTGTGTGTGCTCACCATTTCATTCATCAGTCAGTAACATGGTTTTAATAGTTTTGCATTTTTCTTTAATTTTAATTTTTCAGTCACAGATTAACAATATATTTTTATTCTAACTAAAACTCAACAGTCCAAAACTCAAAAACCAAAAAACATCTTACTAGAAAAAAACTTACAAGGGAACACTGAAGAAAACAGGAGATGTGCGACAGAATACACACACACACACACAATGAACTGACAAAGGAACTTAAGAAACACAGACACTGTGGGTGCGTCTAAAAACTCCCAAAATCCATCCTTCCTTCCTTCACTTGTCTTGTTCACTTGTGTCTTAGCCCCCCCACCAGAGATGCATGGGAGATATGGGAGGAAATGAAGAGAGGAGAGAGGATGGGAGAGATTCATTTTAAGATCATTGAGACATCCTTTATCTGTCAGTCAGCTCTAATTGTCAAGAGTCTGGAGGGAAAAAACAAAAGAGGTGGAGGACCCAAATGCAGACAAAATAAAACTTTATTTTTCCAAACTCAAAAATCAAACCAAACCCAAAAACTAGTGATGTTACGAGTTGTACCGAGGCTTCGAAGCGTGTGCCGAGTAATGGAGGGGGCGTTTCCGCAAAGCGCGCATCAAGGCTTGCTTCACTTGGGGGAGGAGCCGAAAATGATGACGTCCTCGCTACCCGGCTGCACCACGTGACTGCTTCGGGAAGTGGTTCGGATTTTGCCGCGAGGTTTGACAGCGATAAAAGCCCCTCAGGCTCTATTGAAAATGTGGGTTTGTGAAGGAGAGTTGTGGTCAGTTGAGAGTTTAGATAGCGTTTTGATAGTTTTGATAGTCTTGATAGCAGAGTTTGGATAGCGTATATATAGCTTGGAGGTAGTTTGGAGAGTTTAGAGAGTGAAAGAGAGATACAGTTTGGAGTTTTAGGAGAGTAAGGTGAGGATGGAGCCAGCTAGGAGGAGGAGGATTTCCCCTGTGTGGGAACATTTTAATTTGATTACCCCAAATAAGGTAAGCTAAATCCAAAATAATTTCAAACACATTAGGTTTGCTTATCAAGAACTATATTTTTCACTGTTTCTTATTTTCTTCAAAGGTGAGGTGTTTGTTGTGCTCCAAGGAGTTGGGGTACAATAACAACACCTCATCCATGCTAAGGCATTACCATGCCTTGCATGAGAATAGGGAAGAAACTGGAGCTTCATCCAGCCAAGGTAAGTCATTACAATATTACAAACGCACTATCACAATTTTTCCATGTTGTCTTTTGTTCATTTTAAAAATAAAGACCGGTCCTAATACTATATTTATTCCCCTTTAACAAGTCACCAGAAAACAAGAGCTGGATGAAGCCCTAGTCTCCATGATAGTGAAGGACACACGGCCCTTCACTATTGTGGATGATGTTGGATTCAGGACATTCGTGTCCAAACTGGATCCCAATTATGTTCTCCCTACAAGGCAGGTATGTATGGGTGCATGCAACAAGCGAATGATAACTCTGCTACATGCCTCAAATTCAGCACTATATTCATATTTTTTCCCTTAGGCTCTGAAGGCCATGGTGGAGGCAAAGTATGAGTCAGCTAAGGAGAAGGCAAAGGCTAAAACTGAACAGGTGGCTGCTGTTAGCCTTACTTCAGACATGTGGACATCCATCAACATGGATGCCTACCTGGCTGGAACCTGCCATTTTGTAGGTGAAAAATCAAGCCTTGGTTCAGTGCTGTTGGGAGTTCAGGAGTTTCCTCAGTCTCACACAGCTGCAAATATAGCTCGTGTGAAAGCCTCCCTCATGGAGGAATGGGGAATCACTAATAAAGTAACGTGTGGTTACCGACGGTGCCCCCAATATGGTTGCCTGTGTGAAAGAGCTGAAGCTTCGGCACCATATTTGCATACCCCACACGCTGAACCTCATGGTGAAGAAGGTGCTTGACCAGCACCCTGTGCTCTCTGGCATCCGGGCCAAGGCAAGGAAGCTGGTTGGGAACTTCAGAAGCAGCACAACTGCTAAGGTATGTTCTTTCCCTTGTTCCAATGTCTAATAATGTTAATAGTTTGTGTTCCTACTACAGCAATTTAATGCCCTACACATATGTATCTTTAAAGGAAAAGCTAAGCCAAGTGCAAACTCAACTGGGGATGGCAAAACTAAAGCTAATGCAAGAGGTGGAGACCAAATGGAACAGCACCTATTTGATGTTTCAACGTTTGGTTGAGCAAAGGGAGCCAGTTGGTGCAGCATTAGCTGGGCTTCAACAAGACATCCCCTTCTTAACATCTGAGGAGTTCAGCATTGTTGCAGGTTGTCTAACTTTGCTGTCTCCCTTTTATGATGCCACTGTGGAGTTGTCGGCAGAGCAAAATGTGTTGGCTTCCAAGGTTATTCCCCTTTTGAAAATGCTAGAGGAGAACCTTCAGGAAAAAACCACCAAGCCGGCACCTGCAATAACACTTGAAATAGGAGACCAGCTCATCAGGCAACTCAGGGAGAAACTTCACACTTTGCAGTCAATGAGCATCATGTCCCTTGCTACACTACTGGACCCACGATTTAAAACAATTGGGTTTTTTAGCCCAACAAAAGCTACAGAGGCAATGAAGCGACTGACCTCTGAGTGCGCTGCCATCAGACGGTCAGTTCAAAACAGTGAGGAAATCCCCCAGCCTTCCATCTCTCATGATGTCACTGGAGGTAATCTGTTATTCTAACATTTTGTGATCAATTATTTCTATGAAATCACTCACTAATATGATTTGTGGTTTTCTCTTAGGTAGCAAACTGTGGCATCGTCTAGATGCCAGCGTCATGGAGGCAAGAAAGACTCAAAATGTGACTGCAGATGCTACTGTGGAGGTCCAGCGCTACCTTTCTGAACCGAACATAAGTAGGCTGGAAAACCCGTTGGAGTACTGGGAGAGGCACAAATCACAGTTCCCTAATTTATACCGTCTTGCCCTTGTGTTTTTGTGCACACCGGCATCTTCTGTTCCGTGTGAAAGGGTGTTTTCAAAGGCCGGAGAGGTTATATTAAAAAAAAAGGAATCGTTTAAAACCAAAAACTGTTGAGAAACTGTTATTTCTGAATAAAAATGAATAAAATCTTCCCTGTTCTGTACATGATTCACTAAGTTGCACAAGCATATTCAGTGCCATCTTCCTAGTTCCACAAGCACTTCCACTGTCCACTGCCTGCTTAAGCCCATGCCATTTTCTTAACCATTATTACACAACTTGTCATATGATACCAATCTTGGTAAATCATCACACATATAATACATTTAACAACGTTTTATTATATACATATTCGATCATTTATGCAGAGAAATTAGTTGTTTCCAAGTGCCTTAAGAGACAAAAGTCTGTGCATTACACATTTGGTTGAGATACAGCTGACTGTGATCATAAATCTGGCCAGTAGGTGGTTTCGTGTGCATATGAAGCTTCAAGAAATGAACCCTTTCTTGAACCAGTTGGTTCAAGTGGTTTGATGCCTCATGAGGCTTCATCTCACCATCACTACCAAAAACTCTAACAAAAGAAACAAAACCAAAAACACTAGAAAACTCACTAGAGGCACGGGGAACACATGGGGCACGAGGCGACAGCAGATAGGGACAGCAAACAATGAACCAACACCAACCACATGGAACACGGAGACTATATAGACCGGGGAGTGATCAGCACAGGTGTGAAACAAGACACAGGTGAAACACATGAGGAGCAATAAACAAGGAGGGAAACACAAGGAGAACCAAACCAAACACAGGGAAACTCAAGACTGAGTCTAAATACATCTAAAACACAGAAACACTGAGAATAATCACAAAAAGACATACACATGACAAGAACCAAATCAAAACCACAAGAAGCACAAACTAAAGACAACAACAAGAGACACAGACACACAGGACAAGAACAGAATTACAAAGAAACACAAGAGGGCAAAAACACAAGAAAACCTAGAAAACATGAACAAAAAACCAGACCATGACACTAACAGCTGTTTGTGTGTCTGCACATGAGCGCTGCAATAACTTTAATCAAATATTAATAGTAACAGAGCATTCACATGAAGAAAACCTTCTCTCTGTTTATCCTGTGTGCTGTTTAGAAGCACACTTTGACTTCGTGATCTTTAGGACAAAGTTTTGATTTGTGTCTCCTCCTGGTGCTTTGAGAAAACCCCCACCAATTATAATTCAATTTTTTCACCTTTTTTTAATCCTAGCTTTATGACAAACTCACACCTATAGCCAATTTGGCAACTTAAAGTAACCTGAAGGTTCGTGTTTTTGGACTGTGGGAGATAGGAACACAAAAACTTAACAGGGAAAAGCACCCTGAGATTTGAACTGGTTAAGGAAACACCACTGACTACTGCACCACTTACAAGAATTGTATCAATATGTTGATCATGTTTGAATCATGAAACTTTTCTGTTGACTTAGATTACAGCTGGGGTTGATATAGTGGTTGAACCTTCCTGGCAACGAACTCTATCACCTGATGGTCACTATTTGAAATTACCAAAGCATTTCAGATTGGGGTCATTTACTTTGTTCCACATATTGAATAGTCTCTCTGAAAGGAATCTGTGAACCACTAGAAGTTCTTTATAAAAGCAAGGGTCATGAGCATCGACGAGGTCAGAGGGAACATATACTCCAGTTATCTTCATCCCCATGTGTATATCTTGACTAAGTCCTGCTCTGACAAGGCACATTCCTAAGTAAGCATCATCAATGGGAAGACGGATGATTGACTGAGACATGTTATATATGACTGAAGCAGTATAACCACTGAGAAGGAAACCTGCACCACTGCAATAAGTTGGGTACCAATTTGGCTTGTACACTTCAACTGGGACAAAGTACTTGCTCCATGAATCTCTAGTGACTACTCTGCCAGGCATGCAAAAGCCAATACAATGGTGCTTGCTTCCATCATTGTCTTCCAGACTTTGAAGATACTTCACAACATTGTTTGTGTTCACAAAGACGTCATCATCCCCATTGAACAGGAAGCGAGCTTTAGGGCAGTTTCTTTCCATCCATTCAAAGAAGAGCACCTGCTTCAAGGTGAGATTTTGATGTGTGTCACTGATGTCCCATTGAAGGATGTCTTTGTACTGACTATGCTCCAGCTCAAGAACCTTGTTCAGTCTTTCTTTCTCAAAACCAGAGCCTGTGGTTCCTGTAAGGAAGACCCGTCTGATCCACACACCGTTCTGTTGCCTCTCATTAGCCCAGGTTTTGCGAAGTAGTTCTCTGCGTTTGTAGTTATCAGGAGCGGACTTGATGACGAGAAGAAGGAAGATATCAGAGGATCGATCAGTTCCTCCACATTTGTCAGGAAGGTCCAGGAGCATGGGGAAATGTCTGCAGTGCCTGTAGTAGAGAAAGTCTTTCATAACGTCAGGAAACGAGCTGAAGCCTTCAGTGCTTTCAACAGACTTGTTTTGTGTACAGTTGTACGAGGGAGCGGCACGAGAGATGATTTGGCCAGGTGGTGGTTTGTGTCCCAGTCTTACACCAGGATAGAAAATTTTGTCAATTGAGTCTATGTAGAGATAAACAGCTGTTAGGCAAACTCCCAGGAGCAAAACACACATCCTATTGTATGTGAAATGCAAAGTGATACTTATGTGTAAGGGAGATTCATACACTCTGTCAGGAAAGTGCTTCCTATGCCCTGACTCACAGGCAGCAGCAATAAGATCACATAGGGCACAGTCTGTTCCATAAACCTCCACTTGAAAGCAGTTTACACAAAGGCACTTCTCTCACTGAAGATCAGTGTTTTAAGTGTACGTCTTTATGCCAACAACGGGGCTCTAACTTTGTAGACCAGGCCCAAGCGCAGCCGCACCTGCCCTGCGCCAGCCTTCGCCGCGCGCACAGGGCGTGACCGGCGCTCTTTGCAAGTTTCCTGCAGTGCCAAGAGAGGCACACTGAAGGCGCAGAGAGGCGCAGAGCTGCGCGTCCACGCCACCCTCCGTGCAAATGGCAGAGAGGGAGGAGAAAAGCCTGAGTGGGTTTAACACAGCCGAGCACTGTTTTCCCCAATCAAATGAGCGCCTCTCCTCGCCTTTAAATGCCCTGCGGCTGAGGCGCAGCGTCTGATTGGTCTGAGTGATCTCCAGCACCGTGGAGAGAGTGCTGGTAGCGGAGATGGTCAGAGCCTCCGTCCCTGCAGCAGGAGAATGGACAGCGGGGCGCATCGGAGGACACGAAGCGCGTCACCGTGTGGGCCAGCTCCTGGGACAGATTTAATCTGTTCCTTTGTCATTAATAGGAGTACAAAATGAAGAGACAGTTACACAGCTGGCTTATCCATTCAGAATACTTTTGATCCACCTGCACTCCTGGTTTGTCATCGCCAAATAGCAGAACCTTTGGTGATATACTGTATACTCTCCCAGTGTCTCCACCTCATACTCCTTACAATAATGTACTCCATCTTTTTAGATCACGTTACAAATAAAGACTAAAACAGAGAAATATGGGAAATCACGGGTAAATCCTGAGTGACATACTTTTATTTTGTCTCTTTCTCTTCGTCTTTTCTCTCCCTCTTTTCTTTGAATTAAATGAAATGAGAGAACCAGATATATACTCAGTATCAGATGTTAAGGCTGTTTATTGTTTAATTGTAAGATGTGCATCAAACTTCCAGCTGCCGTCAGGTTAACTTTCCATTATGACAAACGGCTTTAATCTGACATCAGATGTGACGGGACAGTTAATATAGATACAAATGTATATGCTGGTTCAGACAGTTACATTAAATAGTGATTGCTGTGATTGTTTATTGCATTAAAATGTGCCTGACACTCTGGAAACCTGCCTCTGAGGCTTTGTTGACATGTGGGCACATGTGCGCCTGTCACCAAATAACAGCTGCGGAGGGTGCACTCAGCTTTGCGCCGAGGATAGACCAGGTTGGAGCTGGCGAGCTTTCAGCGCACTTTCTGCACTGTTTTTGGCACGAAATTGTCACTGCGCCAACATAAATCTGCCGACATCTCCCCCTGGTGCGCCGTCAACTCACCCTGGTGCGCCTTCCGTGCTTGGGCACGCTTCGAAGAGGTGGGCTTCAGCACGGTTTACTTCATGCACGAGCACAAGCAGGCGGACAGGGCGTGCGATCCATTACGTATAATCACCGCAAGCGCATCTCTCGACAGTCATTTCGAACAAAGCGAGGGTGTTAGAGGGCTGTGTCGGGCGAAAACGACTTAAAATAAGTCCAAAAGTCTCTAAAGTTGTAGCAGTGCTCTCTGTGTCTCATTGTGCTGACTCTGATGAGATCTCGCTTCATGTAAACAGACACTTCACGATGACGAAGGCGGGCTGTGCGCGTGTCTGATACCCGCTAAAGTCTGGTTCATATTGGGGTAGTGTGACCGCCGGCCGTACTTGTAGCCTGCTTTGTTTTTTATTGTGTATTTATAGGTGTTTAGGTGTTGCATGAATAACATAAGTCAAAGTAGTTTCACACACATACACTCACTTTTTACAAAGGGAAGTGGTCTCATTGTCAACAGAGGGATATGGCAGGGTAATATTTACAATGACTCCATATCACACTTAAAAATCTTGTTCCCACATGACAAATGAAGCTAGAATCAATATTTCAGAATAATTCTAACTTAAATATTGGTGGGAAATTTGAGTTTGAAATTATTCTGATCCAAATTTCAGCCCGCCATTCCCCCCTGTGATTATTTCCAATATAAAATGAACTAAGCCCAGGATGGCCTCTTAATAGTTAATTAATGTGATAAGGGGCCAAATGAGCCAGTCTTTTGAATGGCTCTTTGAAACGAACGGATTCTAAAGATCCGGCTCCCTTTCAAAGAGCCATAAATCCCATCTCTATTTCAAAAACAAAAAGCAAACTCAAAGACCTTGTCTCCTTCAATGCCACAAAGCTGCCCCTTTAGACTTTTCCAGGGAGCATCAAACATAGTACGTTGAAAGGTGGAAAAAAGTTTGATTTTCTGATGGATAAAAATGTAACTTTGACGGTCAAGATGGCTTTCAGCGTTACCGGCATGACAAAGAGATCCCACCTGAGATGTTTTCTGCCGGCACGGTGAAGGGGGTTCCATTGTGATCTGGGGCTTTGTCATTCAGTGAACACTGGAGCTTCAGGTGCTGCAGGGTGGTCAAACGGCGGCTGGTAACGTGCAGATGTTGCAGTGGGCATCCTTCATGACTGAGGGCCCTGGTCTGTGAGGTAACAACTGGTTTTTCAACAGGACAATGCTGCAGGTCACAACGCTGGCTTGATGAAGGACTTCTTCAGGGAGAATAACATCACTCTTTGGACCATCTCGCATGTTCCCCTAATTTAAATCCAATAGAGAACATTTGGGGATGGATGGAAAGGGAAGTTTATAAAAACGACCTTCAGTTCCGGACAGTTGATGCCCTTCCTGAAGCCATCTTCACCACTTTGAGCAATGTTCCCAAAAGCTTCCTGGAAACACTCAAATCAAGCATGCTCAAACAAATTTTTGACGAGATTAACAAGGACGGTGGAGCTACTCATAACTGAGCCCTACTGAAAAAAACCAACCTTTTTTCTGGTTCAAAGAGTTTGTTGTAATTTTTTGAGTGATGGTCTTGAACTTATGATCAGCTGATAACAGCCTATTTCATTTTACTTGTTGTTTTCAATAAACTACTTTTTCAAAGTGCTTTTTGTCACTCTCCCCCTTCTTGCACTTGCATATTGTAGCTCTACTTAAAACCTCACTACGATTCAAATGTGCAAAAGGGTAATTCTAGCAATTTTTTCAACTATTCTTAAGTTTTTGATCAGGGGGGTATTCCACGAAGCTGGCTTAGCTCAAAGCCTGGCTTATTTGGGTTAGCCTCGCTAACTTTAGCGAGAGTTGGGTTCCACAAACGAGGCTTAGGGCTAGCGTGGCTTGGTAACCATGGTAAATTAGCCAGTGCGACAAGCCTGGTCCCGGTCAGGCTAAACGTCAGGCTTACCTTAGCTTTGTCTCAGAGAAGGTCAGACCGGCTTCTAAAAGACGCCTTGTGAACTGCAGGTGTCACATTAAATTAACCTATACCTGTAATAGATGATGTTCTTGTTCAGAAACATAAACTGGGACTTTTTGGTAACTTTTCTGACACCTGCTTAAAACCCAAAAAATCAGAAGGATCATGAGGCTCCGCTTTCATGGTCCGTATTCATACTGAAAATCAAGATCAAGCGAGCTTTTGTCCTTCAGCTCCACAGGTGGTTTCCGTCCTCCCTGAGCTCGCCTTAGGACACCTGCGTGATCCTTTGACAGGTGAACCGCCCCAGTTATACTAGACTGGAATAACTGTGAGTCAAGACATGTCAGATACTAGACTGTCTGTCCCTGATGCAGGAAAGTCAGTGGCTGAGTGGTTTGAGTGCAGGACTCAGACCCGCAGTAATCCCTGTTTTCCTTTCGGCGTGGGTTGGATTCCACCAGTGGTAACTATTTGAAATTATCTGATTTTCTTTCTTCTGTCACCCTCAAAGTACAGTCAACATATAACAGAATAAAGGCACAAATTGTCTTATGATATAAAAGGTGACAACAGCCACAATTTTCCATAGAAACACCCTCCTTTACCAGCAGTCCATTCTGATCATGATGATAGTGCAAAGGTGATTCCACATAGTGAGATCTTTGTGTCTTCCTCCTTATTTAAATATAGAGCACTGTATCACTGACACATCTCATCTGACAGCTGAATCATCTCTAACAAAATGACATCTCATCTATACATGTCTTTTTCTACTGTTTAATATATATATATATATACATATATATATATATATATACATATATATATATATATATATATATATATATATATATATATATATATATATATATATATATATATATATATATATATATATATATATATACACACACACACAGGCCTATATATGAACAGCCTTAATTTAATCAAGATGAATCTCCTCTGGGCCACAGCAGTGTGAGGAGCTTTAGGGTGAGAGGAAAAAAAGGGTCATCAAACTCAGCAGAAACAGTCAGTGTTGATTTGACACATAAGCATGATATTCTTGAACCAGCAGCGTCTCTGGCTTTAATTATTGCCTCCGTGTTACCCTTTTATGTGATTTTCTCCTGTAGTCATCATACGACTCCATGAGGAGTTTTTTTTTTTTTCGCTGAGGGAAACATCTCCGCTCTTGGTTTTGACATGATTTGGTTATTTCGACAATCGACACGTCGGGGCTTTTTATCTACCACGGACGCGCGCTTAGCCGCAGCTTGGATCAGCCTGGCTTGAATGAGCGTCTCTGAAAATCAGCTGAGCCTCGTTAGTGGAACGAGTTGCAGCTAAGATTAAAGTGGCAGCTTATTCAAGCCACGCTTACCGGGAATAGCCCGGCCTATCTGAGCCAGCTTTGTGGAATACCCCCCTGGTCTATATCTATGATTTGTTTATTGATGCTTTTATTCTGTTGCAAAAGTAAGCATTTTTACTTCAGTTTAACATTAATAAATGAATATCAATCTCCTTTGCTCAAAAAATAAGTGTAAAAAAACACTGCTCACAAACCCATACAACAAAAACAGAAAAAAAAACAGAATTAAACCAAGTATTCAAACAGTATATTGTGTTTAAACCACAGTCAGATGCTGCTTTGTTGTCATTCAATTTGACATGTTTTCATGACCCGACGCACTCTCCCCCTCACTGCTGTCTGCTGTGCCACTCACTAAGTGGGAACAAGAAGAGGTACCTGATTGGGTGCCTTCTATCTGCTATCACATTATGGTGTGATCCTATTTCCTCACATGTGATTGGCTGCCATTCTGTCAATAAAAACAACATTTCGTGAGAGCGTAGATGAGCAAGTGAGTGACAACTGAGCAAGGAAAGAAAAAGAGTTGGGAGTTGGCTCTTCTGATTTACTAACCCGGAACAAAAAAGAAAAGAAACATCTGTCGAATCAACCCCTTCTGAAAACACAACAATCCCTGTTTTTGGGTCAACTCTGTGAATATCCTGGCAGCATAACAAAAGAGACAGTGCTTCTCACTGCTCGTGTCATTCACCCATACACACTACGTTCTCTCATGGATGGCAGAGGTGTAATGTTACTAATGTTGATGTAACTAACAGCCCCTCATATTTTAGCCTCCCACTAGACAAGCCAATGGAAGAGCAGAACCTGAGCAAAACCAGCCCCAATTTCCTCCAGCTCATTCATATTGGGGGAGCACATGGCCCTCCGAAAAATGCCCTGGATGGCCTTGCTGGTATTGTGGACCATGTCGTGGCATGTGCTCCAGGGAATGCCAAAAAAAAAAAAAAAAAGTCATGTTGCTATGATACACAAAAATCATTTGAAACCTTAACCTAAAATATTGAGTCTGATTTATCACAAAAAAAAAAATTAGATCACTTCAACTGGTTGAAAATTCTCTTTTTACAGTGTCCCAAGCACTTTAACCATTTAAATGAAGGAGTAAATTTAGTTCGGGGGTAGTAAATTTACACCTGAAAACAGCCGTGCCTGGAGGGTCGTTCTTTTTGGGTGTGAAGCACAGGCTGTGTTTTGTATTTTTCACTTTGTCTACAATAACATCACACACTCACAGCAGAGATGGACTTGGTTTAATAACTCCTAAACTTGTCTTCTTTGAGCCTGACAGTGTGAATGTGTCTCTGTCTGCTCACATGGATACAGTTTGATGAGTGACCCTGAAAACTGAAAACCTTAAGCTAAATATGGCTAATGAGTTAACAGCTGTTAAAACACAAAAAGAGTCCTCCTGATTACATACTTAGTTTTACATGTACCATAATATTCTCATTAGAAAAATATTGAATGCTAATCTAAAACTGAGAAAGATGCATTCCAATGAATGTCCATCAGCAGCCTAATTCTTTAACAGAAACACAGATTGATCTCTTCATACTTGATGCTTTAGATCAGTGTTTCTCAACCCTGGTCCTGGGGACCCCCTGCCCTCCATGTTTTTTATGTTCCCGACTCCAACACATCTGATTCAAATGATCAGCTCGACATCATGCTCTGCTCAAGCCTGATAACGAGCCATTCATTTGAATCAGGTGTGCTGGAGTGGGGTAACATCCAATACATGCAGGGCAGGGGTCCCCAGAACCAGGGTTGAGAAACACTGTTTTAGATGACAGAGTGGTCCAATGTTTTGCTGGTTAATGCTGCTTTGGGCTTTTTGAAGCGGCTTTTTCCCTATCACCCCCTTTTGGTAATTTAGAGACATAAAATAGCCTGGAAGGCATGTTTCTCTGACTCTGGGAGGAAGCCAGATCGATCACAGATAACCTACAATCACACAGGCAGAACATATAAACTACTCAGAAAAAGGCACCCAGAACCCTCTTGCTTAAAGGGATAGTTCAGTTTTTTTGAAGTGGGGTTGTATGAGCTCTATGTGACCACTAAGGACATTAGATGCAGTAGAAAGGTGTCTCCTCTCCCTCAATAAGACACAAACTGTAATTGATGGTGACGAGGAAATAGACGCTAACAGGGAGAGATGGTACCAAATTCAAAGGCTATTTTCTCTGCCTACAAGAACTAAAGTAAAAAAGTAATACCACAGTTTAAGAGTACGATACATAAAATATTTTTTAAGTGCATTAAGTCTTCGGAAATATAAACATTTATCCAGACCTAACTAACTGGTCATGTGTCCTTATGCGCAGCGCTAGTGCGCTCTGTTCCCCCTCCTCCTTTCAGCTGTAGGGAATGTAAACAAGCTATGCTACGCTGGTTGTAGCCTTGTGTAAGTTTGATTAAGTATCGTAATTCTTTTGTTTGTACTCTAAGGATTGTGAGGCAGCGTAGGAAATTCAAAATGAGTGACTATGACAGCGACAAAGAAGTTTCATTCACTTTGGAACCAAAGGATACCTGTATGAACCAAAGTAGCTACACAGAAGAGGAGCTGTTACAGATGGCAACTAAAGGGAATACAGAGGAAACATCCGCGGACACTGGACATCAAGATGCTGAGTGTTACTGCTGCCACGACTGTTGTTGTTGTTGTTGCTGTTACAGGACACTCAAGAATTCAGAAGAGCAGGGAAATCTGTGTGATGAGTTATACAGACGGCTTGAGAGCCAGCAGTGTCCTCTAACTCAGACAAATCCTGAAGAGTGTCTGTAACCAAGTTCCACTCGTGACAGCAGTAACACTCAGCATCCGTGGGCATTGAGTCACAGCTCAGACATTTACACCACTGAGTATTTCCGACTCTTTCTTGATGTCCAGTGTCCGTGGATGTTTCCTCTGTATTCCTTTTAGTCCCCATCTCTCTGTGTGCTCCGGTTCATACAGATATCCTATTGGTTCCAAAGTAAATGAAACTTCATCGTCGCTGTCATAGTCACTCATTTTGAATTTCCTATGCTGCCTCACAATCCTTAGAGTACAAACAAAAGAATTACGATACTTGATCAAACTTACACGAGGCTACAACCGGCGCCGAAGCAGCTTGTTTACATTCCCTACAGCTGAAAGGAGGAGGGGGGACGGAGCGCACTAGCGCTGCGCGTAAGGACACATGAGTTAGTTAGGTCCAGATAAATGTTTATATTTCCGAAGACTTAATGCACTTAAAAAATATTTTATGTACCGTACTCTTAAACTGTGGTATTACTTTTTGATTTTAGTTCTTGTAGGCAGAGAAAATAGCCTTTGAATTTGGTACCATCTCTCCCTGTTAGCGCCTATTTCCTCGTCACCATCGATTACAGTTTGTGTCTTATTGAGGGAGAGGAGACAACTTTCTACTGTATCTAATGTCCTTAGTGGTCACATAGAGCTCATACAACCCCACTTCAAAAAACCTGAACTACCCCTTTAAAGAAACACAACTACTGACTGCACTGTTTACAAAAATGAAATCACCTACAATGATTGTACCATTTTGTTGATCATGTTTCAAAATTGAAACATTTTCTGTTGAACTAGATTACAGAACATGTGATTGATAAAGCAGTTAAATCTTCCTGGCAATGAGCTCTGTCACCTGATGGTCAGTATTTGAAATTACCAAAGCATTTAAGATTGGGGTCATTTACTCTGTGCCACATATAGTACAGTCTCTCTTCAAACATACCGTGAACCAGGAGCAGTTCTTTATAAAAGCAAGGGTCATGTGCATTGACACGTTTAGAGGGAACATTCATTCCATGTACCTTCACCCCCTGATGTGAATGAAGACTCAGTCCTGCTTTGGCCAGGCATATTCCTATGTAAACATCATCAACAGGAAGAAAAGCAATGGACTGAGACATTTTATATATGACTGAAGCAGTGTAACCACTGAGAATGATACCTCCACCACTGCAAAAGGGGGGGTATGCTGCTGGCTTGTACACCTGAACTGGAACAAAGTACTTGCTCCATGAAGCTCTGATCGGTGGCTTATTTACCATTGGATGGCCAACAAAGAGGTGCTTGCTTCCATCATTGTCTTCCAGACTTTGAAGATATGTCACAACATTGTTTGTGTTCACAAAGACGTCGTCATCCCCATTTGACAGGAAGCGAGCTTTAGGGCAGTTTCTTTCCATCCATTCCAGGAAGAGCACCTGCTTCAAGGTGAGATTTTGATGTGTGTCACTGATGTCCCATTGAAGGATGTCTTTGTACTGACTATGCTCCAGCTCAAGAACCTTGTTCAGTCTTTCTTTCTCAAAACCAGAGGCCCTGGTTCCTGTGATAAAGACCCGTCTGATCCACACACCGTTCTGTTGCCTCTCATTAGCCCAAGTCTTGCGCAGTAGTTCTCTGCGAACATGGTTACTGGGGGCGGACTTGATGACGAGAAGAAGGAAGACATCAGAGGATCGATCAGTTCCTCCACATTTGTCAGGAAGGTCCAGGAGCATGGGGAAATGTCTGCAGTGCCTGTAGTAGAGAAAGTCTTTCATAACGTCAGGAAATGAGCTGAAGCCTTCAGTGCTTTCAACAGACTTGTTTTGTGTACAGTTGTATGAGGGGACGGCACGAGAGATGATTTGGCCAGGTGGTGGTTTGTGTCCCAGTCTTACACCAGGATAGAAGATTTTGTCAATGGAGTCTATGTAGAGATAAACAGCTGTTAGGCAAACTCCCAGGAGGAACAAAGCCTTTAAAGTGGTGGTATATCTGCTGTGACAAAACCTAAAAGTTAACTTAGCAACTTTTCTCAGTCTTATGGTCAATATTTCAAAAACTAGCAGTAAAGTACTGTGTCTTAAGATACATAATTATTTTTGCTGTCAAACTTATTTGACTAAAATAACAATCACTTGAAATCAAATTTTTCCATTCTTATTATGTAGTTGCACTATCATCAAGAAATAAGGCAGACAATAAATTAAGTTTCAATGGTGATAATTACCCCATGTTGGCAGGTCAAAATGAAATCCAGCTCTTGATGAATGTCTTCTGAGGTCAGCTGTCAGTCTTTGCACTTTGCAAACTGTTTATCACAATAACTCTTTACATAAACTTAATATAGTGTACAACAAAAAAAAATCTCTTAAACCTTAAGTGTCTGTAGTGACAAAGTTCGAATTGAACATAAAATATCAATAAGACAAAAAGTAGCATTTAAACACTGGCTTTGCAAAACCTTTTATTAATGAAACAATTTGTAAAATACCATGACATTAACAAGAATAAAAAAACATTGGTTCAATGTTGCTATGGATGTATAATGGATACAACCCTTATCGTACCTTTTTGAGATGTCATGAATAAGTCGACAAAAGAATAGAATAGAATAGAATAGAACTTTATTGTCATTGTAACAAGTACAACGAAATTGAAGTCACAGCAGCTATCAAGAAAACAAAAGTTAGAAAGTGTATAGAAAGTGCAAAAAGGTCCATAAGAAAATAGATGATGACATCTTGTCCATCATTGTCCAGTCAGCCAGTCTCCACCTCCACAGGGTCCAGGACTGAGCCTCCCCAGCAGTCTGTTCAGTCTCTGTCTCCTGGATCCTGTCTGCTCACAGCAGGTGAAGCTCTTCTAATGCAGCGTTGGTATCTGGTGTTAGCTCAGTTAGCCATGTCTGTGAATAGCATGATGCCACTCTGCCTTCTGGTATTCCCTCTGTTGCTTGGTTAGCACGGCTAGCTCGTCCATCCTATTGGAGATAGATCTTAAGTTTCCAACAACGATGGATGGAAGGACAGGTCCATGTCGTCACGTCTTGGCTCACACCTGAGAACCAGCATGTCGTCCTCAACCCCTTCTCCTCACCTTGTGGTAAAATCATCAGGCCTTGCACCAGTTAGCACTGACATGCTACAGGCTGCTAACAGCTGAGTTCACATGTAAGCAACACAGCAATGGCTACATGTAGGATCTCCAGACAAACACAGGAGAAAAAGTAATAAAAATATCACTGAAGACAAAAAGTTTGGTGTTCATGACCAACAAATGAGCCATACAAAGTGATGATCCACTCCAAATACAAAGATGACAAAAAAAAGAGACTGAAAAATTACAAGAAACAGACAAAGAAGAGAGAGCTGCTGCAAAAGGCAGCCATAGCCAACAGGGCGCCTAGCTACGAAAAAGAAGGCACCATCATGGTGTTTTTTTTTTAATTTTGCAAGCCATTAATTCCACTCTATCAGTGCAAGGTGGTCAGAGAGCAAACCTTCAGTTCAATTTCCCTTTAGTCTCCAGATCTGTGTTTTGTCCTATCTCCAGGCCTTCTCAATATGTTGGGTGTGGGCGCCACTGTGTGGATCAACATACCAACTGCTGTAGTTGACTGTGTGATGGTCATACCCAAGTGCAGAGAGAATGTGATATGCATCACTGATGATTGATGATCCTCTTCTCACATGATGGGAAATCAAGGGGACAAGATGTCTTTGAGATCTTTTTTAAACAAGACACAGAATAGGCCTTGATGTTCCCCCATGATGATGGCTCACACTTAACATCCCAAAGACCCTCATCTTTCTCTTCCATCCCCCAGCCATTCTTCCTCTGCCAAACTTGATTATGAAGAAAACAACAAACATAGACACAGATGCTTTAAATTAACAATAACCTGATTTCTTTAATATTTAGATATTTAAATTATAATAACTATTTCATTACACACCTTTCAATCACGAAAAACTCCCTTCTTCTACCAATATGCTGGCCTGTACACCTTCTCATCCTTTTGAAGTGCTGTGACACAGACTTTCTGGATTTTTTTTTTTTTTTTGTCATTTTAGTGAGAGTTGCTTAACTGGCAGCAATGCAGTTTTCCATCATGTCAATCTCACGCAATTGTAAACCCTGAGAAAACCTTGAGAGGTAAATAAATAAATAAAATATAGAATTAAGCTTAGTAATAAGCTATATATCTCCAAAATCATTGACAAAACATGATCTACACTAATTTGCATATTGAATACACATTGGGCACTGAGCCTTTATAAATTACTTGTGTTCAAGGTATTATTATAACTTGCTTACCTGTACACATGAAGTGCAGCCAGTTGCTGCAGGAAATCTTTGATCCACTGAAAAAAGACTTGTGCCTGACAGATTTGTTTAGCCTTTCCAAAATGAGCTGCTCCCCTATAAATCCTATATACATACATTCAAAGGACAAAGATAAAAAAAAGGGGGAAAAAACATAATTGTTTTTTATTTTAATTGGTTCACTAAGTTAAGTTGCTTTACTTATTTAATTTATTACTTAATTTTACATTTCTTACCATGCACATTTTGTCATGAAAACTCTGGGAAAAACAAGGAGGATGGGCCCAGCCAGATCATGTGTCAGATCCAATGAGTGATAGATCTTTGGAATCTTCCATAGTTTCCATGTCTGACTCATCCCAAAGCTCATCAAAGAATGACAAAAGGAAGAAGAGGAGGAATAGAAAAGCCAGTGAGAAAAAAGTACAGGAGGAATTCAAAAGCAAAAATAAAGAATCAAAGACACACCAGAGAGGTCAAATTATACTTTTACACACTATTCTCACTCTTACTGAATACAGATAGTGTCCAACTGTTGTGTTCAACTCTCCCAGAGGAGACCCACGGTCACATGCAGGGCGCAGCGTCACACCTCTTCTGGGCTCTTGTCCAACCACTCATTTCAGAACGAATGAATTATTACTTATTACTGCCCAGCTGCTGATACAGACCATGGACATTTCTCATTACAGTGTCAGTGCACTATGTGTATGACTTGCTACCAGTGTATAGATGACTTTCTGACAGTTATTTTTAAAAATGCCTGAAAAAATATGACCTACCCTACCTTTAAGTACATGTTGTGTCTTGGTCCTTATTCTGTTGAATTAATATCTGTGACTTCTGTGTTTTAAGGCACTGCTGGTCTTAAATCTCATCAATAAATGCTTTGTAGAGCATTAAAAGGCCTCACTTTAGATCATCTCATGGCACAAAGGACAACCAGTTTATTAGATTAGATTAGATTAGATCAACTTTATTGTCCTTTGCAGGAATTTGTTTCAGACAGCAGTACTACTGGCCAAGGACGCAGTATAATAAATTACAAAATACTAGACAACATACAACAGTAACATAAGCAAGAGGTAAGCATGGCCAGAAGTTATTGCACAAGGATGTTAAAGTGCAGTGCACGTCACAATATGCAGTGAAGCTAAGCAGAAACAAGTTACAAACCAAGTTTTGACGATAAGAACAAAATATGGGTAAAAGTCAGATAATAACAGCTAAAGAACAAGTAGAAGCAGATAGTAAGTAAAATATGTAGAAACAAGTTAAAAAATTAAATAACAAGTAGAGAAATAAAACCATGGATAAAAGAGGAATAATTATAACAGGTCAGTGACTGGTGGCAATACATAGGCTGACAAAAAATATATTCATATACAAGCATTATATATCAATACAAGGAAAGAATTAATTAGATTGTATGTTAAGCAGAGAGATGGATGTTGGGATGTGGGAAGGATCATTCAGAATTTGTTTTGCCTGGTTAAGGACGACACTATCAAAGACAGACTGGAGAGAAGGCTGGTCTTTCTGACCTATCATCTTTATAGCTGATTTTATCAGTCCACTGATTTTTGATTTACTCTGGATGGATAATGTGCCGAACCAAGCTGCCAATCCATATCTCAGAAGATATGAAAATGCAGTCTTTGAGATAGTTTGTTGCAGAGGAAGTCAACATGATCTGTCCATTTCAAAAAATTGTCCATGACAATACCAAGATATTTGTAAGGGGCAACCTGATCAATAACACTGCTTCCAATTACCACTGAGTCATGTTTGCGAATCCCCCTCGGGTCAAAAACCATCTCTTTAGTTTTTGTTGCATTTAAGATTAGAACCTTAAAACAAGTTATCTCATTAAAATACACAGAGGGGCAGTCACAAGCATACAAAAGACTCAAGATGATGGTATCATCTGAAATTTTGATAATGAAGTTATTTGGTTGTCTGCTTCATTCATTGGTAAACAACGTAAATAAAAGGGGGAACTCACAGCTCCTTGTGGGACCCCTGTGCTACAATATTTCACTTCAGAAAGCGTGCCATTTACATTAACTTGTTGTGACCTGTCAGTTAAAAGAGCTAGGAACCATTTTACAATCCAGGGGTTGACCTCTAGGTTAGGTAATTTCTGAGTGAGCAAGTAAGGGCTGACTGTGTCAAAGGCAGAACTAAAATCAGCGAATAAGACTTATAAACGGCGTATAAGTTGTTCATGATGACCATAAAAGCTTATTTGTAATCACTGAATCCATTATTTATAAAGTATGAACAAAGAGTTACAGAGGCGCATATTAATCAGCAATAAAACATTTGTAACTGTATTTGCAAATGATGTACAAATGAATATTAATGTGTAAACAATGCTTTACAGATAATGAGTTAAGTGTTAAATAATGCTTAACTATTGCTTAACAATTGCCAAACAGGATGCAGTTAATATAAAGTGTTACCACATAGGGTATATGAGATCCTGCTGTACATGAAAGGGCAAAGGCTATGAAAGCTCAGTGAGTCAGACTGCTTATCTACACTCTACATGTCACAGAGCGGCTGTCACTGATTGGCTGTCTGATCTCTGCACGGGTCTGTGCTCTACACACCCTGGACTGGCTCTTTGTGTGTGTGTGTGTGTGTGTGTGTGTCTGTGTGTGTGTGTCTGTGTGTCTGTGTGCGCGTGCGTGCTGCATGGTATGGACCAGTGGCGGCTGCTGGTCAGTCAAGGAGGGGAAGCTAATTTTTTTCCGTCCCACATCATAAATTTGTTTATTTCTTTAAACTTAAATTCTACCCTTCATGCCAGCTTGTTATCAGCTGGAGCTGCTACGTGAGACTACGACAGGCTGTAAGTGTGAGTGACAGGGGGAGAAGCTCCACAGCTGTAGCTGTAGCTGCTTATTGGTGAAAAGAGAGAGAATCATTGAACACAACGCTTGTCGTTTTTAAGAAAGGTAAACTCGCTGGGGATTGATAAAGCCTCTGGATCAGTCCAGAACAATTGACTATAAAACTGAGAAGATGCTCAAGATCGCTGACTGGCTCATTTTGTTGTCAGTCAAAAAGGGATTCGGCCTCAGACAGATCATCCAATCATGCAGGGTCCAGGCCAGCCCACTGCCTCATAGACCCCCAGAGACGCTGAGCATGGGCGGGACAAAACCCTGCGTTTATCCAATGACTGTCCAGTTTCCATAGTGGGACAACCCACTCTACGCTTCCCCGCTGAAGTCAGAAGATGCTCAGCGTCCGACTGTGTTAAAGTGCTGAGATGCTGCGGGGATGAATGAGAAGGAGGTGGAGCCAGTTACCTGTGATAGGTAGCTGATTCTGAACAAAAGATGAAGGAATTCTAGAGCATATTTTGTCAATGAAATTTACACACAGAACATATCGCCACTTTTTTTCAGGGACATTTTAGGGGAAGCTGAGCTTCCCTTGCAGTCTTAGAGCAATCTCCACTGGTACAGACTGGCTGTCTGTGTATGTGCGCTGCATCGCATGCTGTCTGTGTGCCTCATGATTTAGATCAGCTGTCTGTGCTCCATGCCAAAGAAAGGTGTTGTGTTCTTCTGCATGCACCATGAGCTCCAAACAGAATACTGTCCAAGTAATGTTAATTTAAGTTAACTTACTGGCTTCACAGTGACATACAGAGCACAGACAACCAGTACACATCATGGAGCACACACAACCAGTCCATGTCATGAGGCACACAGACTGCCAGTCCATGTAATGAAGCACAGACATCCAGTCTGTGCCATGTGGAGCACTGACAGCCTATGGCCCCTGTTCAACATGCAATGTACAGCATGGTCTCATATTCATAGTTTTCCCTCCTTACTAATGTTTACAAAACAGCAGAAAAAAAAGACTTTGCTAAAACCATTGTTTTGAATTGTGAAGGAGCAGTTTTTTGAAGTTTGTTTACAGAGAATATTTAATTGAAAAGTATGGAAGTTTAGGTCAGCTTTTTTTAGTTATTTGTAATGGATCAAATAACTTAGTGCATGAGACTTAAAACAATGATGTCAGTCCAACATAAAACAGTTATTTGAAGAAAGTGTTTATGTTGTCAAATGAGACAATTTTATTAAGTTGCTTTTACAATGCAGTGTATTTTAAGTCCAATACTTTTAGCATTTAATTTGAACCTACTTAAACCTTTTATCTAATTCACCATGACTCAGGGCATTCGAGCGCAATTACTTGCCTTAATTTTAAAACAGTGCAGTTCTTGCCATAATTTCAATTTCATTTTGATTAAATTTAAAATAGTAAAAGGCCACTTATATGTTACAATTAAACTCTGCTGGAAAGGTGTGCCTACAAACATTTTTGTGGTTAACAATGCAGCTCAAAAGACAGTTCACTGTAAAACACGTAATTATTGCAACCATGAGTGATGGGTGTTTACAGCAACACTGTGTGGTGTTATTATCCATCAACAATGCAAAGTACCTCCAACAGTCGTATGGTTTAACACCATTATAGAGTTAAACACTTCAAAACAACACCAAGAAATTAACACTTCACTCTGATCTGGTTTACCACTGAAATCTTAACAATGGGGAATATGCTGTGTATTGTTAAGTCATTAACACTTCTCAGTGTGATGTGGCATCAAGCAGTGGTGAATATTAACTATTTCCAGAATTAAAATGACTCAACACTGGGTCAAGTGTTATTTTAACTCCCTGTTGATACAGGCGATATGTAGCCTACACTGACTCAGTGTTAAAATTAACTCGGTTGAATTGACACTGCTGATTTTAGTGTGTTGTATTCTGCCTGAGGCAAGGTGCCATTGAGACAAATGTAGGAATTAAATAAATCCTATATTATGCAAGTGGAATAATAGGCAATTTAAACTCTTTTATACACGCATGAGTTTGGTTAAGGGTTAGGCAGTCAGTATTTAACCCTTTGATTTTCATCTGTAGGAAAAGTATGTTTATCCAAATTTGAATAAACCCCTTATTTTTTGTCTGTGAAGTGGACTGCAACCATTCAACAGTTATCAGATAAAACTAGAACTAGAATTTTGACACAGTGTAATTCTCTTTTCATTTTTTTTGTTTAATTACACAAAGCTATTTTATGAAAGTTTGTTTTTATCTATAGGGCTAAAGCTTTTTTACATGGGATGCCTGCTATGCCAGATGAGATAAACCAGCACTCCAAAAGCTCTCAAACTTCTTTAATTCATTTTCACACTCACTCACTCAAACTAAAACAAGTGTTTGAGCCTTTACACTTCTTTCACATAAACATCACTTAGGAATTCATGTACAGTAGAAAGTGAAACAAATAATAGCTGTTTGCATTGTGGTGCAGCACAGGCAGTATCTTTTTAGGAATCATGGTGAATCAACAACGCTGTCTGACATGTGCCAACAGGATCCTGAAATTACAGGTCGGATTATTTGACTGACTTGATCAGTAATAACCACAGTTGCACCAAATAAACATACAAAGTTATCATTTCAAAACCCCAAGGAGGATATGAAATTTCAGTCCAAACTTTTTTTTTTTTACTTGTTTGAATCAGTTTTTTGGCCATGAAACATGATTTTGTGTTGTATTTTCTTACTTATCTCTTGTCTGCATGTTGTTTGGCTGCCATTGAGCAATCAGAATGAAACAGAAGGTATATACTTGTAAAAATGAATAAATGAAACCTGCAGAAAGGCTTGTACATTTATGAGTGAATATGTAATGCCTACCTGTACCTTAGCCCAAGTCCAAGAAGAGTCCCCTGAGCAGAACATAGGAAACTCACCAGGTGGAGCTGTAATATCTTACTTTTAGTATATGAAATGGTAATACTTAAGAAGAATGATCATTAGTAAGTCATTTATAAGCTATTAGTAGATATTAGTGGAAAGTGAACTAATTATATAAAAACTGATCGTGTTCATCTCGGGCACTCCATCCTTTGATCCTCTCCATGATCTCTGTCGTCTTTTCTCACGATGGCGCCGCTCTTGCTCTCTGAACTACCGTGACACATCTCTTTAAGTCAGCGTGAGCTACCTGAACTTTCCTGACTTGCAGCGTCTCTCTGTGTCTCTGTCATCTCACACTTCTCCTCAAATCCATGCTGAGCTCTCATCCAGAGAGCAGTAGTTTACGAGCAGGATTTTGATTGACAAGCTCCACCAGACCCCGCTTCCCCCGCTGAAAAAAATAATTTACTTCTATAGACGCAGACGCAGTAATCCAATGTCAGTGGCAGGGAACACGGACATTTTAATTAATATTGACCAGTTGAAAAAAAAAAAGGATTTACAAATCTTCTCTTTTTCGTGTATTCATTCGATTAGTCATGCACTATAATTTTGTAATGCCCTACAGTTCAAATTCTTTATGTGGGGACCTTAAGCAGGGTTAAGATTAAAATATGATTAATTAGATCAATTAATTACAAATCCTGTAAATAATTTGATTATTGTTTAATCTCCTGACAGCACTATTTACCACATTATGGCTGATGAATGTACTTGAAAGTAGTGTCCACAAAAAAAACATCTTCTAACCAAAATAAACAGGATTTTGTTGTTTAAATTTGTGTATGAGAATATACAATGATTGTCTACCAAAATCTGTTTAGCTTGAAAAGTGTTGCTTCTGATGTTGAATATTGATGTGATTAAATGTGATTAATTACGATTAATTAATTACAAATGGCGTTATTAATTTGATTCATTTTTTTAAATCAAGTCCCACCACTAGTTTTGATGTTTGTATCTCTGGAGCCAGGTATTGAGGACATTAATGACAGATTAGACTTAAGTATATTTTATTACATTTTTTTTTTATGTATTGACCACGTGGCTTGTATTGTTGGCCTAAGCCAACTATATTCCATCAAAACAAACCAGGTTAAGTCAATTAATGTTGACTGCGTTGTTTCAGCTTGATTAGATTGCTTTCATTTAGCAAGACCCAAATTCTTTAAACCAACTAAGTGTAAATATGTTTAGTGAAATAAAAAATAACTTGTCAAGTGAACACAGAAATAAATTGTTGAGTGTACAAAGCAATAACTTGTTGGATGAACACAATGAAGTTATGGAAAGAATTTTCAAATCATGCTGTTGTAGCATGATGTGCTAAATCGTTAAAACTATAAGACTGCTTTATGTCAACTCAACCTAATTGGTTTAGGTAGGAATCATATCTGCAACACCTCTCAAGAGCAATGAGCAATAGAACCTGTTCATCAGAGAGCAGAGCCAGAGGATAACCTGGTTAATGTGGGCATCATCTTGAAGGGAGCGAGTTCCTGATGAGCTAACAAGCCACTTGCTGTTGCCAGGGCTGCATCTGAACAAAACTTTGTAAACTTTTGTTTATATAATTGGTACAGACTAATGAAGTGATTTTTGTTGTGACAGCTCATTGAAACCATGAGTGAGGAGAGAAGTTGGTGTCTATGAGACCCTACTGTGCATTGAGCTGGTACTTGATAGGCATGGACTGTCTGTCTGTCTGTGTTTGACGAATGTGGACTGACTGTCTGCAGTCATTGGGCGAAAACCTTTTGTTTGTGCCAGTCTGCCGCAGACCTACAGTCTGTGCTCCATATGGTCTAACCCATGTACCCACTGATTTTGACATTCTGCCTTATGTCAATAAAACAAAATGTGTTGACAGGCAATGCTTCGTTGGCAAATTTTAAACTAAAGTGTTTTGAGACTCAGGGGCGAAAATCCTGTTTCATTGTTGGGGGGGACATTAAACAGTAAAATTTCAGAGACTGATTCCTAGGGGGGGACATAAAAAATAAATGCTATAATTTTTGCTGTGTTGTTTTATATTGTGATATTAAACAGTGACTAGTTCCAACTATGGATAACCAGCCTAGATTTAATTTTCCTTTAGTTCATGAAAAAATGTTTTGGCATGAATGTGGAAGCAACACATCCACAACACTATGAACTCAATAATTAGTATTTTATATCCAAATTAATGAAAAGGTGTTGATTTTAATTGGAGGACAATAAGGGGTTAAAATTAACAGTCAGAATGGAATTAGAAACCGGATCCATTCAAGATCTAAGTCAAAGTCATTACTACTTTATTTTTAAATCAATAAATCTAGAATAGAAAATAAGACTTTAATAAATAATGGCTTCATCTATGAATTCATAAATCTCACTAGAGATGCCTCTATCTCACTAGAGGCATCTTAAATAGTTTAATATTGTGTCATAAATGAGAGGACGAGGATGTCAGCATGTCCCCTGTCTGTCTTATCTGTCACAGCCTTCTTTGCATCATAAAGTTGAGGCTGTTTGCCAGCCAGCAACAAACAGAGTGATAATTAACTTATAAATAGTTCAGTGTTTTAATGCACTTAATCACGATCCTTGGCGCTCTGTAGTCTGTGTCTGTGTGTGCACCACATCGGATGGAGGCTTAATCAGCGCCTTTTTTAAATAAGCATACTGTCAGACTTCGGACAAAGGAGTTGACATTTGCTTTTCATTTTCTCTGTGTGTCTGTTTAACAAGTGAAGTTATGATTGATAAGACTTTCAGTGAAAGCTACTTACTTGACCGCGACCCTCCGCTCTGTCTGTGTGCGTTTATTTGTGAGCGTGTGCGCGAGGCTGCAGCATCCGTGCAGATTGGATCAAACCACTGCGAGGATCGCGCAGGGAGGGGTGTGTGTGTGTGTGTGTGTGTGTGATTTTTCGATAGTTAAACTTGTCAGTCATTGTGTTTCAAGTAGCATGACTTGTATTACACCATTGAAAAAAAAGTTACTATTAGAAAATTAATTAGCTACAACTGGATTTTTTAGGGGGGACAACTTGATGGGAGGGGGGGGCATGACCCCTGCGTCCCCCCTGGGATTTGCGCCTATGTTGAGACTACACTACCAGTCAATGCAGTTGTGCTCAGACAGCCTACTTTGCTTTTGTCTAAATCAACATATAGCACAGTTTACATATCCATTGTGTACTCTCCTTACTCACGGTTCAAATGTCTTACCTTAGTGTATATGTTTAAAAAACCTTTCAAATTAAGTTGGAACCACACATTGCAAATAAGTAATACTAACACCAATACTTTATGTTCACACAACATATTTACAATTAGTTGGCTTAAATAAAAATAGGTCTTGCTAAATGAAAGAAAATTAATTAGGCGGAAATTCTTTCTACAATTTTGACATTCATTCAGAAAGTTATTCCATGTTTACTCAACAAGTTATTTCTTTGTTCATTCAACAAATTTACACTAAGTTGGTTTAAAAAAAATTAAGTCTTGCTAAATTAAAGCAGTTTAATCAGGTTGAAGCAACACAGTCAACATTAATTAACCTTACTTGGTCTGTTTTGATAGAATTTAGGTAGCATGATAAAATCATTTTCATCCAACACATTATTATTCTTTTGAGAGTGGTTTGTTTTGATGAATGTGGATGGCATGACAAAATCATGTTCATCCAATTAATTAATTTTTTTGAGTGCATGAAGAAATATCAGCCAGACACGCTGATATCCGAGCCAAGACAGTAGTGTCTTCAGGTGGAAAGGACAGGAAAAGCTGAGTGTCATCAGCATAGTAGTGTAAGGAGAAGCCATGAGAGTCAAGACAGTCAAAAGAGAAACCTGCCAAAATACTCAAAGATGTTCCAATTTTACACAATAATTAGGAACAAGTTTGAGGGTGTGGTTAATACTTATAGTGGTTTTATTTGCAGATTCCAGCTGGATCTAACATTGAAAAAATGCAATCTGTCAGTATAGTCACTGCAGAGACTATCATTAGCATGGCTACATAAACATTTAAGTTTACCTTTCTAAGGTACATCTAACTATTTGAATAAGGGAGAGTTTTTTTTTTTTGCCTAGTCAGAGGCATATTGTGTTACACCTGCAGTGCGCCTGTGGTACCTCTTAGAGAGACTGCTAAAGTGCAAAGACTGGCTGCTGACAACCAGAGGGATTTATCAAGAGCTGGAATTGATTTTGATCTGCCAACATGGGGTAATTATCACCGTTTGAACTTAATTTATTGTTTTATGGCTTAATAATGGTTCAACTGTGTAATAAGAGTGATAAAGTGTGATTTTAAGTCGTGATTTCAGTCAAAGAAGTTTGATATGAATAATGGAAAAAATAATTAATGAAACTTAAGACACAGTACTTCACTACTAGTTTTTGAAGTATTGACCATAAGACAGAGAAAAGTTGCTAAGTTAACTTTTCTGTTTTGTCACTGCAGATACATCACCACTTTTAAGGCCTTGTTCCTCCTGGGAGTTTGCCTTATAGCTGTTTATCTCTACATAGACTCAATTGACAAAATCTTCTATCCTGGTGTAAGACTGGGACACAAACCACCACCTGGCCAAATCATCTCTCGTGCCGTCCCCTCATACAACTGTACACAAAACAAGTCTGTTGAAAGCACTGAAGGCTTCAGCTCATTTCCTGACGTTATGAAAGACTTTCTCTACTACAGGCACTGCAGACATTTCCCCATGCTCCTGGATCTTCCTGACAAATGTGGAGGAACTGATCTATCCTCTGATGTCTTCCTTCTTCTCGTCATCAAGTCCGCCCCCAGTAACCATGTCCACAGAGAACTACTGCGCAAGACTTGGGCTAATGAGAGGCAACAGAACGGTGTGTGGATCAGACGGGTCTTTATCACAGGAACCAGGGGCTCTGATTTTGAGAAAGAAAGACTGAACAAGGTTCTTGAGCTGGAGCATAGTCAGTACAAAGACATCCTTCAATGGCACTTCATTGACACATTTCAAAATCTCACCTTGAAGCAGGTGCTCTTCTTTGAATGGATGGAAAGAAACTGCCCTAAAGCTCGCTTCCTGTTCAATGGGGATGATGACGTCTTTGTGAACACAAACAATGTTGTGACATATCTTCAAAGTCTGGAAGACAATGATGGAAGCAAGCACCTCTTTGCTGGCCATTCGATGTTGAAGATTTCACCCATCAGAACACCATGGAGCAAGTACTTTCTCCCAGTTCAGGTGTACAAGCCAGCAGCATACCCCCCCTATTGCAGCGGTGGAGGTATCATTCTCAGTGGTTACACTGCTTCAGTCATTTATAACATGTCTCAGTCCATCATCCTTCTTCCCATCGATGATGCTTACTTAGGGATGTGCCTGGCCAAAGCAGGACTTGGTATTCAGTCACATCAGGGAGTAAAGTCATTCGGAATGGATGTTCCCTCCAAACATGTCAATGCACATGACCCGTGCTTTTATAAAGAACTTCTCATGGTTCACAGATTCCTTGCAGAGAGACTGTACTATATGTGGCACAGTGTAAATGACCCCAATCTTAAATGCTTTGGTAATATCAAATACTGACCATCAGCTGACAGAGCTTATTGGCGGCAAAATTAAACTGCTCTATCAATCACATGTGGTGTAATTAATTCAACAGAAAGGGTCTTATTCTCGAAACATGATGAACATAACGATGCACTTATTGTAAGTGATGTAATTCTTGCAAACAGTGCAGTTGTTAGTGGTGTTTCCTTACGCAAGAGGGTTCCTGGGTGCCTTTTTCTGAGGAGTTTCTATGTTCTCCCTGTGTGTTTGTGGGATATCTCTAAACAATCTGGCTTCCTCCAACAGTCAAAGAAACATGCCCTCCAGGTTATTTTACATCTCTAAATTACGTATATTAAGTATGTGTGTGTGTGTGGATGTTTTTCTGTCACTGCTAGAATAAACTGCTGCTTACGTCAAATGTGCGATTGAATAAGGACACTGCCAGCCAGATGGTATCACAAAGACAGCTGGTCCATGCCATGAAGAGCACAGAAGAACATGCCATGCCGTTTGGAGCACAAACAGCCTGTGCCACTGCTTCACATCTTGATGTACAGCAGGGTCTCGTATCCACTGCACCCCCTCCTCACTCACGGCTAAAAAAACGCAGTCACAGAAAAAATTGCCTTGTTAAAACCATTTTCTTAAATCATTTAAAAGAAGTTTTTTTAAGTTTGGTTATAGATAATATTTAATTGAAAAGTATGAAAAACTTGAGGTTGAGTTTGTCTAAATTTTGAGTTTGATTTATATTAGGTGATAATTTGAAATGAATCAAATTACTTAGCAGTTCGAAGTTTACAGATAAGGATCCTGGGAAATTTGCGACATTACGCAAATATGGTACCACCATTCAGGAGCATATGCAGATATTCCAGTTGTGGCTTTCTGACATATTTCTACATTTACACACCAATACACTCCAAAAAATGATATGTTGGATAAACATGATTTTATGATGCCACCTATATTCCATTAAAACAAACCAAGTTAAGTCAATTAATGTTGACTGTGTTGTTTCAACATGAGTAAATTGCTTTCACTTAACAAGACCTACATTTTTTAAACCAACTAAGTGTAAATTTGTTGTCTGAACAAAGAAATAACTTGTTGAATGAACGTAATAAAATTGTTAAGAGAATTTCTACCTAATTAGATTGCTTTCATTTAGCAAGACCCCAATTTGTTAAACTAACTTATTGTAAATGTGTTGTGTGAACATAAAGTATTAGCGTTACTATTATTTATTTGCCATGTGTGGGTCCAACTTAATTTGAAAGGTTGTTTTAACATATCCATTAAGGTGAAAAATTTGGACCGTGAGTGAGGAGGGTACACAGACCAGTATGTTTCTTTTTTATTTTTTTTCCCTTGTCCTGTTCAGCGTCACGACAACAGAATTATGGTCTGGCTGCCGTATTGTGCAGAACACATTTGTTTTTCCAAAGGGAGCCGTTAGTGTATAAGGCTCCCCTTGAGTGTTAAAATTGTACTCTTTATTAGTGTTTTTTTTATATATATATATTTTATACATAAATACACATACATATATATACATACATACACATACGTATATATGCACATATATATACATACGCATACATGTATCCATACAGTTTCCCTCCCGTATATTGCCAAGTTGGAAGATTACTGCTCAACCAGAACAAGGTGATATCAGGAAAGAAACAGTGATAAAGGGAAAGAGTGTAGAGAAGAGACTAGACAGAGGGGGAGAGAGAGACAACAAAACAACAGTAGAGAGCAACCACAACAACTGAACAAATGACTACAGACAGGAGAAACAAACAACCAGCTACTGAGCCTGAAAAGAGACAGTATCCGGAGGTCCTTGACATCATAATCACAAGAAGCACCTGTGGAGAGATGAACTGGAGAAATCATGAGTAGCAGTGAGCACAACAACGACAATTGTGTTGTATGTTGCTATGGACAAAAGCAACGTAGGTTGTCTGTGCACCTCTGCATGGAACAGCTGTGTAATCTTGAAACACTTCAGTTTGAAATTGGCCAACAAAGCATTGCCCTTCAATGCATTCTGTTTTTTTTTGTTTTTTTTTTACATAAAAGAATCTGTAAAAATCATTGGGTACATGGGCAGGGTTATATGGGTCATGGTAGTTCAGCTCAGATAGCCAGTCTGTGCCCATCAAGTACCATCTCAATGCACAGTAGGGTCTCATATACACTAACTTCTCTCCTCACTCATGGTTTCAATGAGCTGTCACAACAAAAAACACTTTATTAATCTTTTCCAATTATACAAACAAAAGTTTGCAAAGTAATGTCCAGATGCAGCCCTGGCAACAGCAAGTGGATTGTTAGCTCATCAGGAATTCGCTCCCTTCAAGATGATGCCCACATAAGCCAGGTTATCATCTGGCTCTGCTCTCTGATGAATAGTGCCTATAACCAATTAGGTCGAGTTAACATAAAGCAGTCTTGTAGTTTTAATGATTTTGCACATCATGTGATAACATGATTTGGAAATTCTTTCCATAATTTTATTGCGTTCGTTCAACAAAATATTTCTTTGACACAGCAGGTTACTTCTGCATTAATTCAAGAAATTATCTCTTTGTTCAGTCAACAAGTTATTTCTATGTTTGCACAACATATTTACACTTAGTTGGTTTAAAAAAATTAGTTCTTACTGATTGAAAGCAATTTAACCATGTTGAATCAGCACAGTCAACATTAATTGACTGAACTTATTTTATTTTAATGAATTATAGGTGGCATGATAGAATTATGTTCATCCAACAAATGGGCACACGTTTAACCACTAAACATGACTAAACATGAAATAAAGCAACATGTTTTACTTATGTTGGTTGAACAAACACCCATGTTGACTTTTTTGAGTGAAGGCAGTTAATTCAATCACATTAATTTCCTGTTTTTATTTGTACTGTCAGGACACTGGAAACACACAGAACACACCCACTGAAAGTGCCTCAAAGCCATTCTTTCAGAGTGTTGAACAGTAAAAAAGATGAGACCAAGATGATGAGTCAGGGTGGCCAGGCACCTGACACACAGTGGTGACGGACAGGGACATGAACAGTGATGTAAAACAAAGAGAAGGGTCCAAAAGACAAATTGTGAGACCAAAAAGACTGATAGAAGAGATGTATAAAAAAAAATAGTTGAAAAGTTACATTTATGATACAGGCTGTGGTATCACTTGTCTGAAATGCAATTTCCATTGAGAAGAATATCAGTTTTGTTAGAAAAAGAGAGATTTATTGATAAGTACTGTTAAGTACAGTGTTGTCACTAGGGCAGTGGTGATTGCTCTAAGATTACAAAGGAAGCTCAGCTTCCCCTAAAATGTCCCCAAAAAAGTGTTGATATGTTCTGCTGTGTGTACATTTCATTGACAAAATATGCGCTAGAATTCCTTCATCTTTTGTTCAGAATCAGCTCCTATCACAGGTAACTGGCTCCACCTCCTTCTCATTCATCCCCGCAGCGTCTCAGCACTTTAACCATAGACCGGGCTTTAACACAATCAGACTGTCTTCTGACTTCAGCTGGGAAGCGTAGAGTGGGTTGTTCCACTGTGGAAACTGGACGATCATTGGATAAACGCTGGGCTTTGTCCCGCCCTCGGACGCTCAGCGTCTCTTGGGGTCTATGAGGCAGTGGGCTGGCCTGGACGCTGGGCTTCTGCATGATGATTGGATGATCTGTCTGAGGCCGGATCCTTTTGATTGGCAGTGAAATGAGCCAGTCAGCGATCTTGAAGTATAACTCTCCACCAGAGCATCTTCTGAGTTCTACATTTACTTGTTTTGGACTGATTCAGAGGCTTTATAAATCCCCAGTGAGTTTACTTTTCTTAAAAACAACAAGCGTTGTGTTAAAAGATTCTCTCTCTTTTCAACAATAAGCAGCTACAGCTACAGCTGTGGAGCTTCTCCCCCTGTCACTCACACTTACAGCCTGTCGTAGTCTCACGTAGCAGCTCCAGCTGCTAACAAGCTGGCATGAAGGGTAGAATTTACGTTTAAATAAATAAACAAATTTATGATGTAGGCCAGAAAAAAATGAACCCCCCCACCCCCCCTTGACTGACCAGCAGCCGCCACTGCTGTAAACAGAGCCATTAATCCTATCTTATTTTAAACAGTTATCCTCCAAGTGCAGAAAACCTTGCTCTGGCCAAGTGGATTATCTCTACATTCTTATCCTTGAGGGTCCAAATTGATGTAAAATAGAATAGAATAGAATAGAATACAATAGAAAGCCTTTATTGTCATTAGGTGACTTGCACACAATGAAATTAGGAGCACTGCTCTGTCTGGTGCTACAAAATGATACAAATAAACATCAGTTTATACATTATAGTGCAAGAAAAAGATAAAACAAGAAGATAAACATACTGTGTAATAAAAATACAAAAACAATGTTTGACATAAAGATAAATGGTACGCACAGTTTTACATGTACCATAATATTCTCATTAGAAAAATATTGAATGCTAATCTAAAACTGAGAAAGATGCATCCCACTGAATATCCATCAGCAGCCTAATTCTTTAACAGAAACACAGATTGATCTCTTCATACTTAATGCTTTAGATCAGTGTTTCTCAATCCTGGTCCTGGGGACCCCCTGCCCTGTATGTTTTTCATGTTCCCGACTCCAGCACACCTGATTCAAATGATCAGCTCGTCATCAAGCTCTGCTCCAGCCTGATAACGAGCCATTCATTTGAATCAGGTGTGTTGGAGTGGGGTGACATCCAAAACATGCAGGGCAGGGGTCCCCAGGACCAGGATTGAGAAACACTGGTTTAGAGCACTGATGGCTCTGGGGAAGAAGCTGTCTCTGAGTTTGTTTGTTTTGGTTTTGTGTAACCTGTAGCACCAGCCTGAGGGCAAAAGGTTGAATAAATTGTGATTGGGGTGGGATGTGTCCTTGGCAATGTCCTAGCCTTGCTTAGGTACCGGGAACTAGCTCTATTGTCCAGGGAGGGTATGGAGCAACCAGTGATCTACTGGGCTGCATTGAACACTCTCTCTATAGTTCTCCTGTCCACTGCAGTGCACCCAGCGTACCACACAGTGATACCGTACCCCAAGATGCTCTCCACGCTCTGTAAAAGTCTACAAGCAGTCTTTCCTCCAGGTTGTTTCTCCTGAGAACCCTCAAGGAATGGGGTCTCTGCTGTGCCTTCTTTACCACTGCATTGGTATTAGCAGACCAGGAGAAAAGGATTTGTATGTAACATTTAATGCCAAAACAGCCATATTTCCTTCACTCTGAGAGGCACTACACTATACCATGCTTGCTGTGAAATTATTTGATTGACTAGGTTGCCTGAAATTTGTTGACTGTAAAACGTGTATTGTTTCATCATTTCATTATCTGCTTTGATATTATCTTGTGGTGTTAGAGTCTAAACTTTTATTAAATTTAAAACAAAACAACACTGTCAACATTTTCTTTTCAACAATATTTGTAGCATTTTTATGGTCACATTCTGGATTCTTGGAAATGAGACTCCATAACATCCAGCAGAAGCTGGAAGCAGGTCAGTGGCGTTACACAAAGTGCAAGATCAGCAATGACACAGAGTCAAGAGCTGAACAAGGCCACGAGGAAACCAGTACAAGTGAATAAATCAGAAGTCATACACCAGCCGTAGATCTTGGATAATGAATGGCTCCCCAACAATGACTGAGATCTTCAATGAATATCCCCGCTTCTTGGATATGCCAAGTCTGGTATGTTTCTCATTGCAGCTTGAACAGTAGTTATAAGGGCCTTTATTAATACAAAATACTTGTCAATGTAAGTAACACTTGTAAAAAAATGATTATTTGGCAATGAAATTTAAATCTTGGCAATGTCATCTTTATGTTACCTGGATATGGAGTTTGGCCAAATGACAGAAAGACGGACCGCGCTGAAAGCTTTAAGCTTAAATATTAAAGCTGTTGCTGCCAGAGAGAGAGGTGATATTGCATCCTTAACTGGGGGGATTGAACACCAAAATGATAGTATGTGTGTCTGTGATTGAAAAGTTTTCATACACATTTCCCTGTATTTCTGTCAGTATAGATATAAAGAGCCAACATGTAAACTGGCAGGTGGGTGGAGGACTAAACACTGTAGCTTTAAATTGGTCCTTTAAAAGTTATTGTGCAATTATAAACATATTTAAGGTCATGTGAAAGAGTAACTAGATTTTTTTTTTTATAGTTTCTTAAATGTGCAACTTCTATTCCAAAAAAAGCTGTAACACTGTCAAATTTTAAAAAAACACAATGCAATGATTTTCAACTCTCATAAACAAATATTTTGTTCCCAAGACAACATAAACAATGTATAAGACATTTAAACTGAGATATTTTACTATTTGATGGAAAGAATGAACTCATTTCATCCCTTTTATTTTCCTATCATTTTATTTTCAGATTAAAAGTGCTACACAATGTTGGTCATTCTTACACATCTTCTGCCACCAATAGCAGGGAGTCGTTGCAGCCTCAAGTCTGCTATAACTTTCCTGCTAGATTTTGTGCGCCATAAAAGTTATGAACAGAATCTGTGACAAAGGGCAGCCCTGGTGGAGTCCAACCCTCACTGGAAACAAGTCCGACTTACTGCCAGCAATGTGGACCAAGCTCTGGCACCGGTCGTATGGGAACGGACGGCTCGTAACAAGCAGCCCGGCAACCCATACTCCCGGAGAACCCCCCACAGGACTCCCCGAGGGACATAGTCGAATGCCTTCTCCAAGTCCACAAAACACATGTGGACAGGTTGGGCAAACTCCCATGCACTCTCGAGGACCCTGCTGAGGGTATAGAGCTGGTCCACAGTTCCACGGCCAGGACGATCTGTCAAGTCACTAATGAGCAAATTAGACAAAGCTCAAAAGTTGTTTAAAGATGTAGACACATCTTTTGAAATGAACAAATACTTCTCAGAGAAATTTGATCTTGAGAAACCAAAAGAGATATTTCTGGGCTACAGAGTGGACACTGCAAGAAAATGGGGACAAATTAAACAAGTCCTGGCAGACATGTGCCAATATATTTCAGTTCATGAAACAATAACATTTTTATTCAGTAATGACCACATGCAGGAGGTTTACCTGCAGAGAAAGAAGCAGACTGAAGGCAAACTATACGACTACTGTGATGGCACTCTGTTCTCCTCTCACCCATTGTTAGATAGATGTCCTCATAGCCTCCAAATACAGCTGTACTTTGATGATTTGGAGACAACAAACCCATTGGGCATTAAAACAAAAAATCGTTAAGTGGGTGCTGTTTACTTTGCTTTAAAAACCTGTCCCCAGAATGTAATTAATCTCTTAAAAATATTCACTTGTGTCTTCTGTTTAATTCAGTGGACAGAGAAGTGTATGGGTTTGCTAAAATTTTGCTGGAAGACCCCAGAAAGCTTTTCAGCAAACAAGATTGGTCACTTCTATATGGTTGACAAAATAACAGCACAGTCTGTTTTTGATGAAGGTAAACTGGAGAATTGCTCCAGAGAACATTTTTAGAAACATGTCAGACTTGACAAGCTCAACTGGCGTCACACAGGACTCCTGTCTGAACAAGCTGCAGTATTTTCATGTCACAGAGAACACGTGTTGACATTATGCATGATATACTCCAGAGTGTAGCCCCGTTCGAGGTGAAGTAAATGTTACGCCACCTCCTTTTTGAAGCAATGCTTTTCACCTTGAAACTGTTGAATGAGAGAATTTCCAGTTTCAGCTATGGGTATGGAAATGAGAAAAATAAGCCAAGTGTCATTCTCAATCTGAGAAACTCTAAAATGCAGTAAAGCAGACAGCTTCACAAATGTAGTGTCTGTGGCTCAGTGGTAGAGTATTTACCTCTCAATCAGAAGGTCAGGGATTTGTTTCCAGCTCCAGCTCATGCAGTCACATGCTGAAGTGTCCTTGAGCAAGACACTGAACCCTGAATTGCTCCCACTGTTGGTCAGTGGTGTGTGGATGGGTGTGAATGTTAGATAAAACTAATGGTTTCTAAAAGGAAAGCCTCTGCCATCAGTGTGTGAATGTGGTGTGGATGGGTAAATTAGACTACCAGTGCGAAGGTTTAAGTGGTTCGAGAGACTAGAAAAGCGCTACACAAGTACTGGTCTATTTACCATTTGTAGGTTTTACCTTTTTTAAGTGGGAGATCTTGTTGACAGGATAAGCCAGCGCTGGCATTTGTCTTGCCAGGGGAAATATGCAGCATTGTTTTTGCACCTTTTGTTACGTGTGGACTGGCTGTATTTTTGAAACAACTCATTATCGATCATCATACATACCCAGTGAGGTTATGTTAGCCATGCATGGTAGATGACTGGCAGGACATAACTAGGATTCAACAACGTTACACATTACAAACATGTCTTAGAGGACCTGGCTTTCAGCTGTGCTAAAAAAAGACAGGTACTAAACTAATTACAAACTGACAATGTTTACCTGTTGTCACATTAGCCTACAGATACATCAGAGCACCGGGCTGACGATGTTGTTAACATAGAGCCGCCTGCCAAACGTTTGTTTGATGTCACGTTTCAAACTGTAGCGCCACAAAGCTGTACTGATAAGTGACTTACCTTGGCATGTTGTAGCCAGCTTTTTACTGGAAACAACATGCCAAAACAAATTTTCTTTGTTCAACAAAACTTTTTATTGTCTTGAACACATAAAATTTGTTTGGATCTGATCCCCATTTAATTCCAAAACAAACACGCCTCACTGAAAGTCATTTTTACGAAAGTGTGCGGAGACTCTCGGCCACAAGGGGGCAAGGGAGTGCAATTATTACAATCAATCAATCAATCAAATTTTATTTATAACGCACTCTTCATACATTAAAAATGTAGCACAAAGTGCTTTACATGATTAAAAGAGCAGCCCTTGCCCATTCCCACCCCCCAACCCACCCAGGCCCCAAACCCACAACACACACACACACACACACACACACACACACACACACACACACACACACACACACACACACACACAAGGTTAATATAGTTTAGAAATATGTGGCTGAGAGCAGAGGAGCCAGGTCAGGAAAGCACCCAGGAGGTCATCTGCACCGGGCGCTGCTAACGGCTCAAAGGCCAGGACACCTCCACCCACCGAGCTACAGGTCCCTGGGGGGCCCACAGCAGCAAAGCACTGCTGCAAACCCCCCACCTGGCCAAGTCGATGGTCACCCACTAGACAGAAGTATCCGAGCTAGAGCCAATCACAGCCCCCAGTGCAGAGGGCCCCCCTGCTGAGGAAACACTGGAGACGGGAGATAAAAACATCAAAACAAAACATAAAACTATAAGATAAGATGTAAAAACATATTAATCTAAGAAAATAAATAGATATAAAAAGTGCTAAAAATACAATTCAATAATTCATTAAATAAATATATAAAATGAATAAATAAATATATTAAACAGTAAAATGAAATAAACTAAATAAATAACCAAATAGATATCTAAATGAATAAATACAATAAAATATTAGTTAAAAGCTAAGTGGAAAAAGTGAGTTTTGAGTCTGCTTTTAAAAATATGAACAGTCTCTGCAGCCCTCAGGTCCTCTGGCAGGCTGTTCCACAAACGGGGGCCATAGTGCTGGAAAGATGCCTCACCGAAGGTTCGTGTTCTAGCTTTGGGTATTACCAAAAGGCCAGTGCCAGAGGATCTCAGGGTTCGCGAGGGTTCATATGGTTAAAGCAGTTCTGAAAGATAAGAAGGTCCAAGACCCCTAAGACATTTAAAAACCATTAAAAGGACCTCAAAATCAATCCTAAAACACACAGGGAGCCAATGCAGATTTTAAAACCGATGTAATGTGTGCCCGCCTCCTGGTCTTTGTCAGCACACGTGCTGCTGAGTTTTGCAAAAGTTGTAGACCTGAAATGTGTCTTTTCGAAAGACCAGAAAGCAGGGCGTTACAATAATAAATACCACTGGAGATAAAAGCATGCATTAGCGTCTCTGTGTTAGCTCGGGAGAGAAACGGGCGGACTATGGCTATGTTCTTTAAATGATAAAATCCTGTTTTAGTTATATTTTTTATATGTGGAATAAAATTGAGCCCAGAGTCAAAGATGACGCCCAGATTTTTAACCTGATTTGATGGGTTTAAAGACAATTTTTGCAATTTTGATACTAAATTCTCTCCCTGAGCCTTAAGATCAATAACTAAAACCTCAGTCTTGTCCTGGTTGAGCTGTAAGAAGTTCTCTGCCATCCAAGATTTAATATCTAAAATACATTTAAAAAGGGCATCAATTGGCCCCGTGTCATCAGGAGACATGGATATATACAGTTGAGTGTCATCAGCATAGCTGTGAAAAGCTATACCATGCTTCCTGATGACAGTTCCCAACGGGAGCATGTATAAGTTAAAAAGTATGGGGCCTAAAATTGAGCCTTGGGGCACACCACAGTTAATCTTATGAATTCTTGAAGAGCATGTGTCCAAACTTGCCAGAAATTTTCTGTCCGTGAGATAAGAATCAAACCATTGAAGGTCGGTACCAGAGAGGCCCACCAGGTGTCTCAGTCTATTTAAAAGAATCCTGTGATCTACTGTATCAAAAGCAGCGCTTAGGTCCAGTAGCACAAGGACTGTAAGCTTGTTTAAATCCAAGCTGCACCTGAGGTCATTAACAATCTTTAGTAGGGCGGTCTCTGTACTGTGGTTTGTTCTAAAACCAGACTGAAATTTCTCTGAAACGGAATTGTTAGTTAAAAACTCACTCAACTGAATAAAAACAAGTTTCTTTAAAATTTTGCTTAAAAATGGTAAGTTGGACACTGTTCTGTAATTGTTAAGAATATTGGGATCTGAATTGTTCTTCTTCAGAAGGGGCCTCACTACTAACGTTTTAAGGGCGGCAGGGAAAGGGCCCGTCTGAAGAGAACAATTCACAATGTTTTAGAGCTCATTTTCAAAGAATCCATAAAATGTTTTAAAAAGTGATGTGGGGAATAGGGTCTAAAAGGCAGGTTGTTGGTTTTACTTGGGAGAAAACTCTACCAAGCATCTGAGCATCAACCAGGGCAAAACTGTCCAGTGTTTCCTCAGGTAGAAACAATTTTTCTAATGTATTTAAAACATCATTTTGATTAGATAAAATAGAGGATTTTATAAAATCTATTTTACTCCCGAAGTGGTCTGCAAAGTCCTGGCAAAAGGAGTCTGTCGGAGTGATTTGATATCTGTTAGAAACAGGGTTGATTAAAAGATCAATTGTGTTAAAAAGGACTTTTTGGGTTACTTGATCTGTGATAATTTTAGTAAAGTATGTTGTCCTTGCATTTCTGAGAGCGTTATTATATATTTTCAGTTGCTCACACTATATCTGATGGTTGATTGTTAGCTTATTTTACCTCCACTTCTGCTCAGCTACCCTGCAATTTCTTTTCAGTTTTTTGATTTCCTCATTTCTCCATGGGGTGTGCGCTTAGGCACTACCTTCTTTGTTTTCAGTGGAGCAACAAGATCAAGTGATGATTGTAGTTTATAAATAAAATGTTCGAAAGTAAAACCACAGGATGCAGGTAAAATAGCTGAGGGATGTTTCTCAAAGACTTCAATAAAATTTGTAGCCACTTCTGGGGTAAAATAGCGTTTCCTGACAGTTCGCACTGAGGTCTCCCGCTGAATAAAAGTGGTGACATTAAAAAACACACAGTAATGATCTGACACAGCCAAGTCAACAACAGAGGACACACTGGCTGACAGGCCATAGGTGAGAACTAAATCCAGAGTGTGTCCTCTGTTGTGCGTTGGCTGTGTGACGTGTTGTGTGAAGCCAAGGCAAGAAATTAAATTTAAAAACTCTCTCGCCATTGAATTAAATGGATTGTCTATGTGTAGGTTAAAATCACCAGATATAATAATAAAACTGTAGGAGGCATGGATTATTGATATGAATTCAGAAAATTCACTGATAAAAGCAGCATCATGTTTTGGTGGTGATGCTGAGAATAAAAGGACTGCTAAAAACAAGTGCATCGTGTTCAAAGGTGGTGTACTGATCAAATAATACTTGTTTTGTCTTAAGTGATTGTTTTGTTATTGATGCAGTACCACCACCTTTCCTGCAACTTCTGTGAGAGAATGTAAAGTTAAAATCTGGTGGGGAGGCCTCAGTGAGAATAACTGGCTCGTCTGCACCCTGCCACGTTTCAGTTAAAAACAAACAATCCACCTCGTTATCTAAAATCAGGTCATTAATAATCAAAGATTTGTTCAAAATGGAGCGAACATTTAAAAGAGCCATGTTTATAGTGGTAGGTGATTCACAGACTATATGAGTGGATTGTGTATGCTTTGGGAGAGGTCTGAGGTCACTGAAGTTCACAGAGTGGACATGATGTGCAACGGCTTTCTCACGGTGAGAGCTTATGACAGGGATAGGTGAGTTGTTAGTGAAAGTTGAAGGCCCAAGTTCAGTATGTGTGTCAGTGGTGGAACAAAAAATGTAGGAACCAGGACCCAGGGGACATCAATCAGAGGGGGACAGAGCGGTTGGCACAGGTTTTGGGTAGTGGAAGGAAGGTGCGGGGTGCACATGCTGTACACCGTATGCCAGGTTGGCGGAGAGCACGCGGGTGCCAGCCCTGTTTTAATGAAGGCCGTCGGGTCCAAAAAGATGTCTCCTCTCCCAAAAGGCATCGAAATTGTCTATGAAACCGATGTTGTGGGTGGCACAGGTAGAGGAGAGCCAGATGTTCAAGCTGAGTAGCCTGCTAAAGCGCCCCATGCCCTGTCCACAAGTGGGGGTGGGGCCAGAGACAAAAACACTCAGCTGGTACTGCGAGAGTTTATTAAAAAGCTGTATGAAGTCACGCTTTAAAAGCTCAGACTGTTGTCTGGAAGTGTCGTTGGTGCCAACGTGAATAAGACTCTTCTTACCTGTGGATGGGAATCCATTAGACCGGGGATTTCCTCAGATATGTGGGAGCCCCTCGCAGACGAACATTCCGGATGATGGAATCCCCGAGGACGAGAGTCGTGGCTTGTTGTCCGGTGGAGGGAGCCCGCTCAGTGACCCCGTCGTCCCCGCCAGCCCGGCGGAGAAAACACTGGGAGTGCCAGCTCACCGTTTCCTCCGCCTCCGTTGGTCTGAGGGACAAGAGGAAGAGGGTGAGTAGCCTGATGCTGGACGGCCATCCGTTGGGGCACCGGGATCCGTGAGAGGAGGGAAAGCTATGGCGTCTGTCAGCGGGGGCACAGTGGGATCCGTACCGGGCGGGGAAGTCTCGTCTGGAGCCCCAGCAAGTTGGTCCATACTCCTGGATAAGGCCGAATACTTGTTGGTGAGAGGGATACTGACTGAGGAGTGACCCCAGCCAGGAGCACTCTTTCGACTATGGACTACCACCTCGGACCAAAGAGTCCCCCTGCTCGGAGTAGAGTAGGAGGGCCATTGGCAGGCGGAGGATGACGGCTCCCAGACCACGGTATCCCTCAGTGTGCCGGTAGAGCTGTGCTGTTGTAGCTCACCGGTCTGCGTGGTCTCCAGCCAGCTGGACAACGCTGGGAGTTGAGATTTGAAGGTGGCCAACAGGGAGTCCTTCTTCTGTAGCTCATCCGACAGCTGCCCAATGTCTTCCAGCAGATCAGCGATCTTTTTCTGGGCTCGTTTAAGCTGCATTACAGATCCCTCTCACAGCAGATACATGTTATATATTTGTTTGAACTACATGTTAATGTAGCTTATGTAACAAACCAAATGCAATCAAAATGCATCAGATTTATGTAACTCTTTTCCACTGACTATAAACAAATGACACATTACAACAATCAGGCCACCTTGTTGATTCAACAAATTTACTCATGTTAAAGCCCTCATATGATACAGTAAATGTCAAAAGCTTCTTCATACACAGCAAATTCTCCGGTGCTATAATTCCAAAAGTAAGCACCTAAATACTGCACAGCAAATTCCCTTTTCTAAACTTCCAGTGATAAAACCAGTTCAGAGTGAAATTTTATATTCTTGGTGTCGTTCAATGTATTTAGCTCTGTGCTGGAATAAAACCATACTACTGTACAAGTTACTTTGCAGTGTTACTTTAAACACTCCTCACTCATGGTTACAATAATTATGTGTTTTACAATTAACCATCCTTTGATCTGCACTGTTAATCCAGAAGTTGTTTGTAAGCAAACTCTTTCAATAGAGCTTAATTAAAAATTATTTTGTATGTTTAATTATTTTATTTCTAACTTTTAATTGAATCAAAATGAAGATGAAGTTTTTGGCAAAAGCTGCACTGGATTGAAATTGAGGCAAGAGATTGCACTCAAATGATTTGAGTCATGATGAACTGAATAAAAGGTTTAAGTAGGCTCAACGTCAGTGCGAAAAGTATTGGACTTAAACTACACTATGCTGTAAAAATAAACTTTTGGTCCAACTTAATAAAATTGTTTAAATTGGTAAATACACAAAACTGTTTAATGTTGGACTAACAACACTGGCTAAAGTCCCATGTGCTTATTCAAATCAACACCCTGTTTAAATCCAGCTCAAAACAAGCAAACCTAAGTTTCCATACTTTTCAGTTAAATATTCACTGTAAACAAACTTCAAAAAACTGTTCCTTCACCCTGCTGAACATGAGGGCGCAGGCTGGGTGCACTCGATGCATTAGACTGCATGTCTGCACTCCAGGGCACAGGTTGGCTGTCTATGTTCTACGCCTTATGGACTGGCTGTTTGTGGTACACAGGATGGCCTGGTGTCTGTCCACCACATGGCACAGATTGTCTGTGTGTTGCATGGCATGGACTGGCTGACTGTGTGCTGCATGACCCAAAGCGTCTGTGCTCTACTCTACAGATGGGCTTCCTATGTTCCACAGCATGCATCAAACAAAATACTGTGTCAGTGTTACCCCAGGCTCACACTGAATCCGGTGCGGGTCCGGTGCGGCTTCCGCATGTAATCCATATCATTAAAATCATTGTTGTAGTCTCACATTAGCCCAGCGCGGTGCGAGTCCGGTTGCGGGAGCCGTACGGCACTACGGAAAGAATCCGCAAGAAGTCTAAGTTTTCCAGACGCCAGAGAGGGTCTGCGTCAAGCTGAATGAAACATGATGAGCTATACAGGAAATGAATTGCCGGGTGGCATGAAGATCCGTTGTTTTTTAAAATAAAATCAGTGAACAAACTGATGTAACTTGACTCTTCTTTGACAGCACAGTCGCACTAGTAGTAAATGTAAACATTACATCACACCCGGTGACACGAAGTCGCATTTTGAGAACAAGGAATGACGGGAGACTCATCCTTGAAGTGGAAAGTCATCCCATTTTATATGACACATCCCATACTGTTATAAGAACAATTAAAGAAAAGAAAAAAGTAATGTTATTAAAAATAATAAACATTAGAGGAATAAAGCTCTCGCAAAAGTCCAGACAAGAACTTGAACCCACGCGAGCCAGCCGCAGCCTCTATCTGGAGCTGATGTGAGTGGCAGCTTGCGGAAAATCCGCACCGTATCCGGACTGCAACCGTACCGGAGCCAATGTGAGCAAGGCGTAAAGTTAGAGTCAACTGGAGAGGCTACAAGGTGACATACAGAGCACAGACAGCCAGCCTTTGTCATGAAGCACAGGCCAAGCAGCCTAATTTGGTGACAGGCGCACATGTGTGCACATGTCAACAAAGCCTCAGAGGCAGGTTTCCAGAGTGTCAGGCACATTTTAATGCAATAAACAATCACAGTAATCACTATTTAATGTAACCGTCTGAACCAGCATATACATTTATATCTATATTAACTGTCCCATCACATCTGATGTCAGATTAAAGCCGTTTGTCATAATGGAAAGTTAACCTGACGGCAGCTGGAAGTTTGATGCACATCTTACAATTAAACAATAAACAGCCTTAACATCTGATACTGAGTATATATCTGGTTCTCTCATTTCATTTAATTCAAAGAAAAGAGGGAGAGAAAAGACAAAGAAAAAAGAGACAAAATAAATGTATGTCACTCAGGATTTACCCGTGATTTCCCATATTTCTCTGTTTTAGTCTTTATTTTTAACCTGATCTAAAACGATGGAGTACATTATTGTAAGGAGGATGAGGTGGAGACACAGGGAGAGTATACAGTATATCACCAGAGTTCTGCTATTTGGCGATGACAAACCAGGAGTGCAGGTGGATCAAAAGTATTCTGAATGGATAAGCCAGCTGTGTAACTGTCTCTTCATTTTGTACTCCTATTAATGACAAAGGAACAGATTACATCTGTCCCGGGAGCTGTCCCACACGGTGACGCGCTTCGTGTCCTCCGATGCACCCCACTGTCCATTCTCCTGCTGCAGGGACAGTGGCTCTGACCGTCTCCGCTACCAGGTCTTTCCAGCACACTGTTTCTGGGGTGCTGGGGATCACTCAGACCAATCAGATGCTGCGCCTCAGCCGCAGGGCATTTAAAGGCGAGGAGAGGCGCTCATTTGATTGGTGAAGACAGCGCTTGGCTGTGTTAAACCATAGACATAATAAAGAGTAGACGCTGCATCCAATGGTACTGCCTATAGACGCTGACGAGCCGTGGGGCCGCCATCTTGGTCTGGTCAGCCGCTCCACTCAGTGTAATCTGTTTAGCTGGCGCACTGAAGTGTCGGCGCATATCATAACTCGCTGAATACTTAACTGATTTCTAAGCGGTCTTTTTTCCTACAAACGTCCTACATGTAGGAATGATACTTGACATATAGTTTGGAATATTTAAATATTCATAGTGAGCTTAACAGTCGTAAAATAATCTGATAAGTGAAATACGTGTTGTATGATTGGTATTTTCTAAAACACTCACAGTATACAAATAAAAAAATATGAATTCTGACAACTATATATATATATATATATATATATATATATATATATATATATATATATAAATAAATATATATATATACATATATATATATATATATATATATATATATATATATATATATATATATATATATATATATCAGTGGCGAACCGTGAGTACTACAGCTGGGCCTTCACCTCAGCCCTCACAGCCCAGAAAAGAAATCGTCGCGGAAAAAAAGTAGTTAATAAAAAACATTTTCATTGAATAAGTAAAATAAAAATAAAAAATAGGCTTTACATAAAACAATGACTGACATTATTAAGTGAGTTTATAAAACTTACTAAAATAACCTAAAATGATGAAGAAAATATCTTTAGTTTTTATCTTTGTCAATCTGTGTCATACATAAACTCGTTACTTTTACCCATCGAGAGTAGGCTACTGGCAGGCTGCCAACACTCCTGAATATGGAGGGAGTCTCCCATTTTTTAAACCTCTTCTCTGGCTGTGCTCGTGGCTTGTGATTTCTCCTGATTGTCCCCCCACTTAAAGTACGCTCCTGTGATCGCTGATACTTTTTGAAAGTGAATCAAGTCCCGTACTTGGGCGTTATATCGAAAACTCAAAAACCATCCACCCCCTCCCTCTAAGTTGGTTTGATCCAAAGACGCTGCAGGAGACCTCAGAGACAGAGACAGATAACTGTGCTGCACTTGTTGATGAAGAGTTTATCAGAGCCTTAGCTGTTTTCTATCTTTCTTTTTTGGTGTTGAAATGTCGTGAGTTAAACTAACGTAGCTCTGCTCTTACGCAGCATCCTCTTCAATCAGGAGAGTCTAGAGCAGCGTGAATCATAAAGTGAGAAGACTGACTCTGGAATAGTGAAACGTGTGTTGTTGTGAAGTTCTGTCTGTCTTCGGTGTGTGATGCACATACGAGCTGCGTGTGTACGCGACAGCACTCTCTCTTTAAAACAGGGGAGAGTTCAGGTGGAGGAGACTGACTGAGCCAGAGAAAGAGAGGAATAATTCAAACCACAATGTCCCTTACAGTGCCCGTGATAGATGAAGTATTAAGACATATCCACTCGCACGAGCACGACCAGATGAAATTTTTACTCGCACACGCTGAAAAAGATGCTAACAAGCTAGCCACAACTTTGTTCTTGTCTTCTGCCATTCCTCTCACCGCTCTCACCGCTCTGACCACTGTTCGGACTTCACGAAGGCCTATGCTCTTCTGTTTTTGTCCCGCCCCCAAAAACATCAAATCGTGATTGGTCAATTTTCCTGTCTCTCTCCAAACCAAAACACACAGCTTGGCCTTCGTGAAGTCCCAACCACTTAACGAGCCAGCAAACTGGGCTCTGACAGAGATATCATGTTTCAAGACAGTAAGCCTTTCATTGCTGAAGTGAACTTTCAGTACACTTAATTTTAAAACTTACATGATGTATTAAATGTATTTTATTCAACTAAATGAGAAATTATATATAGAGAGATATATGATACGTATATTTTTTGGTCCAGATTTTTTTAAGGCCTTCTCTGAAGGCCTAGAAGTCCCTGAAGGTTCCCCACTGATATATATATATACACATGTGTGTGTGTGTGTGTGTGTGTGTGTGTGTGTGTGTGTGTCTTCAAACTCCTGCTCTTCAGCTCAGTATTTTCAGAGTTAATTCCCCTCTCTGATGTATTAAAATGTATGTATATACATAAATAAATATAGATATTGATATGAAGATAAATTGATGGATATAGTTATACACACACGTCTATACACACATGACAGAGAAGTAGAAACAGATTGTGTGCTACTCAGCTATTTTAATATGTTCAAAAATGAACACAAGATACAACACAATTCACAGAAGATGTATCAATTTTTTTTTTTTATCAATTTAATATCAGACGTCGAAAGTATGGATGGTACTCTTTCTCCCCTCATCCCTACTTCCTTTCCTTCCTTCCTTTTCTTCCTTCATCTACCTCTTTCCTTCCTTACTCCCTCTACCTCTTTTATTTCCTTCCACCCTTAATTTCCTCCCTTCTGTCCTCCTTTCAACTTTCTTTTATACCCTTCCTCCTCTTATCCCTATTCCCTTTTCTCCTATGTTTTCGGATGGCCATGGCATCCAACATAAGTGCAACACAGCTATATTTAGCCTGGTCTTCTAGGCATCTTCTCTCCAACATATCCAACATCATCTTGTTAAGGCCAGGCTTGTCATCCACTGAACACAGCCACCTGTAAAAAATAAAGAAGTAGCTATTTAATGTATTTGCAACATTTATTTCCCAAAAATTCTTTGGACAATATTAAGACTACCTTTGTAATGTATGTGGATGAGGGAGGGGGAACCGTCGGGTCTCTCTGAGATATCTGTATGCCTTTGGACCATGCAAATGTAGTGTTAGGGCAAACTCTCTGAAGCTCTTTGGGTACTCATGGCCCTGCTTTGCCATGAAGTCTATTTGATGATCTGAAATTGTATGAGAAAAAAGTAATAAATCCCTTTCATATAATAACTAAGGAGTTTGTTAAAGAGTGTAAGAATAAGATGTACATGAATATCCAAGTGCTAATTTCATCTTACCTGAGTAGAAATCAAGCTTCTCTTTAAGTTCCTCATTAATGAGTTTTTTTTCTCTCAAATCCCCCAAAAGACTCTTCACTGTTGTCTTTGCCCTGTTCTCCCTAGCCATGGCATTCTCCCTCTCTCGCTCCAGACTTTCCACTCTTGCCAAAGCTTCATTAAGTTTGGCCTTAAGAGCGGTGGGAGAAGCAGGCAAGGCATAGCTATGATCCTAGTAGAAGGAGGGATGAATATGGTTTGAGCAACATTTCACTTCACACACATCACTTTGACATTACTAGAGTATGGCCCACATTCTTTCTCATAGCCATCACCTGTCAAAACCATTGCCAGCACTGTGTGTGTGTGTGTGTGTGTGTGTGTGTGTGTGTGTGTGTGTGTGTGTGTGTGTGTGTGTGTGTGTGTGTGTGTGTGTGTGTGTGTTTTTAAGGAATGCATGCTCAACATTTCTTCAATTGTGTGTGTGGGTTTATTTGTGAGTGTGTTTAATATGAATGGCAGCAAATGAGGGATTTTACTATGTCTAGGACCATTTTGATATGTTGTTTAAAATAAAAATACTCACATCATTAGGCTGAGGTTGTGAGTGAGAAGCTGAAGCTTCTGGGTCATCCGGGGGGGCCACAGGCAGGCTCTCTTCAGCTCTTCTGGAGGCAGATGTAGTCCTGCCCTTTTCTGGCTAAAATGAAAAAGCATCATACTTGAAAAGAGTATATTGATATATTTTACATTTGTGAATGCTACTAGCCTTGTGATGATACACCTACTCTTTGGAGGTGAACCGTAAGGCTGAAGATGGAGGGGACAACACCGTGTCTGAGTCTGACAACCTGTCCTGTCCTGTCAAAATCACCCTGCTTAAAATGCTCGCTGCAAATCACGGATGTCTCACTGGCTGTGAACCCTTGCCTCCTCAATGCTACCTCCCACTTCTTCCTTATAAATTTGTCTTTGGGAAACCTTCAAAATGAAAATGAGAGACTTGAGAGAGTCAACACAAACACTTAACAAGCTTATTTTCTTCCTTCTAATTTCCATTTGTTCAGCAACACTCCTATTTAGATGTATATCTTTTGACAAAAACGAAGCTGCTACAGTTGTGAGTAAGCACGTTTTCCATATTATTCTACAGTCAGATGTTCTGTTGTCTGTGTTATTAAGTAAGTGGGGTGGGCATTAAACATGATAGGTATCTCACCTTTGTTGAGTGAAAGAATTACATGTGAACAATACAGCCTGTCACCTGTGTAAAATGTGCTGATTAATGGTATACCCCCAATATTTGTGGGTGAGCGCCGGTGGTTAACATAGCCTAGCCAACGTTAGCCAGCTAGCTAGCTTTGATTTAGCTGATAGGCATTAATACAGAAGAATTATATCCTGTCAACACAATACAACCAGCAATAATGTTGAATCTTACCTGTGAAAAGTTATCCCTCGAACCCTGTTCTCAACAGTCCGCCGATTTGCACATGAATATGCAGCGCAGTGCTCAGGCATCTTGATGTGTTCTACTGCTCCACTTACTGTTTACACCAAGGATGACCGGACCAAGATGGCTGCCGTATTTCTCGCACCCGAGCAGCCAATGCGGCGTCTACTCTTTATTATGTCTATGTGTTAAAACCACTCACGGCTTTTCTCCTCCCTCTCTGCCATTTGCGCGGAGGGAGGCGTGGCCACCAGTGGGGAACCTTCAGGGACTTCTAGGCCTTCAGACAAGGCCTTAAAAAATCTGGACCAAAAAAAAAAATATATATATATATAAATATATATATATATATATATATATATATATATATATATATATATATATATATATATATATATACTTTTTCATTTAGTTGAATAAAATACATTAAATACATCATGTAAGTTTTGAAATCAAGTGTACTGCAAAGTTCACTTCATCTCTATCAGAGCCTGGTTTGCTGGCTCATTAAGTGGTTAGGACCTCACGAAGGCCAGGCTATGGCTATGTCCGAAATGGCATACTAACATACTACTCATACTTAGTGTGAGGTCAAAAATAGTATGTAGTGCGTTCACATTAAATAGTATGAAAAGATTGTGTGCGCGAGAAATGCCCAGATGTATACTATATCGGTAAAAATTTTAAGTATGGGAGGTGGGCATACTAGTCACACTGACACGCCCCATAATTCATTGCGAGCCCCGTATTTATTAATGCAAACACAGAATGAGATGACAAGATGAGAAGCAACTAAAATGGACTTAGCTCTACAGGGAAACCTAAACGTAAGTACAAAGAAATAAAGTGCCTGAGGCGACGGGCAGATCGTCTTTGGTGTCTGCGAGCAGTAAACATTTTTTAATTTTTTGAAGAGAGATGAATTAGTCTTGAGACCGGTGTTAGCTAAAAATCATCCACTAGCGAACTTCCCGTTTTCAAAATAAAAGCACCCGTTTATCTCCTTTAAGTTCTTTAAAGCTTTTGTAAATTGGGCTCTTGTTTTGGAGCGGACTGGAAGTTTCTTAGATAGCATATTGGCGCTCTTAACAGAATAGAATAGAATAGAATAGAAAATACTTTATTTATCCCCGAGGGGAAATTCAGGAGTCACCGCAGCATTTAAGAAAACAAAAGTAAGAAAGGGTATAGAAAGTGCAAAAATGTCCATAAGAAGTTAGATGACTACATCCCGTCCACCACTCGTCCACCACTCTCCAGCCCAGCCAGTCTCCACCTCCACAGGGTCCAGGACTGAGCCTCCCAAGCAGTCTGTTCAGTCTCTGTCTCCTGGATCCTGTCTGCTCACAGCAGGTGAAGCTCCTCCAATGTGGCGCGGCGTCCGATGTCAGCTCCGTCAGCCACGTCCATGAACAGCATGATGCCACTGGATTAGCACAGCTAGCTCGTCCATCCCCCGGAGCTAGATCCCACGTTCCCAACAACAATGGATGGAAGGACAGGTCCACGTCGTCACCTCCCAGCTCTCATCCGAGAACCAGCACGTCGTCCTCACCTCCTCCTCCTCAGCTCGAGGGAAATCATCAAGCCCTACACTAGTTAGCATTGACATGCTACAGGCTGCCAACAGCTAATTTTGCATGTAAACAATGCAGCCATGGTTACATGTAGGATCTCCAGACAAACACAGGAGAAAAGTAGTAAAAAATACCGCCGAAGCCACAAAAAGTTTGGTGTCCGTGACCGACAATGAATCATACAAAGTGATGATTCACTCCAAATACAAAGATTACGAAAAAGAGACGAAAAAATTACAAGAAACGGACAAAGACGAGAGAGCTGCTGCAACAGGCAGCTACTTGGGTAGCGCCTAGCAACCGTTGTCCGAAATGTCGAAATTAAATTTGTATCCGTGCGCTTTGTGGCCCAAATGACCACATTTTGGTATTCTACGTGATGAATTTCTCGCATAAAATGTTCTTAAAACTTTCAAATATGGCGATCAGGAGAAATTACAATCCAGGAGAACAGCCAGGGAAGGGGTTTAAAAAATGGGAGACTCCCTCCAGATTCAGGAGTGTTGGCAGCCTGCCAGTACTCTCGATGGGTAAAAGTAACAAGTTTATTTATGACACAGATTGACAAAGATAGAAATTAAAGACATTTTCTTCATCATTTTAGGTTATTTTAAGAAGTTTTGTAAACTCACTTAATAATGTTAGTCATTGTTTTATGTAAAGCCTCTTTTTTATTTTTATTTTATTTATTCAATGAAAATGTTTTTTGTTGACTACTTTTTTCCGCGATGATTTCTTTTCTGGGCTGTGAGGGCTGAGGTGAAGGCCCAGCTGTAGTACTCACGGTTCACCACTGGTGGACGCCCTCCACTGCGCCTCTCTGTGCCTTGACTGTGCCTCTCTAGGCACTGTAGGAAACTTGCAAAGTGTGCTGGTCACACCCTGCCCTGCGCGGCGAAGGCCTGCGCAGGGCAGGTGCGCATGCTCTTGCGTCTGGTCTACGAAATTAGAGCCCTTAATGTTCAGCTGGCTCTCATATTCACTGTGTTCCCTCCTCACTCACAGTTACTAAAGGTCATCACAACATAAATTAATGTCTAATGGTACAATGCACTTTAATAGTTAAAGTAGTCCATGTATATATATTTTTAATAGAATTAAAACTTACTTAGAAGGTTTAGTAGTGAGAATGTTATCCTGCACATTCAAACTCAAAGAAAACTTCCCGCTGTAAACAGTGGCCTACAACATTCTTGGCCACGGTTTAATAAGAAAAAAATCTAGCTGGGAGATTTCTTTGACACACAGGGAGAACATGTAAACTCCTCAGAAAAAAGCACCCAGGAACCCTCTTGCTTAAAAAAACACCACTAACAACTGCACTGTTTGCAAGAATTATATCACTTACAATAATTATATCAATATGATGATCGTGTATCGATAATGAAACCTTTTCTGTTGAATTAGATAACAGCACGTGATTGATAAAGCAGCTGAATCTTGCTTCCAATAAGCTCTGTCAGCTGATGGTCAATAGTTGAAATTTCCAAAGCATTTAAGATTGGGGTCATTTACTCTGTGCCACATATAGTACAGTCTCTCTTCAAACATACCGTGAACCATTAGCAGTTCTTTATAAAAGCAAGGGTCATAAGCATTGACACGTTTGGAAGGAACATACATTCCAGCTGCCTTCACCCCCTGATGTGAATGAAGACTCAGTCCTTCTTTGGCCAGGCATATTCCTATGTAAACATCATCAACAGGAAGAAAAGCAATGGACTGAGACATTTTATAAATGACTGAAGCAGTGTAACCACTGAGAATGATACCTCCACCACTGCAATAGGGGGGGTATGCTGCTGGCTTGTACACGCAAACTGGGACAAAGTACTTGCTCCATGGTGCTCTGATGGGTGGATTGTTTACCATTGGATGGCCAACAAAGAGGTGCTTGCTTCCATCATTGCCTTCCAGACTTTGAAGATATGTCACAACATTGTTTGTGTTCACAAAGACGTCATCATCCCCATTTAACAGGAAGCGAGCTTTAGGGCAGTTTCTTTCCATCCATTCCAGGAAGAGCACCTGCTTCAAGGTGAGGTTTTGATGTGTGTCACTGAAGTGCCATTGAAGGATGTCTTTGTACTGACTATGCTCCAGCTCAAGAACCTTGTTCAGTCTTTCTTTCTCAAAATCAGAGCCCCTGGTTCCTGTGATAAAGACCCGTCTGATCCACACACCGTTCTGTTGCCTCTCATTAGCCCAAGTCTTGCGCAGCATTTCTCGGCGGACATGGTTACTGGGGGCGGACTTGATGACCAGAAGAAGGAAGACATCAGAGGATCGATCAGTTCCTCCACATTTGTCAGGAAGGTCCAGGAGCATGGGGAAATGTCTGCAGTGCCTGTAGTAGAGAAAGTCTTTCATAAAGCTAGGAAACAATTTGAAGCCTTTTACCCTTTCAACAGACTTGTTTTGTGTACAGTTGTACGAGGGGACGGCATGAGAGATGATTTGGCCAGGTGGTGGTTTGTGTCCCAGTTTTACACCAGGATAGAAAATTTTGCCAATTGAGTCTATGTAGAGATAAACAGCTATAAGGCAAACTCCCAGGAGGAACAAGGCCTTAAAAGTGGTGATGTATCTGCAGTGACAAAACAGAAAAGTTAACTTAGCAACTTTTCTCGGTCTTATGGTCAATACTTGAAAACTAGCAGTGAAGTACTGCGTCTTAAGTTACATAAACTATTTTTCCATCATTGATATCAAACTTATTTGACTGAAATAACAATGACTTGAACCATTATTAAGACATAACACAAGCAATAAATCAAGTTCAAACGGTGATAATTACCCCATAGTGGCAGCTCAAAATCAAATCCAGCTCTTGATAAATCCCTCTGGTTGCCAGCAGCCAGTCTTAGCACTTTAGCAGTCTCTTTAAGAGGTGCAACAGGCACACTACAGGTGTAACACAATATGCCTCTGACTAGGCAAAAAAAGCCCTCTTTCTTATTTAAATAGTTAAATGTACCTTAGAAAGGTAAAATTAAATGTTTGTGTAGCCATGCTAATGATAGTCTTTGCAGTGACTATACTAACAAATTCCATTTTTCAATATTAGATCCAGCTGTATTCTGCAAATAACACCACTCACAGTAATAACCACACCCTGAAACGTATTCTGAATTATTGTGCAAAGCTGGAACTTCTATGAGTAATTTGGCAGATTTCTCTTTGAGTGATCATTGTGCTAGTACCAAATTATTTAACTCCATTTGACAAAACAGATTTCCTTTGTGTCTTTCTGACAGTACAGTGGGTAGGCTAAGGAAGGAGATTAACATCAAAGCACTGGCCTTCTTTAGTCACTCTCAGCTTGATCATTTGGTCTACAGGGTATCTTCATCAGATTTTATGTTTGGTTTTTCAGCTTCTCCTTTAAACAAGAAAATAAGACCATGAGAGGGAGTTGAAGTGGAAAAACCTTGAAACCTACATATGAAGGCAAAAATCATCTGCCAATACAAACTCTTTTGGACAGAAAAGGCCCTCTCTTTTTCCACACATACTGGCACTTAAATAAATACATTAATGTGTTTGTTACTGAACTGGCCATTCTGACCCATAGAAGAAACACAGCATGCAAGACTTCTTGAGCCCAGAGAGGGGTCCTATTCCTTTATGTAGCTGAAGGATGGAGTTCCTCCAGTTTTTCCTATAGTACTTTGAGTCACTTTTCCTCTGTAAACTTTGGCTAAGTTTTATCCTATAACTGTTGTCGTGTAAATGGCACCTTAGACTGTGCCCTCCTTATAGTTATCATATACCATACATGACAAACACATGCATTATACCTGTGACATTATAACCATTTTTTTCTAATTCAGAGCAGTCCTTTTATGACATAAATGAAAACAATTAAGCCAAGATTTTAGTGGAGACTCTTTACTTGAATGTCACACTGTTAAATTCAGATCAACAGACACTGGTGTGAATTAACTGACTGTGTTTAATGCAGTCAGTAAATGGGATCACACAGCAGGATACCTTAACCTGAACTCAGTCTTGGCTTTTTTCATCATATTATCTTATGTACTAAAAGTACTTCAATACTTTCAGTTTCACCTGGTGCTTTTTCCATGAACACTGTAAAATGCAGTTGCTGTTCCAACATATTATTTTAAGTCAGGATGACAATCTGCATGGACCAGCTCTCTGTGCTCCACATGGCACAGACAGGCTATCCAGGCTCAATGGCGCATGAGACCATGCACTTAATGATTTTTACAGTGTGTTTAGTGTTTATGCTAATAAACAAGATGTGTTGATGGTATAGGGTTCAGACAGACAGACAAGACAGCAGGTCATTGTCATGGAGCATCAACAGCTGGTCCGTGCCATTTAGAGCACAGACTGTCTGTACCCTCTGTGCAGCATCTCTAAGAACAGCAGTGGCTTATATCCACCGTATTCCCTTCTCACTCACCGTTACAAAATACCATCACAATAAAAATTACTAACTGAACTTACACTTTACAGTCATCCTAACACATTATTTTGCTTTAACTACACTCAAGGTTACGGCCATGACATGAGTTGTCTAAAGCCAGTTCTTTCCAGCGTTAACATCTTAAATTAATAACCTAATTTACTTGGAAATTGTGAAGCAATCGGTTTCCTAGTTTGTTTTTGTCTGCAAAAGTTAGCAAATAACGTTTTACGGTGTACTGCTCAGGGGACTTTTCTGTGACTTGACCTAAACACAGGATCAGGTGAGGAGGACTCGACTTGGACTCAACTGTGTTTTTTTTTTTTTGTTTAAATGATGAGACACTTGTAACTCTTATAGCCACACATAAAAAAGCCTCAAATGTCCCTTTCAAGTTTCCTGTAAGCAACTTTCAGTCTGGGTTAATTTTTCTGGCCCCTGCGGACAAATGATATTACTTGTCTTTTTATTCTTTTATTCCAGTCACCTCTTGTAAATTCAAGAGGGAATATCAGCTTTGACAGGTTATTTGCAGACAGTTTTACCCACAGAAAACAGGATGCCCAGAGCGCAGGCTTAATGCCACGTTAACGCAATATAAACATACATTACATCCATCCAACCATTTTCTGTACTGTTTGTCCGATTCAGGGTTGAAGGTGGCTGAAGCCTATCCCATCTGTCTTAGGGCAAGATATATATATTTTCACTCATAAATGTAAAAGCCTTTCTGCAGGTTTCATTTATTCAATTTAACAAGTCTGTGCATGCTGTCATTCTGATTGCTCAATGGCAGCCAAACATGCAGACAAAAGAGTAAGAAAATAAAACACAAAATCATGTTTCATGGCAGAAAAACTGGTTCAGACAAGTAAAAAACAAAATACAAAAGTAAAAACGGAAACTTTATATCCTTCTTGTGGTTTTGAAATGATAATTTTGTGTGTTTATTTGGTGCAACTGTGGTTATTAATGATCAAGTGAGTCAAATAATCTGACATGTAATTTCAGGATCCTGTCGGGACATGCCAGACAGCATTGTTGATACATCATGACTCAGAAAAAGACACTGCTTGTGGAGCAGAGGTGTCTCGTGTATTTAGTGTAAATGTGTGATTCATATGCTGCGCCACAATGCAAACAGCTATTATTAGGGTCCTTGCCCCAAGGGTGAGGACCCTCTACTAGCAGATCTAGCAGAGGGCCCTCGCACAAAGGGCTATTGTATTTGGTCTGTTTCTTTGGGCAAGGCAAGGCAAGTTTATTTGTAGAGCACAATTCATACACACAATTCAATTCATTAATTATTCCACATGCAAATAATGTCTTATTAGACCCCCTAAACACGCTCAAAAACTCATCAAAATTGGTACACACCTCACAATCAGGAACAATTTTCATACTATTTCAAAATTAACCCCCAACATCCCATAATTTTGCTCCGTAGTGCCACCCAGGCACACTAAAACGCCTTTAGTTTCCACTAGGCATGTCACAGAGAGCTCAAACCAACGTCAAAATGTTTGTCTCTTTGAGACGCAAAAATCATACACTGGTACCTCTGACCGAGTTCCAACAGGAAGCCTTACTCTTTCTACAACAATTATCTTCTCTGAAACTATAAGAGCTATATGCTTGAAATTTGCTCCGATGACAGCCTGGACCCTGCTTTACAAAAGTTCAATGGTGAGCCCTCATAGTTGGTGAACCCCACAGAAGCCCTCCCAGCTCCCTCCATTAAAATACATAGGATTTCTGATCCCTGCTTATGCAGGCTGCTGCATTTGGACCTCTAGGAACAGAGGAACAGCACCGGACCGCCTCAATCAGCTCCCCATCTGCTTTGGAGCGGGAGCTGTTTGGCACTTGATTTCCTCGAAAGCTTGCTCAGGACTGTTTTGCCGTGCCGAGGCAGGCCTGGTGGGCCTGGCCACAGAGGCCGCTCATCTAGTCAGGATGGCCGAGCGGTCTAAGGCGCTGCGTTCAAGCTGGGGAACATTCGTCCGTCAAAGAAGGGGGAGAAGGGGGGAGGAGGGGGAAGAAGGAAAAAGGGAAGAAAAGAGAGGAAAAGAAGAAAAAGAGAAAGAAAACGAAAAAATCCGAGGTTTTTCAGCAATTTAACTTTTGAAAGAGTGTTTTCAATGCTTACAGAAAGTGATTTAAAACTTTAGATATTTGAACAAGTAGCGCACGGGACACGAACTGACGAACTTCATAAACGGATAACTTGACGCTACACTTTTTGCCGTGTGACGCACATACCCATATATGGACCTCACTTCCGGGTCAACACAAAGGGATTCCCCAGTTTTAAAATTAGGGTTAATGGCGGTCAAGCGTGCTCCTAACTGATTACTTTATTATGTCTCGCACTTTATGGTGGGTTTTTGAAAATGCATATGTTGAAATGATAATAATGCATTTTAATAACGTTAAAATATATTTTTAAATATTTTTATCATGGGAAATAATCGTTGTTTACTTCTTCCTTTTTCTATAGGAAAAGAAGCTGCCTTAAGCCCACCTTATGACCTGAAGAGCAGCTCCTCAACCTGAGATCTTCAGGAGTTAATCTGCTATCTACTGCAAACCACTTTTTACACGATACTAAATAACCCCTCTTTCTAGCATTATTCTTTTTCTGTATCAAAGATCATTATCTTATAGATATTGCAACATTGACAAATAACACTCTTTATTACAGTTGTTGATTGTTGTTAAAATCAATGGGTATGTTTTTTTTGTGTGTGTGTGTGTGTTTACCAGTGTTGAATAAAGATACACTTGTAGCTCGAGCTTTGTTTATTCACAGGGAAGAGAATGAGAAACGACTTATTACAGATTACGTAAAAAAGAACAAACACAACACCTCTATGATAATAAACTATGGTAATAAAAAAATCTGAATGCAACACATTTTACACACATATATACACAACAGCTATGCTATTTTATTCACAACACTAATACTAAAATAATACTAACAACACTCATACTGTACAATAACTTACAATATGAAACTCTACAAAATATATACAATATTTACAATACAAAAATATATACAATATTAACACTACAAAAATATATACAATATTTACACTGCAAAAATATGTACAATATTTACACTACAAATAATTTTAGAAATTATTTTTTGGGTACTGCCTTCCTCATTTCCTCCAACCACTGCTTCTTGGTTTTGGTTTCAAAGGAAGGACAGTACACTTTGCCATAGTACTGGCTGTGTCCAGTGTCAGCAGTGCGGAACTGACCACACTTTTTGCAAGTGTTTGCCTCCACTGTCCGCTGGTACGGCCTTTTAGGAGTCACTCCTTCCATGGTGCTGCTGGTAGGTGCTCCTGTCTGTGGACTGGTACCCGGTAAAACTGCCAAGACAACTGGTACCAGTCCCACATTTTGTCCTGCAGGCGCAACAAGCTGTGTGGTCAGCAAGGGTCCTGGTGCAGGGGGGCTGACAAACAAAGGCCTCTTGCCTGTTGGTTTAGGCAAGATGTTGCGCTGGACCTGACTGGGAGCTCTCTGCCTCTGATGTGCCTGGCCAGCTGTGCTCTCAGGCAACCAGTACTGATGCTCCTGCTGTGCTGGTACAGGGTGAGCAGGTAGCACTCTGGCATCCTGAAGAGGCTCCGCAGAAGCTGAGACGGCTGGAGGTAAGGTGGTACCCTGAAGCAGCACAGACAGCTCCTGTTTTTTCTGCCTGTTATTGTGCCACTGTATCAGGGTGTTCTGGTTTACCTCCACCAGTTGGATCTCAGTTTGCTGCATCACTAGCGAGTTCCCTAGGACCAGCTGCCTTATCTTGTGGTAATCCCTCAAGATAAGGGACCACCTTGAGTCTGCCCTCTTCCCTCTTCTCACTGGGCCTGGGTGGAGGTTGCAGAGTCTTATAAAAATGTTCTCCACCAACCGACAGCAGTCCGGCCACTGTGCAGGTGAGCTACTTGCTCCTAACATGCAGCGGGTGGTGCTCTCAACACCAGGCGTAGTTGTGGGCTTCTTCGGTGTTCGAAACCGCCCACTCAAGAGTCTCTCCTGATGTCGAGCTGCGTATATGACCCGCTGCTTGTCGTGCTCATCCAGGCTTTCCCACAGTGCTTTGATGGTGCTGGCCTGCTGGTTGGTGAGACACAAAGACGTCTGACTCCGCAGTTCCACCAAAAACTCAGCAAGTCTGTCCACATGCTGGTAGCCAGGCACATTTTGCTCATCCACAGCCTGTGAAGATATGAAACATATTTGAAAGTATGTTAATGTAAATCCTTGAATCACGTTGACCTTTTTTTGACACATTTCTGATGTTCCTTATTAAATAGAAAAAACATACTACTGCTCAACCACCGTTTGAGGGCCTGTAAGGCCTATTTGTATTAAACTACGCACTCTTTAGATATTTGTTTTAACCAGTTGTGCATCGAGGATTCCCTCTCCTATATCTGTCTCTGTTCAAGTCAATTTGTGCTGCTCTCTGAAGGGAGTAGTTAACCAATTCCTAAGAGATTTAAAGGTTCTGTCTCATGATTTCTAGCACTAAATAGCTGTACTTTTTTAACACAACAATAAACTTACAGGCCTCTAAAGACAGCTTTTTTTGCCTTGCCATTTTGAGCCTGTTAACCCAAAACAAGTGCTGAAACTTCAACCTAAAGATTGCCATGCTCCCTTTGTGTTCCTTTATTAGTAAAACTATTTTAGGCTGTGCCACACAGTTTCAAAAGTGTTTTGTAATCAATTAGCCTTATAAAATGATTAACTTAGATTAGCAGCCGTATTAAGAGTTGATGCAGAGGACTGACAGTTGCAAAAAAAGTGGATCATTCTTTGAAAATCATCTGCAGCATTTTAAGTTTGTGAAATGGATAAAAACTGTTTGTGATTGCAAAAAGTAAAGTGCAAGTGATCAAACTTTTGTGCAGTAATGCAAGTGCATATTTATTGTTAACACTTACCATGTCTTCATCATGACCCTGCACGTCAACGCCAGCCTCAGAGGATGAAGTTGAAGGCAGAGTGGGAGGAGCAGAGGCCACTGCAGACGAGCAAGGAGCTAGTGATGCACAATAGGGAAAAAAAACACATTATTACTACACATATAAAAAACTACAAAATGACTTGCAGAAATAGAGGTGGGAGATTATGGTGATTTAATTACAATTCCCATTTTCATTACCCCAGTTTGAAACTGGGCAGAAACACTGGCACTCTTTTTTTTTTGCTGTGCCAAGGCAGGCCTTGTGGGCCTGGCCACTGAGGCCGCTCATTTTGCATTGCGTTGGGATGTTGTGGAACTGGAGATTGTCATCATGGATGAGCAGCTGACAAATCTGCAGCATCTGCATGATGATATCACGACAATATAGACCAAAATGTAAGAGGAATGTTTCCAGTACCTTGTTGAATCTTTGCCACAGAGGTTTACGGCAGTTCCGAAGGCAAAAGGGTTCTAACCCAGTACTAGCAAGGTGTACCTAATAAAATGACTGGCGTGTGTTTGTGGACATGGGCTTAGTTGTTGTGATGTGAACTTGTCCGTTAAATGGTTTGTGTTTCATTAAAACTTTTGGGCACTGGGCTTGGATCTTTTGATTTCTTCATTGTGGTATATCTGTGATGGTTAACACTAGAAGAACCAAGACGGTCTGAAAAACCGTTTTGGGTTTTACAATACAAATATCTCTGTTTAGAATAAATCTTCTAACCTCTCCTTCTATGACTTTTCCTAAATATGTGTTTTATACCTTTTCTGAAGCAGATAAGATCCTCAAGAACAAAACAAAACATTTATGAGCATTTATACTTCCGACGACACACAACGGCCTAAAGGACCGCTGGTAAAAATGATACATTCTGAAGGGTTGTTTTCCGGCGTTATGACTTGTGCGTTCCTACCCCCCCCCCCGCGTTCGCGTTCATGTGTGTGTGTGTGTGTGTGTTTGTGGGTCTTCTGATACCAAAGGAACTGAAGGTGAAAATGATAAAATTCGCGGGGTTGGTTTCCCGCTGTGCATTCCATATCGATCCCCGGGAAAATCTCAACAGAGAGAGACGGAGAGTTAGTGAGAAGGGATAGTGACAGAGTGATACAAACAACAAACGAACAGACTGACAGAAATATTAGACAAATTAAAAAACAGAACGATGAAGAGAGGAGCCACGAAGAGGTATTCCCTGGAGGAGGCTTTGGTTATGATTCAGGAGGTCACTGAGGATGAGTCTGATGGTGGCGAAGTGTCCGACATCAGTGATGTGGACTGGAGTGAAGAGGAAAGTTCAGAATCTGAGTCTGAACCCCCAAGGGCCAAACAAAAGAAAAAGTTTGAGCCAGCTGGCCCATCTGTGAAGGTGTCCACTTCAGCTAACCTGGCTTTTATTTTTATTCATTTTTTCTTTCTTTATTTGCTTGTTTTCAAAGTTATTTGTGTGAGGAAAAACAAAGATGACAAGTTAGCTAGGCTAAAGCGCAGCACAAAAGCCCAACAATAAATGGGTCTACTTTCTACTAACTACCTTGATGCTATAAAAGGTATAGCCTATAAACAGTAAGATATCCAAAATGATCCTCAATGAATAATAAACGTAATGTTGTCTGACAAAATGTAACAGCTTGATCTGATCTCCCATCACAGCTGCTGCCCTGTCTAGCGCAGAGGTCACACTGGTCTCTGAAAGAGCTAGCCCTTCATCTCCAGGTAGAACAGCTGTTATAGGCTTACTGTCAAAAAGTTTTCTTCCATCCATGGTGTAAAAAATTCAAATCTTAATGCATCTCAACAGCAAAGACACCAGCTGATGGCAGGAGCGGGCCCACACCGTCGCCAGATGCGCCGTCTGCAGTTTCAGGTAAAAATATTACAAAACTCCTCCAACGTAAAAAACGTAAACCAAAACTTATTTTTTCATTTCCAAATATATTTTTAAAACGAAATAGTTTCAGATAGTTTCAGGTCAAATTGTGTTATAGAGCCTGTCAGAAGAACTGTGATTTTCATTACGGTGGCATTCTGTTCCTGTTCGCTTTGTAAACTACTGAAAATCCGCTGCCTTACCACACACGTATATAGGCTAATCATTCATGTTTTGCACTTCCAGGCCCATATGAGCAGGGAAAAGATGGGACCATGTGGCAAGTTGTCCAGCCTGGTGCGCAGTCGGGGAGACAGCAAGTCCAAAACGTGCTGACTGAATCTGCGGGTCCCACAGCTCACGCCAGGCGCAACGTCGAAGACGCACTGAGCGCCTTTTTGTGCTTGCTTGATAGAAAAATGCTGCAGCACATCAGGGACTGCACTGTGGCAGAGGCGCACCGTGATGGAGATCAGTCATGGGATCTGACGGTTGCCGAGCTGAAGGCGTTTATCGCTCTCTTGTACGTAAGAGGAGCATATAATAAAAATATACCGAAGAGTGGGGGCTGGCATTTTTCAAAACCACCATACCAAGAAACAGGTTCAGGGAGATCATGCGCTACTTGCGTTTTGACAGAAAGCACGACAGGCGCTCACGTTTGTGCGACGATAAATTTGCCCTGATGTCTGATGTGTGGTGTGGCTTTATAAACAACTGCATTGCCTGCTACAAACCTGGGGCATGCATCACCATCGATGAGCAGCTGTTTCCCACCAAAGCTCGATGCAGGTTCACCCAATATGTGGCCAACAAGCCAGACAAATTTGGTATAAAATTTTGGATAGCTGCCGATGTGGAGAAAAAATATCTCTTGAATGCCTTTCCTTATCTGGGGAAAGATGACAGCAGACCATCACATCAACGGCTTGGGGAGAGTGTGGTGATGAAGCTGGTGGAGCCATACCTTGGAACAGGACGAAATGTCACCACAGATAATTTTTTTCACTTCCCTCAGTCTTGCCAAGAACCTACTGAAAAAAACACCAGCCTTGTCGGCACACTAAACAAGGTCAGGCGGGAGCTCCCACCTTCAGTTCAGCAGCAAAGAGGGGAGCTGTTCTCTACCAAGGTGCTGAGGCATGAGCGTGCCACTCTCACGGTGTACCAGGGGAAACCACAGAAAAATGTGGCGCTCCTCAGCACCATGCACCCGACTGTCTCCATCGGATGTGACAGGAAGAGAAAGCCGGAGACTGTGACCTTCTACAACATCACGAAGGTGCTAATGATTATTATTATTATTATTATTATTATTATTATTATTATTAATTTATTTATTTATTTATTTTTTAATAGCAATACAAATGTCATGCTATCATGTGTATCATTGTTATTGGGTCGGGGTGGATGTGCTCGATCAGATGGCTCGGTTGTATTCCGTAAAAGGAGCAACAAGAAGATGGCCTGTTGCTGTCTTCTACAATATCCTCGATATGGCTGCGATAAATGCCCATGTGCTTTTCAAGGAATGCACCACCAGCGTCATCCCAAGAAGAGCCTTCATCCTGCAGTTGGCGAAGGAGCTGCGGGAGGAACATATGCGCACAAAGCCAGTCAGTCTAGCGACAGCACTGCAATCACAACAGCCAGCAGAGCCTGCAAGACGAAGGCAGTGCCAAATAAACACCCAGTGCAAGCAGAACAAGACCTTGGTCTCCTGCAAGAGCTGCAAGCGACCTGTCTGTGGAAATGCACCGTGAAGACGGAGAGCTTTTGCCCGAAGTGCGTAACGTAGGCACCGTGGGGTTAGCATTAGCATTATTTATCAGCAGACAACCCGCAGCGCTATCCAAGGTGCTGATCGTGCTGTTTTTGTATTTGTTTATTCCTGAAGTTGTTTGCATTCCTAGTTCCAGTTGTCAACCTGTTCGGTCTATGATGAATTAAATTAAACTATCCTTAATATTTCCTTTAAATTATTGTTTAATTACATCACCTTTTTTGGATGTGTTGATGTGTTTGTGTGTGTTTATGAGTAAAATTTCGAGTTGCAGAGAGGAGGGGAGCAGCAGCATGAATAAAAATAATCCTCTCGATCCTCCAATGATTTTGGTCTTTGTCTTTTCTCCGGCAACATTTCATAGCAATGTATTATAGAGTCAACAATATAGTAGAGAAAGAGATGTGAACTACGAAAATTTAAATATTCCAAAGCTGACTTTGAGGCATTGAAAAAGTAGGCACGAGGCTGTTATTTATTAATTTATTTTTTTAATTGTGTTTATGGAACATTAATTATTTAATATTAAACAGAACAAGACCCTGGTCTCCTGCAGGAAAGCATGCGATCATGGAAGTGGGAAACGCACCATGCCTTAGGCTACATGCCTTTGACACTGCAGCGCTATCCGAGGCACGCAAAAGTTGTGCTGATGTGTTTTGTGGTTTTAACTTAAAACTACAATTAATATTTTCTTAATTGCTATTAATGATGAATAATATAATATGTGCTTTTCAGGGGAAACACATATTTTGAGCTGCAGAGAGAAAAGGAGCAGCAGCTCATATCGTAATTTCGTCTTTGTGTCTTTTCTTCGGCTATATATATATATATATATATATATATATATATATATATATATATATATATATATATATATATATATATATATTTTATCCAGTCAACAATAGGCTATAGTAGAGTTAATGTTATAAACCATTTATTGTTTAAGGGTGCGCAACGAGAGCTGTCAATTTTAATAGATACTTGCACATAGTAGAAAAAAAAATTAAAGACACTTCATACACTTAAAAAAGCGGACTTGAGGCATTTAAAGGTTTGTTGATTGTCTAGAGTGTTATATTTGTTTTTTAAAGGGATTTCTGGTACATTTATTTTAAAGAAAAACAACTTGTTCTGTGCTTCTAAGCAAAAGCAGCTGAATTGTTAATGAAGGTCTGGCTGACCGTTGCTGCGCCAGGAGGGGGTGCTAGGATGCTGGCGCTCCTAGTGTTAAGGTGTAATTTTTTTATATCATTCTTTGCTTGAAGCAATGAGTAAGGGAATTTCAGGTTAGCAGAGTATTTTTATTGACTAAATTGTCTTACTGTTATTAGGTAGCTAAATGTCTCAGTTTTACTGAGGTCATCATGTTGCTTTTCTTATACCTACATAGATGTTTCTTATTTTATTCATTTATTAAATGTATTAAATTTGTACACTTTAGAGTTTCTTCCTGTCATGATACATTATACATCCCTGAAGAAACAACTTGAAAGTAGGGTTGATAGGATTGAGACTTATAGTTTTATGATAATGAAGGAGAGGCATTCACATATTGAGCTGCTGGTTTATTTTGGACAGAGGATGTATGTTGTACAATATCAAATATCAAACACAAACCATAGAAATAAAATTACATTCAACATAATTCGTTATTCTCATCTCTCTTGTATTCTCAAAAGATACAAAACTTGACTGTAACAAAGTCAAGTTCAGCCTGGCAATTTTAAGGTTCATCAGAATGAAGACACAAAGGTCTACTTACACTCTGTGATTGTATGGGGTTATATTTGTGCCATCAGAAACTGAAATTGAATTAAAATATTGAATTTGAAAAACATGAAGTGTAACTGAAAATTAATGTTTTGAAATTGATTTTTTTTTTCAATTGAATTATTTTTTTAATTGAATTTGAAAAAACAGAATTCAATTTCAATTCACAAAAAGCAGTTTCAGTTTTAAAATCCAATTTCAATTCACAAAAAGCAGATTCAGTTTTAAAATTCAGTTTCAATTCAGAGCGGCACGACCGTTACGTCATCTTGTGTCTGTAGGGAGACTAATCGAGCACAGATTCACAGACACCCTCTACATGTTCACGGACTCTCCTGTGTTGCGTCTAGCTGTACTCCTCCTCCCCTGAGCGGGACGATCATCAGTTCAACGATGGCTGAAGACCGGCGGTTGAACAATCAAGTTAGAAATCACATAATACACATGATTGTCTGTCCACTATGTTACCCTGCGATCGACTGGCGATTTTGTTTTATTTTGTTTTTATTCATTTATTTTACTCAATGAAATCATAGCAATGAGTTTTATATCATTTTTATAAACTTGTCCTGGCAAACAATGGGTTAATATAACTAAATGGAAAATGGACCAATCATAATTTTCCTTTTGATGGTATCTTGGTAAATCAGCGACACATTCTGGCAGGCAGGGCCTTCAGTAACTGCAACGAATGCCTGTGTAACTCAAGCGAATGTGGACACAATTTGACAATGACAGCTGTCTTAGCCAATTGTATTTTGTTAAGTTGTGGGCGGGATCATTTCCTGTCATCTTCCAGGGATTCGCGAATACTTACCAAACACCCCCTCCCTGCTCCTCTGCACTCAGACGGGGCCATATTTTACTTGACCAAAAACACAAATAAACGGACTCCCACCAAAAAAATCTGGTATCGGTCTGCATTCACGCTTTATTTAGAGAATTTTCAGCGCGTTACTTTCACACAAAAACACTGCTAAATAAGGCTCTAGTTCTCATCGTGTCTTAGAACAGCGCTACCTCCGCTGCAGAGCCATAGCTGGCTACAAGGAGCTCGCTGCTTAGTGTATCAGTATGTATCAGTATGAGTGCAGAGGAAACCGGCAGAGGAGCAGGGAGGGGGTGTTCGGTGCGAGCGCTCTGGGCTTCTGCTGCACAAAAACACTGCTGTAGGGGTAATTTCTGCCCTAAACCTTGTGATAGGACCCAACTTGTTCCATCCAGGAGTATCACTTTAAACTAATACCACCCAAACAATTACATGTTATCATTTTTTTATTGGCCATAAGATGTAAACATTCACTAGACAGAGGGGAATAAGTAAGTACACTCTTGGATTCAATAGCTGGTTGACCCTCCTTTGGGAGCAAAAACTTCAATTAGACATTTCCTGTAGCTGCAGATTAGGCACGCACAATGATCAGAACCAATCTTGCACCATTCCTCTTCACAAACTGCTGCAGTTCTGCAAGATTCTTGGGATGTCTGGTGTGAACAGCTTTCTTGAGATCATGCCACAGCATTTCAATTTGGTTAGGTCAGGACTTTGACTGGGCCATTCCAGAACATTTATTTTATCCTCCTGAAACCATTCTAAAGTTGATTTGCTTCTGTGCTTTGAATCGTTGTCCTGTTGCATCACCCATCCTCTTTTGAGCTTCAACTGTTTGACAGATTGTCTCAGGTTTTTCTGCAAAATATCTTGGTAAACTTGTGAGCTCATTTTTCCATTGATGATGGCGAGCTGTCCAGGCCCTGAGACAGCAAAGCAGTTCCAAACCATGATGCTCCCCCCACCATACTTAATAGTGGGAATAAGGTTTTGATGATGGTGTGCTGTTCCATTTTTCCTCCACACATGACGTTGTGTGTTCCCACCAAACAATTCAACTTTGGTTTCATCACTCCACAGAATATTTTCCCAGTTGCGCTGTGAAGCATCAAAATGCTTTTTTGCAAACTTCAAACGTGCAGCGATGTTCTTTTTAGACAGCAATGGCTTCCTGCGTGGTGTTCTCCCATGAAACCTATTTCTGTTGAATGTTTTACGTATTGTAGATGTGTCAACAGAGATGTTGGCATGTTCCAGTGATTTCTGTAAGTCTTTCGCTGACACTCTAGGGTTCTTCTTTACCTCATTCAGGACCCTGCACTGTGCCCTTGGAGTCATCTTTACAGGGTGACCACTCCTCGGAAGAGAAACAACAGTGCCAAAATGTCTCCATTTGTAGACAATTTTTCTCACTGTGGATTTGTGAACATCAAGACTTTAAGAGACGGTTTTGTAACCTTTTCCAGCTTTACACAAATCAACAATTCTTGATCTTAGGCCTTCAGAGAGTTCTTTTGAGCGAAGCATGGTGCACATCAGACAGTGCCCCTCATCAAGAGACAACTCTTAACTGGTGTGTGTTTTCCAGTGGGCAGGGCAGCTTTAAGCCACACCTCAGTAATTGAACTTCAGGCTGGCTCACACCTGACTCATAAATTTGACTAACTAGCTCTTGGAGGATCCTTAGCCAGGGGGGTGTACTTACTTATTCCTCCCCGTCTTGTGAATATTTACATCTAATGGCCAATGGCCTTTTTATTCCATGCCACAATTTGCCAAAGGTCATGATTTAGTTTCGTTCCTGACATCCAGTCTGAGTTGTTGGAACATTGGTGTGAGTTTTCTAAACTCTATTCATGCAATTCAGCTTGCCAAGGGTTGTCTTAGGTCAAGTTCTGGACACTTCAAGGCTAACTTAAGTTCTTCATGTGTAAATTGGCCGTCATTTCTAATAGAAAACTGTTATCAGGATTATATAAATGGACTTGTCACTTGACATAGTTAATTATTGATAATCCCTTATTTTAATGAAGACCAGGATTAAAGTGGTGCATCTCTGTGGTTGTGGCGTCTTTTAGGCCTTTAATACTGATTGTTTTTTTCACAAATACATAATGACATTTATTTTGAAGGCCAGGCCTAATTCTACAAATGGTTTTACTTTGTCATAACTGAGGAACAAATACCAATTAGTGGGAAACGTATTAATTTATTAATTTAATATTAAATAATAGCACTTCCAAAGCTCTGCAAAAAAGCAATAAACACAATTCCATTCTTGTATAGTTATACACAATGGAAGTGTCTTGTTTTTTTTGTCAGCTCATAGATTTGAATATGAAAGAAGCAGCCAAGTAACTTTGATTTCTCAAGTGATTGTACCCTTTCAACCTATGTTGCAGAGTGCAAAACTAGTCATCTGCACACACATCATCCAAATAAACTAAAACATCAACAACATAACAGACTTGACTGCTCAAGTGGAACAACTTTATTGGACAATATATATATATATATATATATAATTTTAGATTCAATGTTCGCTCATGCTGTTCTTGAACAATACAAATGAATCCAAAACTCTCCCTTAATGTAGAGCACAACTGAATGATAAACGAGGAAACAACTGCATGAGATAGTAGTTGGCTGCTTCTTATTCAGTTGGCCCGCGAACTAAAGAACATTATGGTAAAACAATCCTCAACTAAGCTTTATTTATGTAGCACCTTTCATGCAGCCCAAAGTGCTTCACAAAGCAGCATTGAAACAACAGACAAGAAACAAATAAAAGCAATTTAAAAAAAAACAAAACAAATAAAACAAATGAATAAAATAAAATGCAAGAATAGAATTACAATAAAATTGAAATTATTAGAGGAACAAATTCTAAAACAAAGTTGTAAAATGCTAAAACAGAGATTCAGAACATACAGTGGGTACTTCCCCGTTTCAGGATCTGTTTATCATCAAAATGATGTAGTGGCCGTAACAAACACATAACACTCTATCAAATCCTGCATCATACTTAACCCTCTGGAGTCATGGATATAAATTGCCGTTTTTGCCTCTTTTTGTTTTTCTTTCATAATTCACCCTCAATAAATTCACACCTTGCCTTGCTTGGTATCATTTTTTTCAGCAGAACCTCACCTTTGTCACTACATAGTGTTTTTTTTTTTGGTTAAGCCATACTGAAATAATACATGTGGCCTAGAACCACACAAAAAACAAAAATTCCGAATAATTTTTTTAAAAATTTTTTACTAAATGGAACAAGTGCATCTTCAACAAACTGTTTTGACAAATTGGAAAGAACAAATAAAGTGTGCATATGAAAAATTTGAGTTGAAATTCAACAAAAGCCACAATGAATACAACTATTTACATAAAAAATAAGTGTAATTGTCAGACGATTTTGTTCAGATATTTACTAAAAAAACCCTATGGGTAACAGAACTCACTTCAAATGCAACTCCAAGAAGCAATTTCTAGTATTTATAAGCAAATTATTAATTTATAATGTGAACATATCTAAAAATTTTGAACAAAAGCAACTATTTACATAAAAAAGCAGTCTGAGTCAGGCGAACTTACACAAAGACACACAACACATTTACTTGTGCCACTCCATAAAACAGTTTCTGTCCAACACAAGGCAGAGTGCCACGCAGGTCATGCATTTCCATGGAGTATCACTTCTCTTATTCTCCACTTGTTGGCAGTGCACACACTTTCGCCTGCCTTTGGTGCCTTTCTCCCCAGCATCATTGTTGGCAACTATCGGCACTGGAAGGTGGTCTGCAGGCCTGCTCTGGGGAGCTCCAGCCTTGTCCACCCCACACAGCCCACATGCCAGCTCCACCATAAAGTCTTTGTGGGTCATGGGCTTGTCATGCCTGGCTGTGCAAAGTTCTTGGTGCATGATGTATGCATTTGTGGTTGCAATGTCCAGGAAATGGAGAAGTAGGGTCCGGTACCATCGTGGGGTTCTCCTCCTGGTGGAATAATATTGGATCGACTGGTCCGATCGATCTACCCCACCCATGTTCTTGTTGTAATGCATTACTGGAGTGGGACAAGGAAAGTCTTTTGTGGTCCATTGACCATCTCCATTCTTCACTCGCCTCCTCACTGTCTCCCCCGAAAATGCAGGATGGATGGTGGAGCACAACGCCACCTCCCGAGTGTCCGTCCACTTAATAAAAACAATGGGGCCCTCCCGTATCCACCTGATAGACCCTCTGGTTGCCTTTTTTGTGAGAGCATTTGCCCTCCCTTGAGAGCATCCTCTCCTGCTCTCCCTGTATGTACCACATGCTCCAAATTTTATGTTGGCCAAATCGATAAAAAGTTTTGGTTTTGTGTAAAAATTGTCCATGTAAATGTGGTATCCGGTTCCGAGAATAGATGGTCTCACCAGGTTCATGACAACATCATAACTCAGCCCATTTGGACTTTGGGCTTCATTCTTTCCAGTGTTTATTGAAAAGTTGAAGGTGTAGCCACTGCGTGACTCCGCCGGAACAAAAAGCTTAAATCCCCATTTTGTAGGCTTTTCCTTCATGTATTGTGTCATCCCAGTTTTGGCTTTAGTGGCAACCATTCTTTCATCCACTGCTAGCTCTCTTGCTGGGTGGTAGAAGGTCTGGCAGGCAGTCAGCATTTCATTGTAAAGAAGCTTCACCCGAAACAGTTAAACACTCTCAAATATATATGAATCCGGCAATCAAGACACAAAAAACACCAGTTGGACCGATCGATCGCCTTTAGTATATTTACGTTCTAGCTGTCAGTCGCCGATTACGTCATGAGCTACTACGAATTTCATTCATTCTCTTCCCGCAGTACTCTTCTTTACCATAACAACAGAAAATGATTGACAGTGATTGGTTCGACTCTAGCTAATAGCAATATGGCTTGTATTTATGTACTTTGAAGTGTTTACTATCAGCACAAGTTGAAACGGAGTATCGGCAATCCCACATCTTACTGGGACAGAGGCTCAAAGTGGTCACGTGATTTGGACGCGTCGACGCGTCCATTGACTCCAAAGGGTTAATAGCAGTTTGCATGAGTGTTCTGAAGGACTCACAGTCTTTGATGTGGGCTACTGGGAATGTTACAGTGTCAGTGCAAGCACTGACAGTTGGATAACAAACACTGTGATTTGGGTTCTTATTCATACAGCCATGATCAAATTTCACTGTGATTCTGAATTTCTGCCGCTCAGCCAAGAGCAGATGTTGGTGGGCTTGACCCGTCATCCACTGCATGACAGAGGATACAGTCAGGGTTTCCACTGTAGTATCATCAGGGCGTACATCTGGAAAAGACAAAAAGCTTTAGTCATTTATTTACCAACAGTTTGGTGTAATTATCAGTGTTTTTAGCAGTCTGAGTTGATTTAATGTACATTTTGTTAACAGCAGGCCTGAAGGAAAATTGGTGTGGTAGTCATGATTTTTATTTCTTCTAAACTGCACTACTAGATAAAAAGGTAAACATCTGTAAACTATCTTTTCATCAAAAAACACATAAGCTAAATAAGAAAACAAGTGTGGGAAGTTTAGAGGGAAAATTTTTCAAGAGTTCAGAAATCTAAGTGGGAACTTGTTCATGAATGACCTGATAGGTGTTGACCAACATTCTAAAATGAATCCTGAAATAAACAGGAAACCAGTGCAGAGAAAACAAGATGGAGTAATATAGCATTCTAGCCATAACTCTTCCTTAAGAGTTGACTTCAAAAATTAAGGTTAAACATACCTTCACGTTCCTGAAGAAAGTCCTGAAAGTGCTCCAAGATTTCAGATTCCTTCATTTTCTTAGTTGAACCACTTGAACTAAACTTCGGGGCCAGATGTAGTGATGGGAAACTTGATTCTTTTTACTTCATTTGAGTCACTTACCAGAAAGTGCATAGAAATCTATATTTCAGAGAGATTCATACCAGTGAAATGACTGAAAAGTACAATTAATACACTCCAATGTGAAAAAAAGAGTGAAAGATCAACATATATTAAAGACACTTTTATTTTGCTAACTCACAAATAAAATAACATTAAATCAGATAAATATAACTGAGAAAAATTACACAGTTCAAACAGTGCAACATCAGAAAAAATAACTATGTATATTAAATCTAAAGTAAAATAAAGCCTCTTGACAATATGAAAATAAACGAAAATAGCTTAAACAATAGTGAAATAAAATTAAAGTGTCAGCAGTCATCAAAAAGTCACCCCTCCTTTAAAATGAAGTGTCCTCACAACAATTTGGCATTCAGAAAAATGATCTCACGAACCTTTCCAGGACTGAGACGGTAATGCTACGTACGTTGGAGCTGGTGAGTGACTCGTATGAGTGATTCTGTGAGTGAGTGCAACCTGTAAGTGCTAAGAGTCGAGCCATGCTACGAACGTTTGAGCCTGCGAGTGACTTGTATGTGCTCTGAGTCTTACTGTGAGTGAGTTAGTGATCTGTATGTACTGTGGGTGAGTTAATGACCCGTATACACTGTAAATTGAGCCATTCTACATACCAGCCATTCTCCTGTGATGTGAGTGAGGGGCTGGGCTACTGTGAGCTTTGTACTGAGTCAGTAAATGAGTCATTTGGGGGCGAAAAAGCATGATTCTCGAGTCAGTAAAGTGATTCTCGGGTATTGAACGATTCGTTCATGATTCGCACAACACTAGCCAGATGGGACACCATGTAACGTGAGTCCACCTAGATTTCTTTTTTTGTTGTTGTTTAAAAAAAGGTAATCTGAGATTCCCTGATAATTATTCACTGGGCAGTCCTTATCTTTTCTACACTTATTAGATCTTAGCGGGTCAAATTTGACCCGAACAAGTTTGACTATATAGCCTAATGACATAACAAAATCACACAAGTTTGGGTTTTATCTGTTTCTCCAACTTAAGAGTAGTCCATTGACACCAAATTTATACTTATTGGTGGAATTTTTGGAAGTATTTATTCTGATGATATGTAATATGACCTAATTTATGATCTTATAACATGCATAAATCATAAATTATGTCAAATACAGTTCAAGGTTTTTTTTTAAAATTAAATTATGGATATCGAAGACTGGGACATGTGAAGTTCCATGTAGTTTTCTTTAAATATCACTACTTTTTTTTTTCTGTGGCAGAAAAAAATAACACAATACCGCCACGGATGACCTTAGCAGGTCAAATTTGACCCAAACAAGTTTGACTATATAGAAGGGGTTGCTGGGGGAGCAGGTTGGTGTCTTGGGTGTGTGCAGGTGGCTGTCTTAGTGTGTTCATTGTGCTTGGGATCACAATATTGGGACACACTGCTCCATTACATCACTCGGTATCATACCGGGTCAAATTTGACCCGAAAGGTCTAAAGTGCTATTGAAAAACATCATGCAATGCAAGAGAGTTACCATACATTTTATTTATAACTAGTGTCATTTATAAATAAAATAAACTGTGTATCAAAATTTCAGCCAATTACATCAAAGATAACCCTATTTTTAAGATAAGCGAAAACTGTTACGGGTCAGATATGACCAGCAGAGGAAAGCTAAGGAAATACCATGTGGCTTAACCGGTAAAAACCTTGAAGCTATGCTGTACAATAGCATACCTCATCATTGTCTCCAGCAATGAAGAGGCTGTGACACACATCTGGCCTCGTCTGTATCACTTTGATGAGGTCATACACTCTCAGGCCCTCGCGTAGTTGTTGGAGCATTGGCATGCGTTTTGTTGTCACATGAAGTCGAATTGCCCTGAATACATAAAAATTTACTCCACACTTGTCACTGCGTAGAATTGCCAAGATGTAGCACTGCAATGGTGCAAATACAGAAATGTGTTAAAAGAAAGATCCTGCATGAAAACTTGTATGAAAGAGAACAAGTATTATCTGCTTTTTGAAACTAAAGAATATAAAGTAGAATATTAAAGTATCATAAAAATGTATATACTTACCTTGTGATGTTCTCCTTGTGTTCCATATCAATTTTTCCTGTGTAGCCACAGTCCAAAATGTCTGTGGTGTGAGCTGTCAGGTCATCTGCTTTTTCAATCTTTAAATGACACCCAAAAAATTAAATTATAAATGTATTCTTTTCAACATTATGTAGTAGGTTTGAAGCAATTCAAGACAATATAAAATACTGAATAGAGACAATGTCTAAAAAAAAAAAAATCAACTTACTGCTCCTATCAGTGGTGAGTGAGTTGGATCAACATCACCAGCAGGGGGATTGCCAGACACAAGGAAGTCATAACACCATTTTTGGAGGTATCGTGGTGCTGGTCCTCCTTGTGCAATGCTGACAGCAAAAATTTACCCTGCAGCCCTAAAAACAAGAACAGAATGGTTTCAATAATATAAGTTAAAGGGGAACTCTCAGTTCTTTATCACAATCAGAATATCTAGTCCACTCCCATGGACTCTTGTGTAAGTCACATACTGGTATGTGCATGGACTTTGCTTTGTATTGGAAACATTTAAGTTATTTTGAGATGGCCCCTGTGCTGCGTTTGATGTGTTTTGTATTGTTAAATGTATGTACAAACATCTGAATATGTATATCATATTCAGATTTAGGCCTTGTGTCATGTGTAGCTAATCTAAGGCAGAATGAATGTATATTTATATAACTTTTGTATGCCTTGAATGTTTGTATATATTTTCAGTCATAAAAAAATCGTTGCTTTGTATGGCACACTCTTGTGGACACTAAAGGAAGTCAAACAGAAGTGAATACAAATGTACAGTTTTCAATATTATGATGAATTGGTACCATTTTTTTTTTAAAAAGTGGCTTTGTCACGCTGTTCCTATTCCATTCATCAATGTTCAGTTTCAGGTGGATTGACTGCATTACTGAGGAGATACATAGATATGCATAGTGACAGACAGACAAACGGACAGACTTTTCTTCCTTTATAGGTAGGATGAATTAAAAATTGGCACATTGTTGGTTCCTGTTTTATGATTAATGTATTGCATAGCATCTATTTTTGTGGGATTAAGTTTTTTAATGGCTTTGTGGCCTGTTCATTGTTCGTAAGCGGTGAATTTATAGTTTGTTTATGTTTTTATTGAGAACTGATCTGCTGTCTTTCATGTCATGTTTAAATATTTTCTAGTTGTTTCTAATAATAGTCTATGCAACCCATAGCCGGCATTTATTGATGTGGGAGTTGAGATTTTTGCAGGCCATACGGCCGGTTTATTGTTATTAAATCAGCGGTGAATTCAAAGTTGATTTTGAGTTTTTGTCTGTGTCTGTCTGTTGTGTTATATACCCTTTTCCTTTCAAATGCTGCCGCCGCGCAGTGCACATTTTTACGCATGGTGTTCAGCACCAGAGTTACATGGACAGCTCCACAGTCAGATGCCATGGATACGGACTCTGTGGCACATTGTTTGTTCCAAATGGCTGGTTCATCAGTATTAAATCAGCAGTGAATTTAAAGTGGATTTCAATTTTTTGTCCGTCTGTCTGTTGTGTTATATACTTACATACATCATCATCGGCGGTCACTCGGGGCGAGTATGACTGTCCTTTCCTTGGGGTCAAACTACTTATGGGTCCTCATGTGGGCGTACAAGCCGATTCTGGATCCACATATTTTTGTGCAGTGTGGGCAGGGGAAAGTAGTGCTCGGTTGTGGTTGTGCTGGAGCCTGTTTCTGTCTTTCCTTACAGAGATGTTGCTTAGTTTCTGCGACACGGCAAAGCTTGTTTTCGTGATGTGCCGAACCTTCTTGCACTGCTGCCCTCCAGCAGTGCCTGTTCAAGGCTGTGTGCTCCCAGTCCTGGGAAGTTATCTGGAATTTCTTCAGGTTGGTCTTGATGTTGTCCTTGAAACGTTTCTTTTGCCCTCCTGGAGCTCGTGAGCCTCTCTCTCTCTAGTTGGGAGTAGAGCATTTGTTTGGGGAGACGGGTATCGGACATGCAGATGAGATGGCCTGTCCACTGGAGTTGGTGCTGCGATGTTAAGGTGGTAACGCTGGGTATTTTGGCTTCCTCCGAAACGCTGATGTTTGTGCACCTGTCCTCCCATTTGATCCTGAGTATTTTCCTCAAGGTTCTCTGGTGGTGTCGTTCTAGAGCTCTCAGGTGCCTGCTATATGTTGTCCAGGATTCTGCCCCATATAGCAAGGTGGGGAGGACCACAGCCTTGTAGACCAGGAGCCTGGTGTCAGCACGAAGGTCTCGGTCTTCATCAAAGACTCTTTTCCGGAGTCTGGCATACGCTCCACTGGCACAGCTCAGGCGATGGTTGACCTCAGAGTCTATGTCTGCTCTGGAGGAGAGAAGGCTGCCAAGGTAGGGGAAGTGGTCAACATTTTCAAGTGTGGTGTTGTCCACATTTATGATGGGCGGAGTAGATGGCTGATTGGGAGGGGGTTGATGAAGCACCTGGGTTTTCTTGATGTTCAAGGCCAGACCCAGGGCTTTGTATGCCTTAGCAAAGGCATTCGGGATGCACTGGAGGTCTTCTGCAGAGTGTGCTGCTATGGCATTGTCATCTGCATACTGGAGGTCCATGATGGTGGTGTCTCTGACCTTAGTTTTGGCTTGAACCTGATAAGGTTAAAGAGCCTGCCATCAGTTCTGTACTGGATTGGAATTCCTTGTGGCAGCTCTTTGCCAGTGAGGTGCAGTATAGCAGCAATGTAGATGGAGAACAGTGTAGGTGCGATGATGCATCCCTGTTTGACCCCTGTCTCTACAGGGAAGGGCTCAGACAAGGAGCCACTGTTATTGAGCACTGTGGCAGTCATTCCGTCATGTAGCAATCTCACTATTCTGACATACTTCTCCGGGCAGCCATGCCTCAGGAGGATGCTCCACAGGGCCTGGCGATCTACCGTGTCAAAGGCCTTTGTCAGGTCTATAAAAGCCATGTACAAAGGCTGCTTATGCTCACTACATTTCTCCTGGAGTTGGCGTGCTGTAAAAATCATGTCTGCTGTGCCTCTAGATAGACGGAAACCGCACTGTGATTCTGGGAGAACTTCCTCAGACAGTGGTAGTAAGCGGTTGGCGAGGACACGGGCAAGTACTTTGCCAGTTGTTGAAAGGAGTGAGATGCCCCTATAGTTACCGCAATCCGCTTTATCCCCCTTTTTTTTCCGTTGCTAGGCGCTGCCCAAGTAGCTGCCTGTTGCAGTAGCTCTCTCGTCTTTGTCCGTTTCTTGTAATTTTTTTCATCTCTTTTTTGTAATTTTTGTATTTGGAGTGGATCATCACTTTGTATGGTTCATTGTTGGTCACGGGCACCAAACTTTTTGTGGCTTTGGCGATATTTTTTTACAACTTTTCTCCTGTGTTTGTCTGGAGATCCTACATGTAACCATGGCTGCATTGTTTACATGCGAAATTAGCTGCTAGCAGCCTGTAGCATGTCAATGCTAACTAGTGTAAGGCTTGATGATTTCCCTTGAACTGAGGAGGAGGAGGTGAGGACGACATGCTGGTTCTCGGATGTGAGCTGGGAGGTGACGACGTGGACCTGTCCTTCCATCCATCGTTGTTGGGAACCTGGGATCTAGCTCCGGGGGATGGACAAGCTAGCCGTGCTAAACCAGCGGCATCGTGCTGTTCACGGACGTGGCTGACAGAGCTGACATCGGACGCCGGCTCCACATTGGAGGAGCTTCGCCTGCTGTGAGCAGAGAGGATCCAGGAGACAGAGACTGAACAGACTGCTGGGGAGGCTCAGTCCTGGACCCTGTGGAGGTGGAGACTGGCTGGGCTGGAGAGTGGTGGACGGGATGTCGTCATCTAATTTCTGTGGACCTTTTTGCACTTTCTATACACTTTCTTACTTTTGTTTTCTTAAATGCTGCAGTGACTCCTGAATTTCCCCTCGGGGATAAATAAAGTATTTCCTATTCTATTCTCTATTTCTTTTGAAGATGGTCACTATCAGTGCATCCCTGAGCTCTGAGGGCAGTTCTTCCTTTTCCCAGACCTTCAAAAGGAAGGCATAGAGGTGGCACTGGGGTTCTGGTCCACCCATCTTTAGGATCTCGGCTGGTATCCCATCTGGGCCAGAGGATTTGTTGTTCTTTAGGCTCCTGATAGCATCTTGGACCTCTGCTAAGGTGGGGGGCTCTCCCATGTCTTCCCGGATGGGACTCTGAGGGATGTGATTTAGGAAATCTGGCTGGGTTGTGCTGCTACGGTTGAGTAGCTCCTGGAAGTGCTCTCTTCAACGGTTGTTCATGGACTCGCTGTCCTTCAGCAGCTCCTGCCCATCCTTAGAGCGTAAGGGAGTCTGGCCATGATGACTTGGGCTGCAGACAGCCTTAGTAGCGCTGAAGAAACCTCTAGTATCTCCAGAGTCTACCAGTCTCTGGATTTCCATTGCCCTATCTGTCCACCAGGAGTTTTTAATTTGCCTCACCTGGTTCTGGACATCAGCCTTGGCTCTAGAGTTAGCCTGTCTCTTGGCTATGCAGGTTATGTCGTTTTGCCAGACGCGGAAAGTGTGTGTGTGTTCTTTCCATCTGCACACAGGGCACGTGATGCGTCAGTGCAGTAGTGTTGGAGTAGTAGTGCTTGTAGTTTAGTGCATGCTGCATGCTGCCTCTGCTTGCTACTTTCTGCTTTCAGCTACCGCCGCCAGCTAGCCCCCTGTTTTTTCCGGGGGTGAAAAGAGGAGCCGTGTGTGTAAGCCTCCTCAGCTGGTACACAGCCTCTCCATCGCCAAGACTTGCACACGCCTCCCCGCGGCCACACACGGAAACTGGTACCCTACGGTTCCAGGCAAAGTTGTGCAGGATCTCGGAGCAGCAGTGGGCCCTAGAGATGTGGCAGGTAGGCCCACCTGTGTGTGGACATGCCCTACTGCCCATCAACCACTGTCCCGGCTGTGGGTAAACAGCCCCAGCTATGGGTTAATAGTGAAGACCTCAATGGTGGACCAGGCGGAGGATGATGGCTGTCCTGATGGGAGGCATCACAACGGCTGGGAAAGCGGACGGAGGCTGCAGCAGATGGGGTCACCAGTCGTCTTGGTCACCATGCCACTGGACCCTGACCCCAATCTGTCAAGGACCGTGTGGTGACTGTCTGTGCATCAGTCTCCCCACGCTAAACAAAGTCACGCACAGGCGTCTTTTTCTGGGAACCCATCTCAACATCCTGGGCCAAAAGTCCTGTGGCGACCAGTAAGTGGCGACGGGGGCAGGATCGTGAAATCTGGAAGCCCCTAGTCACAAGCTGGCACATCAGGCGGTGGATGTTGGATGATCGTTGGGCTCTTGGACCTAGGCAGAAAGAGCCCTTCGGTAGCCGCATCCATGACTGAGCAGCCCTCTTTACGATCCACTCTGCTCACCCCTGTTGGGGAAGGGGCTAGAAAAGGTGCCCTAAACATAGCCTGCCTCAAAAACTCCCGACTGGATTACTGCGTCCAGTGGGATCACCATTCTGCGGTCAGAATACGTACATACACACACACACGCACACACACACACACACACACACACACACACACATATTTATATATATATATATATATATATATATATATATATATATATATATATATATATATATATATATATATATATATATATATATATATATATATATCCCTGCTGAAAATTCCAGCTAAAACCAGCTAACTCCAGCTACCAGCTTAGACTGTGTTTTGGGCGCATTTTAGCTGGTTTAAGCTGGTAGCTAGACTTAGATGGTTTAAGCTGGTAGCTAGACTTAGATGGTTTAAGCTGGTAGCTGGAATTAGATGGTTTAAGGTAGTGTTGTTAGTGACCTGCAAGGTTCTGCTGTCTAAGCTGACAGGTGTTCCATAACACATGGTATATTAAAAAAACATTATGCAAAAGTGAGCAAAATCTACAAAGGAATAATCATGCATCAATTTTATACAGAATGTATTTATTAACACAGATAAATACATGAACAACAACACAAACAATTAACTGAGGGTATTTATAGAGTAACTTTAACACAACAAATATCAACACCCTGACAAATTAAAAAACCTATTCAAAGCCAACGAACAAACTAATTTGAACAAACAATCCAATTCATACAGTTGGGCGACAGGACACCACAGAACCAGTCGACTCACACAGACAGGTAGACACACAGAGACAGGTACTCGCGCGCACACACACACACACACACACACACAAACTAAATGGCTGGGGTGAGAGGGTGGGGGCCAGAGCGGGGGCCTGTTTCCCCTGCACCTGCACAGCGTCATGGAGCTGGAGTTAGCATAAATTAGCAATGTACCATTAGCATTGTAACCTGAGCTGGAGAAGACACGCCGAGAAAGGTAAATCCTGTGTGTTACAAGAGGGATTACTGTTGTGTTTGTGACTTTCCTTGCTCCTGATATTGCTGCTGATATTTTTGGCTTGCTGGCTTCGCACTCTGTGGGAGGGGCCTGTTTCTAGGAGACGACACGAGCTGGGGGGCAGGATCTTGGAACACGGAGGGGAGAGGTGAGTGAAGGTGGGGCAGGTTGCGTTTTTCAAATCTGTCTCAACAGACAAACTGGTTTTCAGATTGTAGACCCTAGCTTTAAACAGTTCACATGAGCCATAAGGACACTGTTCAAACACCAAAATCACACAAAGTGACTGATGAATGATGATGAGGTTGAGAGTGCAAAGAAAAGCATGGATATGGTGTCGTAATGACAATCTGTATAGGATGTGGAAGAAAAGTACAAGTGCCTCCGCCTGAATTTGTACCCTGGTCTCCTGAGGGAGAGTCCGGCGCTCTGACCACTCAGCTAGAAAGTGGATATATGCTGAGTCATAGAAACCACAGTATTTGTCTGTCATGCATTGCGGGAGTTATACTGTTTACTTCTGGGTAAACAATCACTTTCTGTGCCAAAACCGTGATAGATATCAAAACAGGGATTGCACTGTCAGCATCCAAAGAATCTGCTGAAGAGATTGATGTAAGTTTTATGTCTGTACTGCAGAAAAATGTTGACACAGTGCCAAGTGAAAAAACCAGGCGCTCAGCTATCTGGAGGAGAAAAATGCATTGAGGCAGATGAGGGGATCTGCACAAAAGCGGTTCTTCTGGAGCTCACTGAGAGAAAACGATGTCAGATTAGAGTTTGACATGGATTGTATGTGTAAGAGAAGAAGGTTATTGACGTCCTGACGAATAATCAGGTCTGTGGAGGACAGTTTGTCGAAGTTATAGAAGGATAGTTCTGCTGAATCCTGGTCTGTCAGCAGCAGTCGCTGTGCTCTGATGGGTCAAGGGACACGCTCTTAAAGGCAAATTGCCTCAAAACTTAGTGCTGCTTACATTTTTTAATAAAATAATCTGCAGAAGATAGCAAAAAGCTGACCACATCAAGAAATGTGGAGAAGTCAAAGAATCTGTGAAAGCAAAATTGAGTCTGAACATGGAGTAAGAGTGGGCGGTATACCAGTTTCATCACCGTCACTGATATCATGAGTTGCCACAAAAATAATTTTGCAATACTGTTATTACCGCGGTAAAGCACTATTGCACATAATTTTGTCTATGTAGTGGTGGGGGATTTATTTCTCCTGACGTGGGAAGACACATTTCTGCCACAGCTATTATGAAAATACACTTTTAAGTCCAGTAGCACCGAGTCAGTGACGTGACGTTGTAAACATTTACTTTGTGCAGAAAGGGAAACAGCTGGTGTACATGATGATGGCTACCCTGTTTTGGACACAGGCTTTACATCGCTATAGGTAAGTGTCTATGGTCAAACCTCAAAACCTAAAATATGATACAACCATTTTTTAACATAAGTGGCATCAAAATAAACATTTTGAAGCAAACTGAAACCGTAGTTTGCGGACTGTGAGCCGCTACATATAATATAAAATGTGGGCCAACGAAAAATATGAGTTTTGCCAAGCTTTGGCAGAGTTTAGGGTGGCCAGACAGAGTGGCCGCTGTCATGTCAGCAGGTGTTTCTGCTGATGGGAAAGGTACAAAAAGCGTTGTGCTACTTTGCTATAAGTTTGTTTTCACTTTTTTTGTCCAATAAACATGTAGCCACAAAATGCCTTTGATAGACTCTTGTTCTGAGGATGAAGCCTGAGCGCTGTCCAGCGTCACATCATGTTCTTCTGTTGGGACAGGTTACTGTTTTTACTCCTTGTGAGTGATGATGATAAGTATCTTAAAACAGCATTTAATGATTCATAAATCCTACCTTGGATTGATAAAGCTGAAGACCGAGCAACTGCCTCGAAAATGTTTGTTTTTTCGGTCGTGGTTCAGGGTCTGAGTCCAAACTGTCGCCCTCTATTCTACAGTCAAAATCACTGATTGTCAGTATCTCTGTGTCTGTCTGTTTGTTGCCAAAAAAATATATATATATGACAGCCGCAGAAAAATCATATCTGTGAAATATTATGTCTCATGCCACAGCCGTCTGTTTTCCAGCAGCAGTGTTTAGAGGAATAAAAGCTCAGAAATCTTTAGTTCCTCATCAGACAACCTTACAGGCTTCAGAAAACACAGAACATAAACTTAGGAAAAAAGTAACATTATTTTTAACAAATTTATGTGCATTCAAAATGTTATTAGTTAATTGCTCACCCTTTTTAAATAAAATTCAAACAGTTATTTTTTTCTGCACGTATTCTTTATTCCTCAGACCCAGTTTTCTCACCAGTACAGTCACTTTAAGCTTGAAATGGATGAGTTTCTCTTCCAAAGCACATTTTGGGCAAAGGCCTTTTTGTAACCCAGTATAAGACATTTTCCACCTGCTAGATACACTTATAACACAGAACAAAGTCAGAATCATGTTTTAAAAAGACGTCACTTTTTTACATGTTGAAAAACCGTGATATAATACCGTTATCATGATATGAAGGAAAAATACCGTGACATAAATTTTGGGCCATATCGCCCATCCCTAACGCGGAGGTATGCTGAAGCTGTACAGCCTTAAAGTTGAAGGACTTGTCAGCAGAGCTGCAGGAATCCCCCATTGACTTTAATGCAAAAAAACTGCAGAAAATGATTTTTACTGTAAAAGCTGTACATGTTAAACCTGTGAAAAATACAAGCGCCCTTTTCCTTAACGTGCTGCATATGTCAATTTTCTTCTGTGAAAATCTATTCAAATTTGAAGCCTGTGAAAGCTGCAAAAATGGGCAGCAAAAGAAGAAGAAGAAAAAGAAGAAATTTTGGAATAACAATATGTTGAAATGCTGACTCAGCATTTCAACATAATTGTGCTTCAAGAGCTTATCAGAATATACTGTAATTACTGTAATGGTTGTAACAAGCCCCACTAAGGCAGCTGGCCTACTTAACGTGGTGAGTTTTGTGCCTTGTCTGCAGTGTGGGAGACCTTGGTTTGCCTCCTGCTCGGGGCAGACGTTGTAATACCAATTTAAAGGCAAAGCAAAGGTTATCCAATATTGAGATTCTTCAATATAGTGCTACTAAAATGAAAGTTACCCAAAAGTCATAATGAAAACCCCTACCCCTCAGCAAACATACCTGACTGCCATTAACTTTTGTGGTGTAAGGGGGGGTTTGGCCTCTCCAGTGTGGCCCTTGGTGGGGCACTCTTTGCCAGTGACACTTTGTGTTTTAAGTGTCATCGTGCCCCAAATGGCCACAACCAGCTCCTTGATAAAACGGGAGTCCTTTGTATTTGATGTGACCACCTCCCAGGACTGCTGCGTGATCCACACCCCTGCACCAATGTGGACCTGAAGAAGAAAGGCGAAAAAAAATAACACATTATGTTAGAATTTCGGGGGGGGGGGGGGGCCCGGCCAGTGATCCCCAAGAGTGGACTTAAGCTATGGTGAGTGAGGGCTCCAGCGATAAGTCGCAGTGTGCAGAGCAATGATGAGGCACCAGGTAGGATAACATCACACTCTGAAGTATATTACAGACATAGGGAATACATCAGATAAGATAATAAATCATGACACATTACAAATGAAATTACTGTATTAAAAATACAACATAGATCTATATCCACCTATTTGGATCTATATCTATAGATAGATAGGATGAAATAGCATAAAATGTAAACACTAGAAGGCACGCCTCTTCTAGGCTTGGCTGACTGAATGACCACGCCTACTCAGGAACGGTGCAAATAGAAAATGAACAACCCACCCTATAATGGCATAGACAAAGGTATAGCTATAAACCACTGGGGTTTCAGCACACCATCCTGGACCATTCTAGAGTTTTAGGATGATTTCTAACGTAATCATGTGGTGCCAAAGTGTAACTGCACCCCCAGTTGATTTTCAGTGTCTCTTTCTTTCTTTATTAAAATCCCCATTAGCACTAGCAAAAACATTGACTATTCTTCCTGGATCTGTAGGACAGCATGCTTGTTTATGGCAGGGAGTGTACTATAATATAAGCTAGCTTGTTTTTGACAGAAATTGTGTTAAGAATCTCTGTCCTTCCAATTTTCTCCTTCAGTGGTGTAGCTGGGATGAATTCCACATGGGTTTTCAAATGTGTCAAAGGGGCCTGTGCGTAGTCAATTCATACTTTGTGATAATGGAAATTACAGTTATAGACTTGATGATCCAGAAATATGCGTATACTGCTCTCATGTAACATGCAAGTCATTTGATGTTATACAGTATCAAAAACACTACATGTACATCATGTCAGGTGAAGTACTGCCAACTAGTTTCATGAGCAATCCTGTGAATCTCATATAACACAGCCACCACTGTAACTCAGGATTTCAACATTTTCACTCAAACAAAACATAATATCCTCAGCAGTTAAACAATCTTTCTCAAAAAAGCACATTCATAACACTTTTGATGATTAATTTACACTATACAGATCTAAACACAGCTGTTATATCGTGAATTCCATCTTCACATCATTTTTCCCATCATGCCTTGCTAATATGGAGATTAGCACTACACTATGGAGGCGGACTTGACACCATTGTATTAAAATAATATTGTTTAATCCAGGCTAAGGGGGTTCATCTGTGAATGATGAAGATTGCTGTATATAAAAGGGATCCAGGAGGCCATGTCTCTGTACAAAATAGATTATGTTTCAATTTAAGTATTTTTTTTTCATTCTCCCAATAAATGGGGAAAATACGATAGCTACATCAAATGCGCGATGTGACTATTGCGCATGCACACATTGATATATTGTGCAGGCCGAGCACAGACAACTAATGTCGGCCACTTAATATCTCTAGCTTGCAGCTGGACAGAAGCTGACTGCTGCTCTCTATCTGCTTCGAATTTACACATAAAAAAAAAAATAATCGGCAGTGTGGTGGTGCTGTATAACTTCAAAAAGCCAGTGGGTTTTTATAACCCACCAACCCTACATAAATTACGCCTGCGTCTCCAATACCTTGTCTCCGACTCTTGCAGACATCGCAGATCTGTGGAACTCCTCAGCCTGTGTGGACTGTGCAGAATTTTCAACTGAAAAATGTAGACCAGGGGTCGGCAACCTTTGGCACGGGTTCCACGGGTGGCACGCCATAACATGAACACTGGCACGATGGCGCCGCTCAGTGTTGAGATAATGCCAACTTAATGTGTGGCCTGATGTCTTGAGTTTGAGTGACAGCTCCAACACTGGGCGGGTCTCTGAGAATGTGACATTCCCACTGCTACCCACCAATACTTAGCAATGGCAATGCCGGCTGCTAGGAAGGCTAAAAAAGAGCATTCCAGCCTTCATGGACACAAGATTTTGGTTTCGTAATTCTAAAGGACCATGCTGTGTGCACTCTATGTTGTGAGAATGTTGTATGCCGAACATCAAGTGTTAAACGGCATTTTGAGATGAAGCACGAGAACTCATTCAAAGACCAAGCAGATCATGAAGAATCAATTAAACGCACCGTGTCCAGGTATGACAAACAAGCTAGCTCCCTCAAAGTTTTTGCCGCTGCTAAAAACCACGGGACAGAAGCAAGCTATCGCATTGCGCATTGTATTGCAAAGCATGGGAAGCCGTTCACGGATGGTGAATTTATTAAAGAGGCTTTTCTCAGCTGCTTGGATGCTCTTTTCGGAAACTTGCCAAATAAAGAAACAATCAAGTCACAAGTAAAAGACATTCCCACGTCAGCTAGAAGTGTTCAGCGATGTATTGATGAGATGGCTGAAAATGTCCGGGATCAGCAAACAGTTGGATTAAAAGATGCTACGGTCTTTAGCATTGCACTTGACGATAGCGTGGACGTGAATGACATCCTACGTATTACAAAACAATATTACAAAATTATTTTTTAAGCAACTGTTTGAATAAATTAGGATATAAATCGTACAGTGGAAATAGCTGATCCATAAGCTCTCAGCGCAGCGGTCCTGGGCAAACATCAATTTCATCTTTTGGGTCATGATCCAAGAAGTTTAGGAATCACTTGTCAAGAATGTGGGGCCAAGTGATCAGCAACATTTCGAATCGCACCACAATGACATAACAGAGGTGATTGGTAAATTAACCAGACATCACTCCAATTCACCAGAAAACACTCTCTGATGAAGAGGACATATCAGACAAAGAAACGCCTCTCTCTGATGCAGACTGTGACAGTATTCAAAGCATCAACATCCAACAAGTTCAGGTTAGTAGTGCTTGAATGGTCAGGGAACAAACCTTTGTTCGGTGCGTTAGGCATCCAAATCTCATTTCATAGATTATTTTTCTTTTCTTTTTAACCTTGTCTTTTTACAGGAAAATATAGGATACATGCCCAGCACGTTTTTTCGCGACACCCTGCTGCACATAGGCGAGGTTTATGCATCTTGGCACATTTTTAGGTCTCCAATACTGAAAGGGCCACCAGGCATATGCAAGATGGCCAGTCCGTTCCTGGTTTAATGATACGTGCAGCTCTTTAACCTCTTAAGCCCTAAGCATTTTTTCAGGAAAAAACGCCTAAAAAGACATATCCAAAATAAATGAAGAATTTCAACACTTTACTAAAGTTTATTTGTATGTTTTTGGTGCCTTTGGACATCAAGGGACTTCAGAGAATATGTTCCAAGTGTCAGAAGTGTTGCACCTTTCATTATGCCAGAGTGAAATGGAATAAACAAGAGGAAAAATTACGTTTTTTTACTCTCGCCAAAATGTTTTTTTTTTTTTTTTTGACAGAGGAAAACACTATGTCAGCAATGATTCCATGCCCCCAGGTGCCACTGATTAGCTTCATCCACTCCTTGAGTACAAATTTACCAAATCTGATAGAATTTGGGCAAAAACTTAAGCCGACATGAAGTTTTTTGTAAGGATATACCCAGGCGAGAACACAATTTGGCACACTTTGTGCCAATTAATTTCTTTTTGACTAGTCTACTACTAAGTATTGGAGCTGTTGGATATGAAATTTACCTTGTGCCCATCATTTTATTTTACCATTCTGCACATTATATATGTCTCTATGTAATACAGAATAATGAAAAATAACAGGAACTTATCTTTTTAGCTCCACAGGGAGTACATTTATTTTCAAAAAAGTGCAAAAAGAGAAAGCAACAACCATTCTGTGCAAACAATGTAAAATTAATGTAAGAGTGCAAAAAATATACAATACAAAAACAATATATAATATAAAACACGGCAAACACAATTAGAGCAAATGAAATCTAAGTAAGAAAGTGCAACATATTGAACTATTTACAATGTGCAACAAGGGGCTGAAATGGCTTTACAGTAGCAGTTCTTTTGGTAAACAAAATGTGATGAAAAAATAAATAAAATACAAAGTGATCAATGTTATTATGAAGGAATGGAATGTGCAAGTAAACAAAAAACACAACAATACAAGAGTAAGTAAAAAAGTGCAACAAATCCAACTATTTACAATGGGCTTTCAAAAAAACACTACGAGAAATTACTTTTTGTGATATTCCACAAAGCAATTCCTTCCAGGAACAAGGCAAAGTGATACATTGCACTTTGAACAGTAAACTGGTGTCTTCATTTCCTTGGCCTTGTAGCCCTGAATCTGCTTGGCCTTCTCTTTTTCTTTGGCCGCACAGACGACACACTTCCTATGCTGCTGTGTGCCATTCCCCCCCCCCCCCCCCCCCCCCCCCCCCCTGAACATAGGCATGCAGGGTGTGCTGACATTAGCGCCTGGGCAAGCTGCAACAGCCACAGCTGTAGCCTGCTCCACCATTTGCCGCATCAAAACCTCCCGAAACTTTTTGTGTGACAAAGGGGTCTTGTTTTGCAAGGTGTGTACAGCTTTGAGGAGGATGTAACTGTTCACCACAGCAAAGAGGAGTTTCCCCTTTCTTATCCACCTCATGTCTCCCCTCTCAGGTTTCTTGGGGAGGTCATTGTTTGTTGTTTGGGGAAATCCCTCCCTATTGGTACGGATGTTGTCACAAGCTGCAGTATCATTTTCAAGTAATTTAGTGAAAAGACAAGGACTGGTGTAATAGTTATCAACGTAAAGATGATAGCCTTTTCCAAGGAGGTCAAACTTCATCAGGTCCATGACGGATGTGATGCTGAGGCCATCCTCCTTCTGTGCCCTCTGTTTGACCTTTTTATCATCTTTACCTTGATAAATAAAAAATTTGAGGTAAAGCCTGTTTTGGAGTCTGCCAATACAAATAATTTATAGCCGAATTTGGTTGGCTTATCCTTCATGTACTGTCTAAATCACCATCTTAATCACCTTCTCTGATGTTTCTTGGTTTATCTGAGAGCAGATCAGACAGCAGCAGACTGTGCTCTGACTGTCTCATTGAATCATTGAAACACATGGGAGTGCACAGATGCGCGGGGATAAGATGGAGTGGATTGTCAGCGATCTGTTACTTATATATATAAATAAAGCTCAGGAACATGTCTGTATAAACCTTCAACGTGAGTTATTTGTCTAATTTTCATATAGAGATGTTCACATTTAAAATCAAAATATCAAACAAACAATTTTGAGACAATCTTTTATTATTTTTCATTTTTCCATTTTTAAAACCAGGACAGAAAACATGTTTTTTCTGTTTTTCTAATAACCCATTTTTCGGTTTGAGTTTTAAAACATAAAAACATAAAAAACAAGTCAGTTTTTTCATTTAAAAAAAAAAAAAATGTTTTGAAACAGAATAATGAAAGAACGAACCATACACGGATTCTTCCTGTCTGTGGCGTAAAATCCTGAAAAGGGCACCCACGTGGGTGTGTGCCTCTGTTTGGTGTTGACCAATCATAAGAGGCCAGGGCTGGCCCCTGGATTCCGCCCCCAAACTGTCAAAATTCTGTGACTCCAGCCATCAGAGAGCACAGAGGGAGAGAGGGAGAGCGCTGCAACACCCCAGCGTGCGCAAAGCAACTCCTTGTGCACGTGCTGTAGAGTTTAATATACCTATCACTAGGATTTTTTTAGCTCTTGCTGTGTATTTTTACTTGCCTGCATCTCCCTGTATGCTCTCGGTTGTTGAATTTGTGCGGGCGAGGAATAAAAAAAGTGCGTGCGGCAGTTTACTCTGCGTGTGCGGTACGAGATAATTTGCTCATATGTGTGTTTTATCGCTCGCTTGACATATGACACAAATATGACGCCATAGATAACCTTGTGCTTATTTCTATGTGCAGTACAGTATACTCAAAAAACAAGTGTGAATATGTCACTTAACCCATGTAATAATTACTCTAATTTGGTCTTTATTTCCCTTTCTTCTGTAGTAAGCTTCTGGAACAAGATCAATAAATGATAAATGAAGCATACCTTATCTTACCATGCCCCACCTCTCATCAACAACAACATAGTTGTGGAGATGGTCGGCAGCACAAAGTTCCTGGGAGTGCAAATCTCAGACGACCTAACTTGGTCTGTGAATACTGCATCACTGGCCAAGAGGTTCGCAGCAGTGGATGTGCTCCCGGAGGATGAGAGGAGTTCACCTGCCCCTACCCATTTGCATCACATTCCACAGGAGTACCTTAGAGAGCATCCTGACCAACTGCGTCTCTGTGTGGTGTCCAGACTGCAGTGCCTGGACTGGAAGGACGCGAGGAGAGGTGAGGACAGCAGAGGGGATCATTGAGAGCTCTCTCCCCTCCATCCAGGACTCTGCTCAGAACCACTACATGTCTTGTGCTTGGAACATCTGCCCTGACTCTTCACACCCCTTACCACAGACTGTTTACCCTACTAGCCTCTGGAAAGAGGTTTCACAGCAATTGATGCTTGACCATCAAGTTTTACAACACCTTAATGATGTCTTTTCAAAGCCCCCAATCCATCAGATTGTTAAACAGTTCAATTACGAACAATATTCACTGCTACTGGACATTATTGCACTACAAGTGGATACTCATTCATTTCATTCTGTAAATATTCACTGCGTTGACACACAACACTACTGCTGCTTATTTATTTATTTATTAACTGTACATCCCACTGCTCTTGCACTTTCTTTTACCAGTCAACATTTACTGATTTTGGTTCATTTTATCATTACTAATGTGCATACTCTCTTCTACTTAACATAGGACCACTGCTGCTAATTTTTTATTACAGTCCACCATAACTGCACAACTGTCACTACTGCTAGGTTTTTTGATTGCAGCTTACTATCACCTGCTGCACCTTACCACCTCTGCTATTTAATGTACCATTGCACCTTGATCCCTCTTCTTTTGTACATTATCTATGTACTAAAAAACTGTGACCTCTGCAAATGAAATGTTATCCCATATATACTAGTGTTATGCGAATCATGAACAAATCGTTCAATACCCGAGAATCACTTTACTGACTCGAGACTCATGGTACTTCGCCGGAAATGACTCATTTACTGACTCAGTACAAAGCTCACAGTAGCCCAGCCCCACACTTACATCACAGGAGAATGGCTGGTACGTAGAATGGCTCAACTCACAGTGTATACGGGTCATTAACTCACCCACAGTACATACGGATCTCTAACTCACTCACAGTAAAACTCAAAGCACATACAAGTCACTCGCCAGCTTGGACATACGTAGCATGGCTCGACTCTTAGCACATACGGGTCACACTTACCCACTCACAGAATGACTCATATGAGTCACTCACCAGCTCGAACTTACGTAGCATTACCGTCTCAGTCCTGGAAAGGTTAGTGAGATCATTTTCTTGAATGCCAATTTGTTGTGAGGATAATTCATTTTAAAGGAGGGGTGACTTTTTGATGACTGCTGACATTTTATTTTTATTTCACTATTGTTTAAGCCATTTCCGTTTATTTTCACATTTGTCAAGAGGCTTTATTTTACTATAGACTTATTGTACGTAGTTATTTTTTCTAATGTTGCACTGTTTGAACTTTGTAATTTTTCTCAGTTATATTTATCTGATTTAATGTTATTTTATTTGTGAGTTAGAAAAATAAAAGTTTCTTTAATATATGTTGATCTTTCACTCTTTTTTCCACATTGGAAGATATTACTTGTTCTTTTCAGTCATTTCGCTGGTATGAATCTCTCTGAAATATAGATTTCTATGCACTTTCTGGGTAACTGACTGGAGTGACTCAAATAAACCTGATTCACTTTGGTGAGTGACTCATTTAAACTCGACTCAGTGAAAAGAATCGCATTTCCCATCACTAGTATACATCTGCATACAGAATGACAATAAAGTCTAAGTCTAACGCTCAGATATCTTGTTTTATCCTATCTTATGCTAACTTATCTTATCTGACAGCCTGCTTCTGTGAAAACGGTGACAAGTGAGAACAAATATTGAAAATTAGACAGTACATTTTTATTTTGAAACAGAAACTGATTAAAAAGAGAACTGATTTAAAAGAGAACTGATTAGAAAGAAAACTAATTTAAAAGAGAACTGATTGGGAAAAGAACTGATTCAGAATAGAACTTATTATAATGAAAACTGATTAGAAAGAGAACTCATTAAAATATTTTAAAGCAAATAATAATAATAATAATAATAATACTATTCTGTTAATTCCTCCTTTGTGTCCACCCTCTTGGCTGCTGTTATTTGGCCTCCTGTAATTTGCACTTCAAGGACCAGGGGGGGGATCCTCCAGGCCCACTTCAAAAGGGAGCCAGAGTTCTTGTGGGCTCTTGTATGTGGCTCCCCCTTCCAAAAGGAGGACAAATATTCTGGGGGCCATCTTCATAGGCCCCCAGAACTTGAACCACCCTGGTGCTTTTGTTCTGCTGTTGGGCACAAATGAGATATTTTTGGTTTTGTTTTGCCTTTTAAGAGAGCCTTTTGTTCAGTTTGACATGTGAACAAAGGGAAGAAAAAATCACCTTCAGCTCAGTGTACCTTGTTGATTGGAGCCTGAAGCCAAAGGTTGTTTGTTGTCCCTTCAGGTGGGTCACCATGTATTCGCTGCCCAGGGATACTTTTAACAGTGCAGCCTCCCTCCACAGGTTAACTATGGCCAGGCTGTCGTCCTTGAAAACACAAGATAAAAATGTAAGCCTAATACATTCAATTTTTCACTTGGATTGCATGATATGATGACATTCAGTCAGACAGGATGTAAGTAAGTTGTAGATCAGTAAGTTTCTAAAGCAAGGTGTCAGTCAAACAGAAAATCCAGTACAGCAGAGTTTTTGTTTGCTTTTGTAATAATCCCAAAGTAATAAAGCTATTAAAGCCAGAGTATAAATACAAATTCTATAACAGGTTAAAATTGTGGCAGACTTTCAGAATACAAGAACTTATTTTAGGTTTGTGAGTGTTCATGTCAGTCCATGTGTCCTGTGGGTTGGCTTATCTAATGATCTCTTTTTTTTTTTTCTTGATTCAAAGTCTTATTTTACATTAGAAAAAAACACAACAGGTGTCAGTTTGTCAGGTGGAATGTATCTAAGTAATTCCAGCAGTGTTGTCAGACAAAGACAGCTCTTTTTTTGTTGCTGTCACTCTGTAGAACTTACCTGTCTTATTGTGACCACTTTTAGTGGCCCCGCCACATTGCTCACAATAACCTTCCTTGTGGTCAACAACTGAAAAAATGGACGTTGGAAAGTTATTTTTAAATTTAACAGTTAAAAAGTGTGTAACAACATTTCCAGAGATGAATTTACCAACCTCTGCCACCGTTCCTGATACACTCATGAAGCCCTGCTGGGACTGAATTTATAGGGAACAGTAGCCCATTCCCCTCTTTCTTAGCCTTCTCAGGGACAGAAAGTTTGGAGGACTTGAAAAAGTGTGTCTCTCCCGTGACATTGATCTTGGAGGTGCCGTCCCCCTTGAAGTTGTATCCAGTAATATGATACTCTGTGTTTTTTCTTGAATTTGGGCCTTTGTATTCTCAAACAAAATAATTTTTTGGACAGATTTACCATCCCAAATTATCTTTTTTTTTTTTTTTTGGAAGTACTTTTTGTTGCTTCTCCTTTGTCAGTGAATGACCACTTTGTGCATATTTCTTCTTTCACGAAGAGGACCATGACATGGAGAGGTGGGAGCTGGCTCCTTCCACCCTGTGCCTGCAAATGACATGTATCCATTTGGAGTATGATGGAGCCGCTGACAATCACCGTAGAACAGATGTAGGATGACGTAATCCTACCAACGTTTTTCTTTAAGATGTTTGATTTTCTCATTATCTTAGTCCAGGAAGTAAGAGAACACCTACCTTTTGTCGTTGCCGCTGGAGTATGATGGAGCCGCTGACAATCACCGTGGAACAGACGTAGGATGACGTAATCCGGAGTGGCGTATACACGTTAGGATGCTGCTTCCTGGTTTACTGACCAATCAGAAAAGGGTCTGCCATTTAGGAAGCTTTGCAGCTGCAGACTGCTCAGGCTACAACCGGATCCAGCGGTGCAGGAAAATCATACCGTATAACTAAGATTGTGGTTGTGTTTACTCAAGTTTTTAGGCGCATTATGTACGCGTACTGCTGCCACCCTATAGCCTATAAATAAAATTTGATAAGTAACATGTTATAACGTGTTACGTTTATTGTTAGAACAATACATTTTCACGTTATAACTTGATAATCTTTATCCTAAAAAAACATGAAGCATGTCACGTTATAAGGTGATAGTTTGTTATATTGTAAAAACATGATAATTTATATTGTATAAACATGATCATTTTATCGTAATATTGCAATAATTATATTGTACAAATGTGATAATTATATCATATAGACGTGATAATTTATATTGTAAAAGCGTGATAATTATATTGTAAAAAGGTGATGATGAAACTGTAAAACAGAGTGAAGGGGAGTGAACGGTGGGCAAGGAAGTAGATGCAGTGTGCAGGTGACCATTCTAATCCCTTCTTGATTGTACCTCCTGACATATTTTACAATCCCAGAAAAAAAATTCACAGGAATAGCAGCTGTCAATCATCGCTGAACATGACATTAAACCTTGTTTTTAACCTCTCATAACTAATGGAAATGTAACTGTTCAGAAAAAGAAGAAGACTTAAATACAAGGCAGCCAAATGACATCCTCAAAATCACACACCTGTGAGTGCATGAGGGTGAGGGAGGGAGAGAGTAAGAGAGAAAGAGACAGAGAGAATTGAGAGAGAAGAGATGGGGGTTTATGTGTGTGAGTGTGGGTTGGCTGTTTAGGCATAATAAAGAAACACGTGTTTCCCTGTCCCTCAATGACCTCATCAATCAGTATACACAGCTGTGTGGTTTGGAGATTATGATGTCACAAGGAGTGTGATGTGTCAGTGGAACTTAGGAACTCATTTGTGTCCACTGATCTGAAGCCCTTATTGTAATAATGCAACCCTTATTGCTATTAGCACGATTTGTATCATTATTATTTAGGGCCTCTGTTTGTCTTGAAAACGTGTATGTATGTGTGAGTGCGTGTGGTGTGTGTGTGTGTGTGTGTGTGGGGGGGGGGGGGGGCCTTAAATGCTTGGCTTGGCCTATTCTTTAATATTCATCACAGTATCTCCCAACAAAATTGAACTTCTTGCATGAAAGAAAAAAATCCTGAAGAATACTATTCCCCAACATGCATCATCGTTGAGGTGCATACCAGGGGCACGACTTATGATTTTCACTGTGCTGTATGATGATGTAGCTACTGGTTATATGCAGATGGTGCATTCAGGACCATCAGAATTTTCACACTAATGAGAAAAACACAGGGTCACAATAGCTTACTCTTGAATTGAACATTTAAAATTGTTTTATTAGTCTAATCAAGCACTACTTTACAAAAACTGATTAAACAGAGAACGGATTTGAACTGAACTTTTAACAAAAAACAAATGAACTGATTAGAAAATTTTAGTTCTTTTCATATTGTCTCATAACTCTTCTTTTTGTTTTTCAACTTTTTTAATATCAATTATCACCCCCCCCCCCCCCCCCCCCCCCCCCCCTTTGTTTTTATTGCGGCAAAAAGGGGGGGGGGATGAGGACAGCATACATCTGTGGGGCCTCCTTGAATGCACCAACAATCTGGAAGACGCCAGTAGTTTCTGATTACTTTAGGGCAAAAAAATGTCATTTTATTTTAAACACAGAGCCTCTTGTCAACATGAAGCATGTGAACAAAAGAAAGACAAAATCACCTTGAGGAGAGTGTAGAGCCGGAATCCAAAAGCCGACTGGCTCCCTTTGAGGTGGGTTATTTTAACCCCACAACTCACACTTGGGCTCAATAGGGCAGCCTCCCTCCAAAGATTGACGGAAACCTTTTCATCGCCCTAGTAAACATCAGAGAAATCTGGTAAGTTTTATACTGAACATTTTTAGTTGAATGGTGTGCTAAGATGTCCTTCAGTCAGACAAAAAAAAAATCAATAAGTTACTCAGTCAAGGTATCAGTCAGACATTCAAGTTTATTGCAAGGTTTCCTTTGTCCATGGACAGCATGTTTACTGAAATGTAAAAATTTTCTGCTGTTAAGTGTTGCTAAATGAGGCTCTTTTCTTAGAAGACAGTCTTATTTATCCAGTGAGTAGGCTTATCTATCTCTTTTATGTTTTCTTGATTCAAAGTTGTCAGTCAGTTAATCAGATAGGATGCCAGTCAGTAGGTCTAGTACGACTGTCAGATAAGGACATAGCTCACATTTCTATGTTACTCTGTAGAACTTACTTGTTCAAGGGTGAGCACTCTCAGTGGCACTGGATTTCCTTTGGCAACCACTTTCCTGACAGCAGATAGCTAAGACATAGAAAGTGGGTGTTTCTTTTAAATACGGTGAACATTTGACAAGAGTTTGAATAATTATCTGAAAATATGAATAACCAACCTCAGACACCTGGCCCTGGACTGTCAGGAAGCCCTTTTTTGATTCTACCTCCCCCAGGGGGCATTCTGGGCTTTCTGGGGGCAGAAGCTTTTCAGCCTCTGCCTGAATCCCCTCTGGGAGAGGCATTTTTGAAGATTTAAAAAATGAAGTGTCCCAATTCTAAATCCTTTGATATAATAACCCATCCCAATTTCAATTTTTGCTTTTGAATCTTCAAAATTGTGATTGCATGAAGACATTTGCCATCCCAAACCACCGCCTTCTTGCTGTTTTTCTGGACACTGGGGGTTGCCTCCCCAGTTTCAGAGAAAGTCCAGCGAAAACATCTTTTCTCGTCTTTGGTTGCCAGCACCATTATGTGGCGTGGGGGGTGCACCTGGCTCTCTCTGCTCATCTTAAATTGTGCCATTCTGAAACATACACATTCATCAGAAGAAAGGAGTTAAGACGGTTTGCAACTATTGTGTCTACTTTAACCATCAGTAATAGCAAAAGGGGTCCAGCTGCAGACCTCAACTCTGTTTGAGGCCACACTGAGATTCTCCTCCCTCATCAGAAGGAAGGGACATAAAGGTATGATGTAAAAAAAAAAAAAATTAATAAATTAAAACACACACACACACACACACACACACACACACACACACACACACACACACACACACACATTGTTGCAATAACAAATAAAGTTCTATTCTATTCTATTTGGTTATAGTTATTGTGCTTTGATGATGATGATGATGATTATGGAGACAATGAATATAATTTCAGTGTTTCATACACTATTTAAAATGTTTGTAATAGAGTTATGAGGTGTATAAAGCCTAGTGATTTAACTGGTGACCAATCAGTGTTACCAGATGTATAATTATAATAATTTTATGATAATCTGGCCCTCTGTGCGATGTATGATTAATTTAAAAAACTGGCAAAATGTATAATTTGACAGTGTTGCGAACTTATGCTTGCAAAGGTGGGCCTCAGACGATTGCATGTAAGACCCTGAAGGCATCTTTTTACCACGTGATGTGTAGCCTGGGTGAGAGGGTAAGAGATGTAAGCATGTGGCATAAATACTGCAGCAGGTTGGTCTTAAACACTCGCCGCCTGCTCAAGAACAAACTCCTGAGAGTCATGACGTTATTAGCCGTTAACCTTGCAGAGCAGATGGGCCTGCCTGCCAGTTTCTGATATCCTGCAGATCCCTCTTGCCAGGCTCCATTGACCAACCATTTCACCTGGCTAAATTATTAGCGGCTCATCAGTTTTATGGTGAATGATGACGTCGGTTTTTTTTCTTTTTTAGTGTTTTTTTTTTTTTTCTTAAAGTGAATGCAATAGGCTTCCGTACAGATGCATGGAGTTACTGGAGATTACCCTCTGGAGCTGCTGCTGCTGTACTGTAGGAGAGGAGCACTCACTCAACCAAAATCTTTATTTATTTGACTCCAAAGCCCGCTGCCTAGACTCTCTGTGACTCCATTGCTACTGGATGTGAGTTCTACTTAAAACTTACAGTAAGTTCCCAAAGGCTGCACAAGCACATACATCGTCAATAGCCTCTCCAGTGGCGACCAGTGTTTTGCAACGGTTAACCGTTGAACGAGTTTTACACATTTCAATTGCAAAACTTAAACAGAAAAAAATATAAATTCCTGTAAATTAAGATGTTAAACTTGTAAAACAGTGATTTGAGTCATATAACAAAAACCCCTATTAGCCGTGCATATCAGACATGTATTGAATAGACAATCATTGACAGTATCCATAGGTTTCCGATTAGTCTGGGTGCTTTTTGTACTTTGAGTGAGTAAAATAATATAATGAAGACACTTTAAGAGAAATAGAAACTTTGATATGAATAAAAGTAACTTCACAGTCAAAGAAATGCCAGTCACGTCTTCAAAAGTGCAAGTTAAATGGGTAGACCAGCTTGTATACTTACCAAGTCTACCGGTAAAGCTTTGGTTCATTTTTTTTTTACCCAACATGATTTAAAAAAAGTTTAACAATACACATGATAAAAAAGACAGACTTTTATAACCCAGGCAACGTTTTTATTTATTAAAAAAAAAAGCATACAGACATGTATTGAAGTATAACTGTGTCATTGACAGTAGCCACAGGTTTCCGGTTCGTCTGGGTGCATTATATATTTTGAGGGAGTATTATAATTTATTGAAGACACGTTAAGAGAAATAGAAACTTCAATATAAACTAGACAATTTCCACGGAAATCGTGAGAGGGGCTCGGGCGGTGGCGGCCGAGCTTTTTGCATGTGTGGCTTTATTAGCTGATGCCAATCACCTGGCACCTGATATTCAGCTCACTTCTTGATATATTCCTATGCCCCTCCCTAAGACATGTGGTTACAAATGGACTGTGGCTGTTTTTGAGGAGATAGATGATCACCTGATGCACATCACCTGACACCTGATCTTTAGCTGTGATCTTGATATATCTGGATGGGCCTAACATATGCAGACATTTAAAAAGTTAAATTTGAAAGAAAGTAAAAGAATATTTGGTTATTATGATTAAGTGATTTATGAAGAAAATAAGTGCAAATAAACATTACACCACAATCATAAACAATCATAATCATTAAAGAATACACTTCAAAGTCGAACTGTTTCTTTATGGGTCTCGTTCAGACTCTGAAACATCTAGCAGACAAGGTCCAGACTCAACCGTGGCGCCTCGATTCTGGGGACTGATTCCCCGACAACTGGGACTTGGGAGTCAGGGACAGCGTCTTCTTCCCCCTCTTCCGGGATGGCTTCGCATATATCAAGGCACTTGTCCCGGTCCACCTCAACCTCAGGAGCAAATGTGTTCCAAGCATTAAGGGTTGGACCAATCTTGATGTTTTGGAGTGCCTTGTCGATGGTTTTGCCTCGTCCTTCGTACCGCTCCACATTTCGATCTACGAAACTTTTGACCCAAAGTTGTTTGTAGAACTCTTCATATGTGGGGTGATCCTCGTCCTTCAGTTCGTAGTCTGATTTGTGGGGGAGGTACAGCTTCAGCAGCCGTCTGTAGTGCTTTTCTGGTGCCTTGGTTTCAGAGAAGCGGCTGAATCGGATGACTGCTGGTTTGCCTGCTGTCCTCTTTGCAATGAAGCCTTTGTTGTCAAGAAGGGCTATGGCTCAGTTTGCTGGCCGTAGACTACCCTGTAGTCTGACGCAAACTCAGCCAAGCACATGTGCTCAAACTCAGGGGTCTTTGGTCCATACAGGTATTTGTCGGGTCCTCCTGACATCCAGACCTCATGAGACTCTGGTTTTATATCCTTCAGTCGACTCATGGGAAGACTCATCTACATGCCCTCTTCGTCGGTGTTAAGGAAGATGACAGACTGTGAGGACTTTTTCAGGCGTAGGCTGCATGTGCGAGCAACTGCTTCTTGTGCACTAACCTGCCTGTGCCTCGAGTATGCCAGCACAATGGTCGACATCTCTTTGCGCTGGTTAATGGCAGATTCTCTGTTCGTATTGATGATTGACTTCAGGAACTCAGACATTTCGTGCTCCGGCTTGGTGATGTATGACATCATGTACATGGCACAGACTTGGTCGTCAAGGACGTACTGAATGTCCATGTTGGCGTTCCACGCAAGGAGCAGGTCTGGGTTGTACGCGTTCACCCAGCAACTGTTGGGATGTCCCATCAGCAGGATCACGCTACCGCTTGTCAGATTTTTAGCATACTTCATGGATGCCTCACGTTCTAAGTTGCAATAGCGGAGGAGATCTGACAAGCTCTCAAACTCTGCCTTTGGATCCATGAGGACACTTCTGAGTCCCTGAAGCTTCGCCTTGGCTTCCTTTTGCTGCCTTTGGATCCCTTCCCTCCATGTCTTTGTCTGCTCTTTTGAGTCTTGACCTTTATTACCGTCATTTTCCAAGCTCTCATCACATGGGTCGGTGATCCAGGTGGTGTCCATGGGCAGCTTGGGGAATCCAAAACGACACGTAACATTGCCCTTTCTGCTCAATGCCGAGTGGTTCCTACTGTGCACCTGAACCTCTGACACAATATTTTAGAGCTCAGGGTCTGTCTTGGGATCAGGCATCTGACAGGTGATGTATTTATCAATGAACTGGCATACAATCCAGTCAGTGTTCTCACCATAGTCAGGGGCATTTCAAACCTAGACCAGCATGTGAATGTGTGGGCTTCCTCTGGCCTGAAACTCTACACGATAAAAGTAATCCTCTACCTCATCTATTGGCCGTGCTGGTGAGAGATTAGATCTGCCATCAGAGAGTTGACCTGCTTTTCAAACATGCGCATCACCGTGATGGGGTTGCTGCGCAGAATGTCACACTTGGCTTTCCAGTCGAGAGCTGAAATGTCGTCAAGTGTCTGACCTTGCTGAGCTTAGATGACCTTGATGACTTCAGGCTATCTCATCTCAGCTACAGAAAAGGTCAGAAAGAATGTTGGTTTTCCAGTCTGCCTGAGCATTGCGTGGACATCCTTCAGGCTTTTATTCCAATATGCAGGTGTGCCCCTGAAAGGCTGCATGAAACACGTTGCCTCCTGTCCTTGAATCAATATGTCCAGCTCTTCTTTTTCTGGAGCATAGAGTTCTTGACAACACGCCCGTCTTCAGTGCGTGCCTTTCCTTTGCGCATTTGAATTGACATGCTGCCTCTCGCGATGTGCGTCTCTGTCACAAACTGTGTAAAGAAAAGGTAGCTTTGGTCTTTGGCAAACCGAGTATCTGCCCCAAACAGCCTGGCATTGAAGTACCTGCTGGGTGATAGTTTAACAGGTCTGTCTTCATCCAGCGTGTTCTCTCCTGTAGGAAACTGGATGGGAAACGCCATGGCAAGTTTGGGGATCGCGAATAATCCCACTGGTTTGTTGCCTTGGGCAGGGGAAATGCTGAAAATTCCATCACCATAGGAAAAAATTTTCTAAGCAATGTCTGGTGGCTGCATGCAGGTGTCCAGAGCAAGACCAGGCCTTAGTTCTTCCTTCTGTTCTTCTGTTGAGCCTGCTGCTAAATCGGCCTGACCTAGCTCAATCTGGCTGTCAGACACTTGTAGCAGCACCTCGTCGAGGATGTCTTTTCCCCACTGTGCAGCATCAGCAGGGTCGTGCTGAGAGTCTTCGTCATCAGATCTCTCAAACACAGTTTCCCCCTTGACATCCCCAGACAGGATTTCACATGCAATTTTAGGTGACAGCTTGTCCTTGTTGGGAGCAATGTTAGGCTGTTGCTCCTGGTCCTGTTGATCATCTCGGTCTGGCTCAGCATAGCTTATTAGGCGCTTGCAGAAGCTCCTCGTCGAGCATGCCGTCATCTCCCCACTGTGCAGCATCTATGTGGTCATGCTGTAAGTCTCTGTCCTCAGCTGGCTCATGGAGGAGGTTTTCGAACTTGGCCTCCTCGTTGATGGTCACATCCGTGTACTCTGAGTGTTGCTCTCTGAGTTTTGCAAGGGCTGCCAGCACATTTGTCATGTTGACGGTGTAAAAGTGCTGGTAGCCTTTGAAACAAATGTGACGTTTTAGTTTTACGTGCAGCAACTGTGCTTCGCAGTTGGAACATGGAAGACTATTGACTACGCTTTCCACCTCTGATGGAACGCACACAACAGCTCCTTTGACTGCTCGCTGCTGTCCTTTTGGCAAGGCAATTATTTTTGCAAATGGAAGGATTTTAGCAACGAGCTGTCTTTCAAGCACATTGAGTTGGGCCAACTCTGGGGGAATGGGTGCCAACTCTAAATTGTTTGCTACAGCATGTGTTGGGATCTTTCTTCTGCTGAGGTGGCTGTCACAATTGTGGCAGATCCATTCCTGCAGTCTCTCTGGTGGAGAGGATCAAGGGGAAGAGCACTTCATGTCACAAACATGAACATAGCATCCTGTCAAGCAAGCTTGTGCCACTCTAATATTGGTGGAGTATTTCTCTCTCTTACATGGCTTGACTTTGTTTGGAAACATTGTCCTGTGGCAGACTGTGCAGACATATGTGGGTCCGTGACTGACATTTTCACAGAATGCTGCTATTGCTGCTGACATTAGAGAATTAAGCATTGGCTGGCGAGGGGTTCTGATGCTGAGCGCTCTTTGCCATTTCACACAAAGTTCAAAGCCAGCATTAGTGGCCAACTTGTGTTTTCTGAGCAGGCTACAGCGTTGGTCGTGACGTAGCCTAAACTCTGAATCCGTCTTGTACCTCTGGGCAAAGTATTGTTTTGATGAAGTCTGCCTTGACCTCCGAAAAGCAGGATAGATATGGTACCTCTCTGCAAGACGTGTCTTCAATCTGTCCTGGAAAGCAGGATCAGTATGGTACTTCTCTAGAAAATGCGTCTTTTGTCTGCTTTGGAAAGCATGATCGGTATGGTATAGCTTCACAAATCGCTCTCTCATTTGTACTTTGAATTTGTCATCGTAACTTTTGAATGACAACAGACATTTCTTGCGATAACTGACATCTGCACATTGGGTTTTTTGTGCCTTTATTCTTTTACAGAGAAATTCGGCGCAGTTGGAATACCTCAACCTTTCATTTCAAGTTTTTTTTTTAACCGCCTGAGTCCATCAGATGCCACTTTGTCTTTCGCTGGTTCTTGATTCCTACATGCCCTCCTCTTGGCTTTTCGTCTTCTGTGTTTACACAATTTGGAGAGCTTTATTGATGAATGTGAGACAGCTGAGGAACATTTAACATCCTCCGCAGTTTTGTCTGACAAAGCTGTCCTACTGTCTGACTGCAATAAATGGGGAGCAGTTTCAGACAAGTCATCTTGGACATGAGTACCCATGGACTGTTGAGGAAGTTCATTGGGCCTGCCAGCATAAAACCAAACAGGGACAAACTCATAAGTAGCAGAGTCTCCACGATCTCTGAAGAGTTTGTGGTCAGCCAGGTTATCGAGTTCCCTAAAAGTCAGGATGATTGCCTTGGCGTTGTAACAGGGGAATCCTCTTTTGTCTCTGGAGTGGGAATCGAAGATTCCATATCTCCTGGACTTGTCATCACGGAAGACTGCAATGCACTCCGGAGCAATCTGGATCAAAGCCTGGCTGACCTCTGCTTACAGACACTCCAGCTGGGAGGCAAGTGGCAGCCACCACTGCTGTCTTCCAGGGCCAGATGCTTTGGCTTTCAAATAGAATAGAATAGAATAGAATAGAAATACTTTATTTATCCCCGAGGGGAAATTCAGGAGTCACAGCAGCAATCAAGAAAACAAAAGTAAGAAAGTGTATAGAAAGTGCAAAAAGGTCCACAAGAAAATAGATGACGACATCCCGTCCACCACTCTCCAGCCCAGCCAGTCTCCACCTCCACAGGGTCCAGGACTGAGCCTCCCCAGCAGTCTGTTCAGTCTCTGTCTCCTGGATCCTGTCTGCCCACAGCAGGTGAAGCTCCTCCAATGTGGCCCCGGCATCCAATGTCACCTGAACAGCACGATGCCACTCTGCCCTCCGGCAGCCCCTCTGCCGCTGGGCTAGCACGCCTAGCTCGTCCATCCCCCGGGGCAAGATCCCACGTTCCCAACAACGATGGATGGAAGGACAGGTCCACATCGTCACCTCCCAGCCCACACCGGAGAACCAGCACATCGTCCTCACCTCCTCCTCCTCCTCACCTCCTCCTCCTCACTTCGGGGGAAATCATCAAGCCCTACACTAGTTAGCATTGACATGCTACAGGCTGCTAACAGCTAATTTCACATATAAACAATGCAGCCATGGTAACATGTAGGATCTCCAGACAAACACAGGAGAAAAGTAGTAAAAATATCACTGAAGCCACAAAAAGTTTGGTGTCTATGACCAACAATGAAGCATACAAAGTGATGATCCACTCCAAATACAAAGATGATGAAAAAGAGACAAAAAAATTACAAGAAACGGACAAAGACGAGAGAGCAGCTGCAACAGGCAGCTACTTGGGCAGCGCCTAGCAACGAAGAAAATTTAGTCACACCTGATGTCATCCATGTTGACATTGTACAAATTACTGTCAGTGAGGACTTTCTTTGGCATCTCCTCAACTGTCAGGTGATTGTTTTGGAAGGTCTTGTCATGAATCAGCTGCTGTTTGATTCCGACATACAATGAGTCCTCCTGTGCCAGGACTTTATCGATTGCAGTCCTGGTGAACTGACACCCCTCATTTTGGTATGCTAAAAATGTAAGTGCATTACAGGTACACTGAAGAGTGTGGGAGAAGACCTTGTACCGCTTATCACTCTGAGAGTGGCTGGCCTGGACTGACTCCCAACGCTAAGTCTTGGTTCTGGTTTTATCCTGAAATATTTAAATTGATCAATTACCAGATTTTAATTACTCTTTCAGCTTTATTTTTTAAATCACTGTAGCCTTACTACTAGCATCTATAATTAAATTTGCATGTGTTCAAATGATTTGCTTGAATGAAGTGATTTTCTGTGTTAATTCTGATGCCCAATATAGTTGCAGTTTTAGTTAATTATTTTCAGTGTTTCTTTTATCAATTTGTGTCTTTCGTTTCTTTTTACACACACACACACACACACACACACACATATATATATATATATATATATATATATATATATATATATATATATATATATATATATATATATATATATATATATATATTAATGAGCAGCTGTTTCCCACCAAGGCTCGATGCAGGTTTACTCAATATATGGCCAACAAGCCAGACAAATTTGGCATAAAATTTTGGATAGCTGCTGATGTTGAGAAAAAATATCTTTTGAATGCCTTTCCATATCTGGGGAAAGACGACACCAGACCATCACGTCAACGGCTTGGGGAGAGTGTGGTGATGAAGCTGGTGGAGCCATACCTTGGAACAGGACGAAATGTCACCACAGATAATTTTTTCACTTCCCTCAGTCTTGCCAAGAACCTGCTAAAAAAAAAACACCAGCCTTGTCGGCACAATAAACAAGGTCAGGCAGGAGCTCCCACCTTTAGTTCAGCAGCAAAGAGGGGAGCTGTTCTCTACCAAGGTGCTGAGGCATGAGCGTGCCACTCTCACAGTGTACCAGGGGAAACCACAGAAAAATGTGGCGCTCCTCAGCACCATGCACCCGACTGTCTCCATCGGATGTGACAGGAAGAGAAAGCCAGAGACTGTGACCTTCTACTACATCACGAAGGTGTGTAATTGCTTGAGATTATTATCATTGTTATAATTATAATTATTATTATTAGCAATTTAAATGTCATGCTATCATGTGTATCATTGTTATTAGGTCTGGGTGGATGTGCAGGACCAGATGGCTCAGATGTATTCCGTGAAAGGCGCAACAAGAAGATGGCCTGTTGCTGTCTTCTACAACATTCTTGATATGGCTGCGATAAATGCCCATGTGCTTTTCAAGAAATGCACCACCAGCGTCGTCCCAAGAAGAGCCTTCATCCTGCAGTTGGCGAAGGAGCTGCGGGAGGAACATATGCGCACCAAGCCAGTCAGTCTAGCGACAGCACTGCGACCACAACAGCCAGCAGAGCCTGCAAGACGAAGGCAGTGCCAAATAAACACCCAGTGCAAGCAGAACAAGACCTTGGTCTCCTGCAAGAGTTGCAAGCGACCTGTCTGTGGAAATGCACTGCGAAGACGGAGAGCTTTTGCCCAAAGTGCGTGATGTAGGCACCGCGGGGGGGGGAGGGGTAGCATTATTTAGCAGCATACAACCCATCTGAGGTGCTGATCGTGCTCATATTGATTTATTTGTTTATTTCTGTTCTTATTTTTGCTTTTCTAGTTCTTGTTGTCAACCTGTTCGGTTTAAGTGTGTCTGTGTTTTTTTAACATTATTTATCCTATCTAATCTAATCTATCTATCTATCAGCAGACAACCCGCGGCGCTATCCGAGGTGCTGATCGTGCTAATGTTTATTTATTTGTTTATTTCTGCAGTTATTTGCACTTCTAGTTCTAGTTGTCAACCTGTTTGGTTTATGATATGAGTTAAATTAAACTATTTTTAATATTTTCTTATAATTATTAATATTATAAATTGTTTAATTACATCACTTTTTGTGCATGTGTTGATGTGTTTGTGTGTGTTTATAAGTGAAATTTCGAGTTGCAGAGAGGAGGGGAGCAGCAGCATGAATAAAAATAATCCTCTCATGATTTTGGTCTTTGTCTTTTCTCTGGCAATATTTTACAGCAATATATTATAGAGTCAACAATATAGTAGATAAAGAGTTGTGAAAGCATAAAAGCATGTGATCGTTAGTGTGGGAAACACACCATAAAGACCTAGAGCTTTTGTCCGAAGTATAGGCTACCTGGCTTAGACACCGCAGCGCTATCCGAGGCAGGTACTTTGGGCAAAAGTTGTGTTAAGGTGTGATGTGGTACTAACTAAAAAACTACAATTAATATTTTCTTGATTGCTATTAATGATGAATTATATAATATGTGCTTCTCAGGGGAAACATATTTTGAGTTGCAGAGAGGAAAGGAGCAGCAGCTCTTATCGTTATTTTGGTCTTTGTGTCTTTTCTCCTGCAATAATATATATATATATATATATATATATATATATATATATATATATATATATATATATATATATATAATCCAGTCAACAATAGGCTATAGTAGAGTTAATGTTATAAACCATTTATTGTTTAAGAGTGCGCGACAAGAGCTGTCAATTTCAATAGATACTTGCACATAGTAGAAAAAAATTGAATACACTTAATACAGTGTGAGGCAGACTTGAGGCATTTAAAGGTTTGTTGATTGTCTAGAGTGTTATATTTGTTTTTTAAAGGAATTTATGGTGCATTTATTTTAAAGAAAAACAACTTGTTCTGTACTTCTAAGCAAAAGCAGCTGAATTGTTAATTAATTAATTAATTGTTAATTGTCTGGCTGACCCTTGCTGCACCAGAAGGGGGTGCTAGGATGCTGGCGCTCCTAGTGTTAAAAGATTCACATAACACAATAAGTGAATACCTTTGAGACTGTTGCTGAGCAGTGCAACATGTCTTCTGAAGGCTGCTGGAAGAAGCCACGATGTCAACATGTTCAGCTCTCTGAGCAGATCTTGAGTGAAGGCTTCAGTGTTAAGTGACGAAGTTCCGGTGTGACGCAGGTTTATAGAATCAAGCAAGGCAGGAAATTAATGATTAGTTCAGATTTCTCTCATTTGTAATCATGCTTTAATGCTTAATAGTGGTTATAGCAATAAATAAAAATAAAACAAACAAAAGAATAAATAAATTATGCAGAGAATTTTTGCTCATACATGTGTTGCTCGTGGACAACAGTGTAGTTGGCATTATATGACAACAAACCTTCCTCTCATACCATTGTGGCACCTGCTTTTGTCTTGATATTCTCTTTGTTTAACCTGATCCAGTGCAATGATAACAATGCCAGGAATTAATGCTCCCAGAATGAATGTGAATCATCAACCAATCAGTTTTCTTGTGAAGGCTCCATTGTCATAGGGATATTTTATGTTTTATCATCACACTTACTATGATTTAAGAGACACTGTCTACAGTTTATTCCTTAACGGCATATGATCAAATAAAAGACAATAACGATTAACTTTTGCTAATTGAAATGAATCAAAAATATAGTTTTTTTTAATGTTTCCTGCCGATTAAAAAGGTAAACAAGCAACCAGGGGAGAAATCCCGTATTTTATGTGGTGTTTAATCAAGTTCATACCAAATTCATATAACTTATTTTCAAAACCACGCATGTGTCTGTCCTTTTTGTGAATATCTGTTAAAAGTCACATATTATGCCCCTTTTTTCACAGTTTGATATGGATCATTGATGTCTTCATGAAAGGGTAGTAACATGTGCTGGTCCAAAAAGTCAACGTATGCAGATGGTAGAAGCAGTTGAAGTTGAAGGAGTTAAGAAGGTGTCTGTTTTTGATGGTAAAATGTTTTAAATAAAGTTTAATCATTAAAAAGTTAAGAGGGTAGAGATGTGAAGACTACAAGCACCCTTTAAATGAGGGTAAAATGTGATATAAGTAGAAGAAGATGTAGTTAAACGATTTGTGGATCCATGGAGGGCTTCTAAGACAGATGATGGACTTTGGAAATTTTGTTAAAGTCTTTAATGCCTAAACAATGTGAACATGTGTGTCCTGTGTGTGTGTGAAGATATTTAAGAGCAGAAATAAACATGAAGAGTGGAAAGATAGCTGAATATTTTAAAGTTTAAATGAAGTCTGTAAGTGGAAATATGAGGAGGCTGAAACTACTCAAAGTTGAAGGAGATTTAGAGGAAGGAGCTGAAACTTCCCATGCATTTCAGATGGAGAATTTTTTTTGAAAAAGTGAAATAAGTCACAAAGTCAGATAGTGAAAAAAAAAAGTGAAAAGATATAGCACACTATTCCAAAACGAACTGAAAAGTTTAAAAGTTAAACGGTGAAAATTGGTGAAAAATTGAAGGCTGTGAAAAGTGCCAAAAAACGTACAGAAAAAAGTAAATGAAAAGTTAAGAAGAAGTTAGGAAAGTGAAGACAAGGAGTGGATAAAGAGTGGATACAAAAGGAAATGTAAATCAGCCTGTAAAAGTTAAATATAATAAATACAAATAAAAGACAGTTCAAACAAATCTCAAAAAATGTAAAAGAAAGCAGAAATCTATGACTAATGTGTAAATAGCATAAAGGATAATAGGACCAGTTTAATGTGTGAACAGAGTCTTAAGTCAAATTCTGCAAAAGTTAGAAGCAGTTGAAGTTGAAGGAGTTTTAGTGGACCAGCAAATTATTTTAGTCTTAGTTTTTGATGGTAAAATGTTTTGAATAAAGTTTGATCATTTAAACGTTTTTTTTTTTTTTTTTTTTTAAAAGGGTCGACACGTGAACCAGAGCTGAAAATGTGGAATGAAGAGAAGAAGAAGTAGCAGAAATAGAACAAAAAAAGGACAGAGGTTGAAGTAGCAGTAGTAATAGAAGAAGAAGTAGTACTTTGAGAAGTAAAAGGTGTGGGAAAAAGTTGTATGAATAGTGGAGCATGTAGATTAAGTGAGAGGGGGAGGTATGGTATTATAAGTAACTGAAATACATGTGTGTCTTTGTTCCTGAATGTTTTCATGAGTTAGTATAAACCTCTGCATGAGATGAAAGGTTGTCATGGTGACATGCTTGTTAGGCTGCAGGTGCAGAACTTTGCCCTTCTAATGTGCTACTCTTTGGCCTTTTTGTGGCTAAGCAAGAGTTTGAATCCTCTGTCGCCTTGGCAAAACCGTGAGTGCTAGGACAAAAATATACACACCATGAGGATCTGAAGACCCTGACGAAGCTGAAGGTGCTAGTTTCATATCTGAAGACTCATATCTGGTCAATAAACATTAATTGCACAAATAAAAAAAATGCTAACCTAGATTGCTGAATGTCCTTGTAAAGTAGTAGTGATGGTGTTAAGTGCTATGTTTAATGATTTTATAGGGTGCAACAGTACGTTCTGCATTTTATGACTGTGATTTAAAATTTTCATACCATATCATCCCTAACATCAGGAGATACTGTTCATTTGGTGAACAATGCTGCCAAGGCCCTGATGAGCCCGTTTTTCTCCGAGGTGGAAGGATTCTGCAGTGACATCTGTTACGATGTGAAGAAGTCCCCGGAACAAAAAGAGATATTTGCAGTTCTTGTCTCTTCCATCTGCCAGTGAAGAGCTTGATCAGGCCCATCAGCAACCGCTTTCTCCAGATGCTGGAGGTGTGTTTAATGAAGGTTTAGAGTGATAAAAATGTTTGTTTATTTATAGTTAAAGAAATGATGTTGATGATTATAAAATGTGTTACTTTTACCCCTTGTAGGTTTGCAACAGGTTGCGGGAACTTTTGGATGCTGTGGTACTTCACTGCTACCATGTGTTAGATGCAAATGAAGAGCATAAATACAGGTAGCACATTGCTTAGTGTTGGTGTTAAATTAACAGTTCACTCTAAAATCAAAACTTCCTTGTGCTAATCTGTAGGTGTAGTGTAGGGCTGTCCCAGCTAAGAATTTACAAAGTCAAATCTGACTCTTTCTTTTTGTAAACAGGACAACACTGTGTTGATCCTGCTCATGGTGTGCTATATAGATTAGAATACTTCACCTGACATTTCATCAGCACGATAGTGGGTAGATGACTGAATCTCAATTTTTAGTTGGACTATTCATTTAAGAATTTGAAATTACTTAAGGTTTTTTGCCACACAACATTATCCCACATACATGAAAATAGTTGCTTTGGTTGTGATTATTTATTTATTTCAAGAGACGAGACAATATTTGATCCCACTTTGAACACAAGATCAGTGATTCTACAATTCTAAAATTCTACAAATTTATTTAACAGATTTTTTTGTCCACACTGACTTACAAAAGTAATGAATTGTATAACTTGAAAAGTATTTGTTTTTCCAAAGTCAAACAAACAGTGTGTTGTCTGAACAGAGCAGTGAAGAAGATCAGAGAATATACTATTTATTGTCTAACCTTTTTTTATCTAATCTCATGGACTCATTTGCACTTTGAACCTTGGTCTTTGTTGACCCTGTCTATATGCTGTCCTCAACGTAACTAGCCTTGCCGGTCAACTGTGGGAATGTAGGATTATGATGTGTTTGCTATCACACTGAATTACCTTAGGGTACATTAAGTTTTATTTTAAAAGTGGTGAGTGTGTGTCTGCTGCAGATGGCTTCTCAACGAAGTGTTTGAAAGGCATGTACTAACACATGAGGAAAAGGCCAGAGTAGAAGTCATTCAGAAAGAGCACACAGCAGCATGTTGAATTGGAACAGCAGAAAATATGAAGAGGAAAGCACAGATCTCTGTGCTGTTCTCAGAGTTTGACAGGTTGACAGCCTTGATCAACATGTTCAGAGGTAACATTACAAGTAGGCCTACTTGTGTGGAAAGAACTGTAAATGAACATACACACATCTTTTTTTCTTCCTAAATACAAAGAGAATAAAATATGATTGCTAGTGTGTCAAACCTAAAGAGCGAGAGTATATCTGTCCAGTTGTTTGTGGCACACTTAGGGGTGAGAGATTCCCGATTTGTTTCGTTTCAATATTTTAGTGTCAATGTTAAGTTCTTTTTAATACAAAAAAGATAAATATCCATGCCTTTTTTAACTTGTATTTTAATAAAACAACCAACATTTGAATGTCTGCATCATCTCGGTTGCGGGCATTTCAGTTTTAACTACATTTCTCCGCAGATTTGTGGTAGTGTCGTTGTTTCTGAGTCAGGTAGCATCTCAATAGTTCAGCTCTTATTGACCACCTAGTGCAGTTGCTTCACACAAGCTACATTTCTAAAGTCATGTCTGAAGCTTTAACAGGTTGGAAATTTCTTTCACAGATCTTTTGCGTCAGTGGCGCAGTTGGAGAATGCGCTTGTTCGGTGATCGGAAGGTTGCAGGTTCAAGCCCAGCTCTGGGCGACACATGGCGATGTGTCCTTGGGCAAGACACTTAACCCCAAGTTGCTCCCACTGCTGTGTCAGTGGTGTGTGAATGGGTATGAAAGGGCGTGACTGTGTTAGATGTACTGATGGATAGCTGTCATAGTAAAAATCGGATCCATCAGTGAGTGAATGTGAGGGCGAATGGGTGTGGATGGGTAAGTGTGACCTGTGGTGTAAAGCAGCTTTGAGTAGTCCATGACTAGAAAAGCGCTATATAAGCTCAAGTCCATTTACCATTTACAAGCAAAATTTACTGACCACACACACACACACACACAGACAAACACACACAAACACACACAAGCAACAACAAAGTTACTATCAGGACATCATCATTTAATTGTATCACTAATTTTTTGTTATGTGTTGGCAGGTGTCCTTCCAACTTTTCAGACATTTTTGGAAACGTTGCAAAGAGAGAAGCCTATGGTGCACTTGCTGCATGTTGAGATGACGGCCCTGTGAGAGAACTACTGGCGAGGTTCATGAAGCTAGCATGCATCCCTCTTACTGCAAAGGAACTAGTCAAGGTACATAGCTCTCATCACTCATTTGACTTTAAATTTACCTTTTCACTGAAGCACACTTACTCCATTTTAATAATTTACATAGCTAGGCTTGCATTGTATTGTTTCTACCAGTTTTTGGCAAGCCACTTGGAAAATGTAGTGAGCCAAGCTACTAGTTACTCCATATGAAGCCTCATATAAGACAAGCCCCCCATCTGGTGGCCAAACAAAGGATAGGAATTTGCCATAATGCTACTTTTCCTGTTTATCAATTTAAAAAGATCTGTAGGGCCAGTTTGACTTTAGTGGCTGATGTAGCTGGTGTGGAAACAACCGGGCTACTTAAACAATAAAAGAGCTCAACTACTGAGAAGGTACTTGATTCAGGAAACAGCGACACTACCACCAAGCTCTTGAGAAATGAACCAGTAGCATCAATCCCCTAGCTATGCTACTGCCCATCACTGGTTTGTAACATGCTGTGTTGTGTTTGCTTGTCTGATGAAATATGATACTCTTATGCATCTATTCAGGTTGATATCCGGAGTCAAGACACGCAGCTGCCTGACAAAAGACTGTTTGTGGGCACACATTGCTACGCTGCACTCAACAAAGCTTGTGTAGAGAGGAAGATATGGGTGAACACTCTGTACAGCAATCTCAGAGAGGGATACATGAAGTCTGCAGAAATCCTCCTCACAAAGCTTCCTCTCAGTAACCCCATCATCACTGCCCTCTCAGCTTTGAATCCTTCTTTGATGCAAGAATTTGTCAGTGGGCTTTGATCACATTGGGCAAGACTTTGCCTAATGTAGTTCATCCACAAGAGATTGGTCAACTAGATCTGAAGGTACGGAAGTACCAAATAGATGTGGACCTGGTAGCTCGAGCTGAGAGTTATAGTGAGGAAGGGATGCGACTTGATGTGGAGTTTTGGAGTGGAATTGTGAGAGATGTGAAATTTCCTGTTCTGGGTAAGCTCGTCAAAGCACTTCTGAGCATCTTTACCGGCCCCCTGGTGGAGGGATCCTTCAATCTGAAGAATGACATCCTTGAAGCTGACAGATGCTCAATGAATGTTGAGACTTATGAGAGCCTTGCAGTAGTCAAATCTGCAATTAAATCAAAGGAGTGGACAGCTAAAACAATGCAGATAGAGCAGCCAATGAGGAAGTCTTGTCTGGAGTCATATGCAACATATCAGCTTCACCTAAAAACAAAGAAAGAGCGGAAAGACGCACTAAAAAAGAAAAAGCTTACAGATGCCAAAAAGGTTCTGTCTTCTGTGAGGGCAAAAAAACAAGTCCACCAGGCCAGGAAAACAGCAATACCAGCCCAAGCCTCCTCTCAGTCTGCTGCAGCACTCCAAGCCTCCTCTCAGTCTGCTGCAGCACTCCAAGCCTCCTCTCAGTCTGCTGCAGCACTCCAAGCCTCCTCTCAGTCTGCTGCAGCACTCAAAGCCTACTCTCAGTCTGCTGCAGCACTCCAAGCCTCCTCTCAGTCTGCTGCAGCACTCCTAGCCTTCTCTCAGTCTGCTGCAGCACTCAAAGCCTCCTCTCAGTCTGCTGCAGCACTCAAAGCCTACTCTCAGTCTGCTGCAGCACTCCTAGCCTTCTCTCAGTCTGCTGCAGCACTCCTAGCCTTCTCTCAGTCTGCTGCAGCTCTGAAATTTTACTCTGTCTGCTGCATTACACAAAGCCTCCTCTCAGTCTGCTACTGCTCTCCTAGCCTCCTCTCAGCCCAGAGGACTTAAAGCCTTCTTTCAGCCCTCAGCTGCACCTAAAGGCTCCTCTCAGTCCACAGGACCAAAAGCCTCCTCTCAGTCCTCAGGACCAAAAGCCTCCTCTCAGTCTTCGGGACCAAAAGCCTCCTCTCAGTCCTCAGGACCAAAAGCCTCCTCTCAGTCCTCAGGACCAAAAGCCTCCTCTCAGTCTTCGGGACCAAAAGCCTCCTCTCAGTCCTCAGGACCAAAAGCCTCCTCTCAGTCCTCAGGACCAAAAGCCTCCTCTCAGTCTTCAGGACCAAAAGCCTCCTCTCGGTCCTCAGGACTTAAAGCCTCCTCTCAGTCTTCAGGACCAAAAGCCTCCTCTCAGTCCTCAGGACCAAAAGCCTCCTCTCAGTCTTCAGGACCAAAAGCCTCCTCTCAGTCCTCAGGACTTAAAGCCTCCTCTCAGTCTTCAAGACCAAAAGCCTCCTCTCAGTCTTCAGGACCAAAAGCCTCCTCTCAGTCTTCAGGACCAAAAGCCTCCTCTCAGTCCTCAGGACCAAAAGCCTCCTCTCAGTCCTCAGGACCAAAAGCCTCCTCTCAGTCCTCAGGACCAAAAGCTGTCTGTCAGTCCTCAGGACTTAAAGCACATTTCCAGTCTTGTCTTGGACCCAAGGGCGGACTGGCCATCGGGAGCACCGGGAGGTTTCCCGGTGGGCCACTGCCTGTGGCCAGTGGGCCGATACGACCGGAGACCCCCCCCCCCGGCAGCGGCGGCCATCGTCGGGCAGAAACATCCGTTGACATACAGACCGTCGGGCTGAACCGATCAGCATACGTTCTGTCCGACGACAGGGGGGGGGGGGGTTGCGCGTTCCGTTGTTATGGGCTTGACTGAGTTAAATTCCAGGGCTGATTTTCAGTCCCAGTCTGCCACTTCTTGGACCTAAAGCCTTGACACAGTCCTCTGCAACATTGAAAAGGAGTGGTGTTAACATGTTGATGGACTTTGCTTAGGAACTGAAAAGAATGAAAAAATAAACCTTATGCCTTCAATAAACCTTTTTAAATGGTAAAAAACAAAGATTGCATTTGTTTGTTTTGTATTTGATTTGAATTATTTTATTTTTATCATTATTATTATTATTATTATTATTATTATTATTATTATTTTTATTTTTATTATTATTATTATTATTATTTATAACAACAACAACAAAAAATGATAATAATAAATGAAATCCCCCCCCCTTCAGGCACAGGATTTTTTCCTGCTTCAAGCCCTGTAAATGTTTGATAGTGAGCACTTCTGCTTTGCCGAGATAATCCATCCCACCTCACAGGTGTGTCACATCAAGATGCTGATCTGACATCATGATTAGTGCACAGGTGAACCTTATACTGTCCAAAATAAAAGGCCACCCTGAAGTGTGCAGTTTTGTCTCACAGAAAAATGCCACAGATGTTGCAAGCATTGAGGGAGCGTGTAATTGGCATGCTGACAGCAGGAATGTCAATCAGATCTGTTGCTCCTGCATTGAATGTTCATTGCTCCACCATAAGCTGTCTCCAAAGGTGTTTCAGAGAATATGGCAGTACATCCAACCGGGCTCACAATGGCAGACTACATGTAACCACACCAGCCCAGGACCTCCACATCCAGCAGGTTCACCTCCAGATCATCTGAGACCAGCCTCTCAGACAGCTGCTGGAACAATTGGTTTGTATAACCAAAGGATTTCTGCACAAACTGTCAGAAACCGTCTCAGGGAAGCTCACTGCATGCTCGCCGTCCTCCTCGGGGTCTTAACCTGACCCCGGATCGTCGTTGTAACAGACTTGAGTGGGCAAATGCTCACATTCGGTGGCGTCTAGCACGGTGAAGAAGCGTTCTCTTCAAGAATGAATCTTGGTTTACATTGTTCATGGCAGATGGCAGACAGCGTGTGTGGCGTCGTGTGAGTGAGCGCTTTGCTGATGTCAGTGTTGTGGATTGAGTGGCCCATGGTGGTGGTGGGGTTATGGTATGGGCAGGCATCTGTTATGGACGAAGAACACAGGTGTAATTTATTGATGGCATTTTGAATGCACAGAGATACCGTGATGAGATCCTGAGGTCCATTGTTGTGACATACATCCATGAACATCACCTCATGTTTCAGCAGGATAATGCACGGCCCCATGTTGAAGGATCTGTTCACAATTCTTGGAAGCTGAAAATGTCCCAGTTCTTGCATGGCCAGCATACTCACCGGACATGTCACCCATTGAGCATGTTTGGGATGTGCCTGACCAGCATATACGACAGTGTGTACCAGTTCCCACTAATATCCAGCAACTTCGCACAGCCATTGAAGAGGATTGGACCAACATTCCACAGGCCACAATTGACAATCTGATAAACTGATCTGATGCTGGGCTGCACGGTGGCACAACGGGTAGCGGGTTGCCTAGGAGCACCATTATAGTCATTAATGAAAAAAGAGTTATTTATTCATATTTTAACGCTTATTTTTTTCAAAGACACATGGATAATACTTGATGGCCTCAACAGTTGCATGCCATAAAAAGTGTAAGAACTTTTTAAAAATAACTTTTTATAAAATTTCATGTCTGAACGTTGCTTGCAGGCAACACTGTACCATTGAGGAACACCCCATTGAAATGAATGGGTCAAGAAGTCTGAACTATTTAACAGAAGACTTCACTTCTGTGGCTGACTTTTCATTGTGGGTAAAATGTGTGGAGGATATGAGCCTGTGCTCTGTAAAGAAGGCTCACAAAGTTCACTCCAGTAGATCAGAGCCTACTGTACTTCACCTTTGTTTTGCGTCACTTCAAAGTGAAGTTACTGTTTTGCCGTGCTTTGACGTTGCTGTGATTTACTTCTGAATTAGGCTTTTCTGAAGAACACACTGCTACACACACACACACACACACACACACACACACACACACACACACACACAAACACACACACACACACACACACACACACACACACACACACACACACACACACACACACACAGAAATAATAACAATAAGAAGACATATTGAGGGTCAATCCGATCATGGCACTGTCACGAGGGAAAATGATGGTGGAGATGGCTTTGAAGCGCAAGTACCCCGACACAGGTAAGAACGATAACTGTATGAGCAATCACAAGCAGTCAGCTAGTGCACACCAGACTAGCTTAGCTAGCGATTAATACTCATCGTCCACAATATTGTTCACAGAAGTGAACACCAAACTAATCAGACAGCAAACAGCAGAGAACTCCTCCCAGATGTGATCGCATTAAACAGCCTTGTACATCCCCTTGAACAGTGGGGATGACGCTCCGTATTAGGCAACACCCCCTGCCCATCCCACACATGCACACACATACAGACACACAAAAGTGACCGTAAGAAAACGCACAGTGGTAATTAACAACTTGTAAAAAGCTTACCTTGTCCCATAACTCAATCCTGTTAAATCTGTTTCATTTAGGATAAGCAGATACCCTTCCGGGCTTTGTTGCAAGTGAAAGCATTACTCTAAAATATCCACGTGTGTTGCTGCAGCCTGACAAAATTGGGTTTTAGTTCTTCCAAGTCCCGTGACGTTCATAGCGATGATGTGCCTGCGCATTCAGTTTAAGTTGGTTGTCAAACAAAAACAAAGTGCCGGATAGACACATCAACTTGCAGCACATCACTCCAGTCTGAGTAGGGGAGAGTAGGGACGTGTGCGTCAGTGCAACACTTCAAAATAAGACTCTCAGACAGAGTGGGAAATCTGTAAATATTACAGTTGCTCACATTATAAAAAGGAAATATAAATAAATAAATGTATTCCTATATAAATATATATATATATATGTGTGTGTGTGTGTGTGTATGTGTGTGTGTGTGTGTGTGTGTGTGTGTGTGTGTGTGTGTGTGTGTGTGTGTAGGCTCTGTGTATCTCTGTGTGTATATACATATAAATCACTCAACCACTTTGAATGACAATAACAGTTCAACACATTTCTTATTATGTGCTTTTTGCAATTTTTTGTGCACATGTTCACAGCTACCATTAACAATGTCTATCTTTTCTGTTGATTTAAGAAAAAAAATACACACTTGATATACATAATGCTTTCATATTATTGAAGCAGAATTTGTGCTGAAAACAAAATTAGGAAACACTTTGGAATCACTGGAAAACACAATCTCTGTGGTCTGGCATGAGGGCGTAGCAGGGCAAAGTGCAGTGGAGATCACATCTGCATATGTGACTGCACGGGAGAAGGAGAGAGACATTCGCCACAGCATCTTCTGGGTGGACAACTGCAGTGCCCAAAACAAAAATTGGTGCCTGCTATCCTCCCTGGTCTGTCTGGTTAATGCTGATACCACCTCTAGACAGGATATCACTCTAAAATACTTTGAGCGAGGACACACCTTCATGAGTGCTGACAGTTTCCACCATGGTGTTGAGCAGCAAATGAAAAATCGTCCTGGTGGAGCAGTGTATGACTTTGAGGACTTTGTCGGTGTGGTCACAAGCTCCAACTCTAGGAAGTTGGAAGTAGTTGAAATGAAAAATACTGTAATGGGGGGATGGCCATTCCTCTGTCAAGATAAAGAAGGCAAAGGCATCAAAACTAGCTGAGATGGCAGAGAGATGGCTTCGCGTCGGACGGTTCACGCCTCCCCATCGTCCATTACTTTCTGATAATGAATACCTTGCCAGGCATTATCCCTTACTTAACCTGTTAGCATATTATGATTAGGCTATTATATTATACTATATAGACTATATATTATTACTGTAACGACATCAAAAACGTTAACTGATGCATTGAAATAAAGCAAGCATTGTCATATTTTATCAGAAAAGGTTTGATGGTACCTAGTATCTTTTTAGAAAATAAATATTAGTAGCTTAAAACTGCTCAGAAACATCTCAAACCATTTAAAATAATTTGATTTGAGAAGTTATTTGAACATCAAAAGCACACCATAATGATATTAAATGGTGTAAATGAATAATAATAATAATAATAATAATAATAATAATAATAATAATAATAATAATAATGTTGTATTTCATTTTATTTTCATCATCAGACTAGGTATTTTATCATATTTGTCATTATACAGCTTTTTAAAACTTAAGTGATGAGATCAAATGGAAGTTACTGCTTTTTGCTTTAGTATGACCCATGATGTTTTGGTAAACTATGCAAAGGAAGAATACAGTCACTTCCAAATAAGGGTCAAAGGTCAAATCAGTGGTCAGGATTAATATGAAGAAAGAATAAACTAATATAAGGCTAAAAAGTTGCCACATATTCAACAATCTGCCTACAACTATTTTGGCTCGACAATAAGAAAACTTTAAAGTCATTTTTCTCAGTTCTGCTCTCAAGGAAGTTACTGCCTTTTTCCTTAAAAGTGTGTGTGTGTGTGTGTGTGTGTGTGTGTGTGTGTGTGTGTGTGTGTGTGTGTGTGTGTGTGTGTGTGTGTATGTGTGTGTGTGTGTGTGTGTGTGTGTGTGTGTGTGTGTGTATGTGTGTGTGTGTGTGTGTAAGTAGATCTTATGAGCGCAAAATATTTTCAGACAGAAAAACAAATGTTCTTGAATTAATATTTAGATCGTTGAATTAGATTTGACACCAACAATGTTTCTAACATTTCACTCTTCTACCGCCAATCTATAAAATACTTTGATATGACAGAGCAGCGCGAGCTGTCAGCTGATTTCTCCCCCTAAAAATGTGTTTCCTCTTTCGATTTACTTAAAAAAAGAAAAAGAAAATAGAGAGGCTGTTATTAGTTTTTAATAAACTCCCATGTCCATGATAAAGTCTCCGCAGAGAACATTTAGATGATGCCGGATCAAACTTTTAGCCTGGATTTTTTTAAGGAAGCTCTTTGATTACAGGATTTACTGTGAAGATGATTATTTCACTCCTCATAATATTACCATATAAACCTGAACTTTGTGCAAAAAAAGTGACTATTTCATAACAAAGGACGTTCAATTACATGAGATCACAACCTATGTGCTCGTCTCGTGTTACAAATTATCCTAAAACTCAGGTCTACCCGTGTGTAATTGCGCATGATCGACACACTTCAGCTCCACTCCCTCCTCAGTCTGTGACAGGTTCAGGCTGGAGTCTGCAGCTTCTTCCAGAGCTAAAACACACCTTCAAAGGCCAACTTCCCCCGTTTGTGGACCTGAACTGAAACAATTAATAGTATTGTGGCTTCTAACAGTCAAACATCACGGATTAATAAATCAATGTATGTATGAAGGCTGTGTAAATTAAATGTTTAAAACTCTGCTGTAGTTTACTTTGTCACATCCACGCTGCTGAATAACTGCAGTGATTTCCTTGCAGGTGAGTTTTTTCTGATTCGCTCTACTTTTCCGGCTGCCAAACAATGCGGCGTCATTTCCTCTCTACCTCTGTTGCCATGGCGTTGTCAATTACCAGCATGGAGAAGTTTCCTTTTTCCCGTAATGCTTCCCTCCATGTGGTATATTCTGTGGGTTTGGCCAGTTGAACCTAGAATATTTAAGGGCGTGTTATGTAAATCATGATTGTTTTTAGCCGCCACATTTATAGATACCTAATCAGGCGTACGCTGTGATTGGCCCTGGTATGCATGTTTTTATGAATCACGTTGCCGTAAACCGATTTTTACACCCAGATCTGCACCAATTCCCACGCAGGATTAATAAATGAGGGCCATTAAGTCTGTGGCACATTTCTGCAGATGTAATGACCAGAGGCTGACAGAAGATGGCAGTGTTGCTCCATGCTAGAATTATGAGAATAAGAACTCCTTGTATGGTGTGGGGTATGTGTGGTGCATTTAAAGGAGATAAGCTCATACTAAGGGTTGATATGTTCTACTACACCCTGCAACAACAGAGCAACCTGCATAAAAGTGTTCAGGGTTTCACCATGGCTCCTACCAACACACACACGTTACATTTTTATGAAATTACTGCATGCTTTGATTGAATCTACTGATTGTGGAGATAACAGTGAGCCTCTGCTGTCGATAAGGCGAAGGGTCACCGGGCTTACAGGCAGACAGGATCTGTGAAACCCTGCTGTCAATAGAGGTTAAAAAAGGTCAAACATTAGTCGATGTCACCAAGAAAAAGGAGGGGTTTCAGATAATCCACTTATACTTGATACTTGATGCAGCAGTCATGTCTTCCTCTCTCTTGGTGCAAGCTCTTTGTCAGCATCTGGTCCTGGTTCTTCTCGCCCTCTTAAAGCTGATAATGAAATGTATGCACGGGGTGAAGCAGGCGATTAATCAGAGCAGATGTGTATCTTGGTGAGTGCCAGAGCAAGTCTCTGGAGTGCAGCAGCCTGATGCTTCAAACTCCACCAGGCTGGCTCTAGAGGGAGAGCTGAGCCCACACCTCTGACCCCCCTCCCCCACTGCCAGCGCCTGTGGCAGCCTGCATTATTACAACTAATTGGCTTGTGTGGAAATATCTTCACACCCCAGAGGGCATCACGTCTTGCTTCCAATGGAAAGGCTGGTGGGCTGTTGTCAGGACCACTTTTAGATTACAATTCATTAGTCACGTGGCTTTTGTTGTTGTGGCTGTCATCTTTAAGACCATTGTGACATTAACAGCTATGGAGGAAAATCTCTAAGAAGTGAAGCTCTTCAAACACATGAGAAATCCATGTTTGGATTCACTGAAGTCTGCAAAAAACTGAAATCTCATCAAATGATTTGTCTTATTATTAGTAAAAAAAAAGGTTGTTTTAAACTCAATATGAGCCACATTGACCAAGGTACATTTATCAGTTTGTTTCCTGGTTATAAGAGACACAAGCAGAAACATGAAATCTGGCTGTTTTTTCATTTTGTGCAAAAAACAAAAAAGAGGAAATGGCTCATTTTTTTGTTTTTGTGTTTTGTGCTAAAAAACAAGAAACAGCCCTCCTTTTTTTTTTTTTTTTTTTTTACGTTTCACACAAAAAATGAAAATTCCACTTCTTAGTTCATTTAGTTAGTGGGTGTGGCTTTGAAGCCCAACAGTGCTGTGCCCTTCACAATAAAACGCTTTCTGGCAGGTATGGAGAACCCAACTTTCAGTGCATTGCCTGCATTTATTCCAAATCAACACAAGTGGTGTACACAGTACATACACACACACACACACACACACACACACACACACACACACACACACACACACACACACACACACACACACACACACACACACATATATCCCTGTAGGCCTATATATACTATCTGACTCAGCGCTGACCTATATTGATGTTGTAATCAGTTTTTCGATCATCAAAATACCATTTTAAATACCAAAAAAATAGGCACATCTTGTCAAAAATAACTATAGAAAACTAAAAATAAACTATAAATATTGGACTTAACTGATTGGGCTAGAATTTTTGCTGAATTGATGTCACTTTGCTGAAGTAAGTATCTGAATGTTAACCTTGCTTATTTCACAAAGGTCGTCGGTGACAGAAGTATTAACGCCCATGAATTGCATTAGTTTCAGGTACAGTTTTGTTACATAGTATGTTACTAACAAATTGAAAATAAACACATAATGCCTACTATCTGCAAGTTACATACAGTAAGTGGGGGGCTTTCGTTGACATTCATGCCAGTTGTGATCAAGGAATGTTGTCTGTTTGTCACATAGAAGATCCAATGTTTACCTCTGTATTGTTGAATTGAAAATTTTACGTTTGAGTTGATTGTTTTATTGCAGTATTGTTAGTTAAAACAGGCCAGATTGTTAGCTACATCCAATCACTTCGGCCAGTTGATTAATGTATACATCTGTATGTTTGGGTTACAGTTTTTACCACACGCATTTCACCTTAAATACATCACCAGATGAAAGCCACTCTACGATTCATTAGTGGAACATATCAGAGAAGGGTCTTATATGGCTGTTAAATAAGATAAAGATAAGATAAGACATACTTTATTTATCCCCGGAGGGAAATTCAAGTTGTTTGGGCACTCTTCCAAGCAAAGAATTGTACACTCTGATGGCTGCAGGGAGGAATGATCTTCGGAACCTCTCGGTCCTGCAGCGCACAGAGGTAAGGCGTCCCCTGCTGCTGATCCTCTGGACTATGATGTTGTGAAGTGGGTGATCAGAGTGACGGATGATGGCCTCCACTTTCTTCTGTGTATACCTTTCCACCACAGCCTCCAGTGAGTCCAAACTGGATCCAACCACGGAGCTAGCTCTCTTCACCAGTTTTTCCAGTCGCCTCTTGTCCTTCTGCTTTAAACTGTTTCCCCAGCAGACTGCACCATAAAACAAAGCACTGGCTACCACGGACTGATAAAACATCTGCAGCAGCTTTCCACAGACTTCAATTGATCTGAGCTTCCTTAAGAAAAAGAGACGGCTCTGCCCCTTCTTAAAGAGTGCATCTGTATTAAGGGACCAGTCCAACTTGTTGTCCAGATGTACACCAAGGTAGGTTGATATTTGTAGGTTGACACCACCTCCACGTCCACCCCATGGATGAATAGCACGACATCCTCGGAAAGGCTTCTTTATCTCAGCAGGAATAGGGTGATATCCTCCAGATTTGCTCCATCGTAATGCAAGAAGCTCCTCTCTTGAATAGACTCTCCTTCCAGCAGACATATCCATGAATTGTTGTCAAAAAAGTCCAGTATTGAGCAAAAATTAGCAAAAGAAACAATTAAAGATAAAAATATAGCTAAAAAAAAGCAGAGTAATAACAGAGAGCTGCCAAACTTTGCTGCTACCGCTAGAAGCGCATCATTCGAAAATAGGCTAGCTGGTGATTTTAATCTGGCTTGAATTTGCGCTAATAAAGACGTGTCACCGTGGGAGCATCTTTTTTTCTGCACCAAAATTACATTAGATCCTCAACAGGGTAATTTGATTCCAAACAGTGATTTGTATGGTTTGGAAAATGAGTAAAGTGACATTACAGTGTAAGAATCATCTTATTTTGCTTTCCAAAAACTAATTCATGCCTCTGGTATTGTACATAGAAGAATATTTTGCCTCGAAATGACTTAATATAACACATCAGAGTGGCATTTGCAAGTGAATCCTTCTAACATCAGCAGTTCAATGCATCACTATTATGTGGTTCAAACCTGAACCCTGGCACCTGGCTGGTGGTCTGAGAAGGTCTCTAAAATCTGTTCAGTACAGGAAATGACTGACTTCTTAAGATCACGGAGGAATGTGTTTGTAGCCTCACTTAAAATCAAAAAAACAAGTTAAAAGAGGAGCCACACCACAACAGCCACTCTGAGGAAACAGGTGAAAGGAGCGTGAAATGCCCTCCAGACTAAAGACTGATTAGTATTCCATATTTTATCCATTATTGTAAAGACAAATGTTGGGTTCAGTCTGATATAAAGAATGCAAACAGAAAGTGTTTCATGTCTTTCCACATTTCTTTGTTGAAGGAGTCTAAGATGACTCAACAACCGTATCACTGGAAGCAGATTAAGTAAAAAAACACAGTAACAGGTGCTCACAGAGAGTCTGATTTTCTACAGTGAAGGAAAGTTAAGTATCTTTGGCCTTGGTTTGTTTTTGGATTGGGCTGTCAGTGAATTCCCACAGCAGGTTACTGGGCTCTAGCATGGGGGGGGGGGGGGGGGGGGGGGGGGGGGGGGGGTGGTTAAGAAGTTTAGGATCTCCTGGTTTTAATATTGTAAGCTTTCCAACCCTGTTGAGTTGCTGCTGATGCTATTCTGTTAGCTGTTCTCTGTTAATAACAGGCCTACCACAGTAGGGAACCTTCAGGGACTTCTAGGCCCAGAGAAGGCCTTAAAAAATCTGGACATCTCTCTCTCTCTCTCTCTCTCTCTCTCTCTCTCTATATATATATATATATATATATATATATATATATATATATATGATTCACGCTGCTCTAGACTCTCCTGATTGGAGAGGATGCTAAGTTAGAGCAGAGCTACGTAAGTTTAACTCACGACTGCACTGTTACCTGTCTCTGTCTCTGAGGTCTCCTGCAGTGTCTTTGGATCAAACCAACAAAGAGAGAGGGGTGGATGGTTTTTGAGATTTTTTTGTTGCGGAAAATGTTATTGAGGTTATGATCTATTTGTTTACATCCTTTTTATCCTTAATGAAAGGATTGTAGTTGTTAAACAATTTCAAATCATCATACTGTTTTTTTCTGTGATGATTTCTTTCCTGGGCTGTGAGGGCTGAGGTGAAGGCCCAGCTGCAGTACTCACGGTTCACCACCGGCCTACCTACACAGGGAGGATCTGCTGTGGGAATAGGATCTCCACTTAGACGGCGGCAGTTTGGCTGAATATCATGATGATTAGATCTCTTTCATTTCAAACGCTGAATCAGAGATCAGAGCATGAACAGGACCACTGTATAGTACAGTCATCCATCCATCCACTATCATTACAGCTTTTTTCCTTCAGAGTTTGGACACAGGGGCTGTTTCCCAAAGCCCAGGTACCTTGCCTTGCCTTGCCTTTGAAGGCAGTGCCTTCGAAGCCACTTCCTTCCAATCCAAGGCAAGTGTCCTGCCTCTGCTCAAAAGGAGATGCTAATGGAACAGCCTACAAAGGCATATTTTAACATCAGATTCCTGTCACAAATGTATATGTAATTGGAGTTACATTGTCTGACATAACGTGTTACACTGTAGACAGTACTTGGAAAGTTAAATACAAACCGGGGAGTAGACCGTATGCTCAAGCGGCTACAAATATTGTCATGGCTTGCCACTTTGTACACTTTTTGCATTTTTATTGTCACATCATTGACATTCTGCAGGTGCAGCTTCTCAGTAATTATAGTTACGTGAGTGACACACAAAAGATTTCAGTGTTGGATATGGTATAAGTTGTTATTTTCAGAGGTGTATTTTGTTACTTACATTTGAATTGGAATTTACCGCGCGCCTCCACTCTCTCTCTAGTGCGTCTTTTCCTTCCATTTTTTCCTTTTTTGTAGATTCACGCGTTGCATGTTGGGTATTTATAGCCATGGCAAGGCAGCGAAGGATACACCTGTGTATCCTTGGTCAATTAGCCACATGCTAACCAAACGGAGGACATATGCCTCCGGAGGACATGAACATTGGAACAGCACTTAGGCAGCATCTGATGATGTGGATGCCTGCTCACGCCCACATCACACCAAGACAAGGCAAGGTACCTGGGCTTTGGGAAACAGCCAGGGACTCTCTTGACAGGTTGCCAGTCTATCACAGTGCGATTCAGAGTGACCAATAGATCTGACAAACATGACTTGTGTTAGTGGGAGGAAGCTGGAGAACCTCAGGCAGAATCGAACCAGGACTTTTCTTGCTGTGGGGTAACCCCTGCACAATGCAGCACACAGTCTAGTCAGCATGGTTTAATGACCTCATTGTCATGCAGAGTTTGTGTGTTTCTTCTCACTTCTCCGACCTCAGCAGCTTTTCGAAGGGCTCAGACACTTTGTGGATAACTTTTTATCTTAACCAGGATCCAGTCTTAGCTTTAAAGAGAAATTCAGGGAAAATGTGATACGAAGAATGGTCTCATCATTTGTTACAAGGACTCAGTCTTTATAGCAGAGAGCTGTACAAACAGCCAGATGACTGACAGCACACTGAAGAATCTGAACATTTTCACTTAGTGCAGATTTTCAGTCGTCTGTTTGATGGTTTAAGGACTGCAGGAGGAGATTCATGTCGGAGACACATGAACAGACACTGAATCAACCAAACTTCTATTTCAGTCCCAATAAGTGATGTGGCATTATTTTTTTTAACATTCTTTGATCCTGGAAATAAACTGAGAAAATGACTATTAGTAACTACTCTGCTCAGAGTCACAGCTTCTTCATGTGGAAAATTTCTCTTAAATAAGTGTATCAGGCAATTGTGACACAAAAAATGAACTAAAAATAAAAACAGAATGTCAACAAACAGAAATGTTTAAAGACACGTTTGTTTATAGATGATCTTCATGAGCTCTGCACAGTTAAAACTGTACTTTATTTACTGTTTGATTAAATACTTTCAAAATGCTGCCATGCTTTACACATGAATTAAAAGTTCCAATGCTGGATGTTCAGACTGAGCGTGTGCAGACTGTCAAACCTTTACATATTTAGCGGATGTAGACATCCCTGAATCTGTCTAAAAACAGATCAAAATGCTCTATTCAGTAGTTTTGAAACAATGAGGTCATCACATTAGAATCTAACTGGTTCATGACACGTCAGAGAGTCAGGCCTTAAACACCAAGGTCTGCTCATAGCTCTGCCCTTGTGAGGCCTGCAGAGAGGTGGCTAATCAGAGGGAAGGGGGGGCACAGCTGACCTTATTAACTGAAAAGGATCTGGTGTGAGTCTGGCATTAATCTCACACCACTTCACAGTTCAGCTTTTCCAATGAGGCACCTGAAGAAGATTGGCTGAGGGGCGTCAATGAGATTTTATACAGTCTATGGGGGAGACCCACCATTAAGTTCTCCTGCTGTGGTTCATGGTCAAAAGTCAAAAATACCTGAAGTCTGATTTTCTACCTGGGTTTAGAACTTCTTGGCATCATTTTACTTGCTAACATTAGCATAAGCTTGTTCAAAGTAATGTGATGCAAGAGTCCAAGCAGGCTAACTGTCTCACTCTGCTTTTTCGATAAATCTCGATCAGGAGTCTTCTTCTTCTCCTCACTGGTTGTTTCACCCATCACACAGGGCTGTGAGCTGTGTATGTGTGTGTTGTTGGAAATGAGGTGAGGTGTACATACATACATACATCCGAGTGTCAATTCTACTGTTTTCCCACACTTCAATATCTGTTAAAAGGAACAGGGTACAATGCAACTGTGAACTCAGCTAGTTTTCCCACACTGCCTTGCAGGGTACCTTTAACTGTGCACTCAGTCATTTTCCCACACTGCTATCCTGACAGGGTACTCTTCACTGTAGGTTCAGCCATTTTTCCCACGCTGCTGCCTTGCAAACCATGAAGGGTACCTCACAGATATAGTTTGTCACTCAAAATGATGTCTTAGTTCTGAATATCCCAGATACTTAAATTACTTCGTGTAAGAAATGTGATGCTATCAATCTGACCAAAAGTACCTTCAGATTATTAATCTGACTCCATTCTCCTCTCACCTCTTTCCGCGCAGTTCGTTGATGGGGAAGGATCAGGAGACGTCCTGGTTCTCAGTTGAACACAAATTTAGTAACGATAGGTCAAGAATATGGATTTACAGAGATCTCTGGTGCAGCCTCATTTCCCTGTTCCCTACATGTTGCAGAGACAGTTCATGAGACTGACCCCGACTCTCTCTCTCAGCACCAACATATAGTCACTAACAGAGTTTCTCTAAGGAATGTAGGTTGAGTCATCTTCTTATTGGCTCTCCAGGTGTTGTCCCCCTCTGATTGGCTGCTGGCCGTCCTCTGTCTCTGTCTGTGACTGGCATTCATCAAGTGGGTGATCAGCCCCCCTTCACTTATCTGTAGAGAAACTGTTAGAAACACATCTCTCACTTCCTGCTTTACCTTCGTCACTTCGACTGAAACACCTTGACCCTAAAAAAGTAATTACTGACTTGCATTATTAGTGTTACACAGTTACTTCTTTTTATTGTTGGGGATAAACATTAACTTCACTTGTGGTCACTCTACACTCTGGGTGCTCCATAAAATCCCAGGAATCCCCAGCCCCCCTCAAGTGTCCTACAATACATACCCCAACAATGAGCACATGTGTACAACCAAGTTAGTAAAAGCACATCTGTATAGTATTGTTAATAAAAACATGTCTACATCAGCTATATATTCTTTCAGTGTGTATCACTTGACCCATTTAAGGGTATATTCATTCATTTGCTTTTTTTAGATGCAGGGTCAAAAATGAGCAAAGTGTTGAAGTTATCACTTTGTCACCTGTTGACATGGCAGAGTCTCCTGCTGTCCAAAGTTGTTAACAAATACCACATGTGATCAAATTTTCTTTCACTGGTCAGTAATCTAAACCTGAAGATGCAGAGTTTCCTTATCTTTATTTATTCATTCAGTTTCCTAACCACTTTCCACAGGAAACAACAACAGCCATGGAGCATCAGCAGCGTGTGCGGCTAGTGTGGGTTATAGTCTCCATTTGGCTGATGTACCAGTGTTCGATTTAGCCCCATTTTCACCAAGCGGTCCGGCTTAGATCAGTATGGTTTGGTATAGGTTGGCTCACTTAAGCCTTGCAAACCACAGTCAACCCTGTAAGCCAGATGCTGGTGGCTGCATCAGGTCAATAACAGCATGACGCCAAAGCAGCATGACACAGTGTGCCCCGCTAATAAATCAAAGAAGAAAAACAGGACACAGTAAACAAAAAGCAACCATTGAAGACATCAAGCGATTCATCTTTTTGTGATTGGCATTCGGCATTTTGTTACAAAACACAATCAAGCTTTGTTTCATAGAAGGTTGTGTGCCACCAGAAGAAATACAGCCGCTGTCACACAGGAAGTGACGGTTATTCTGACCAATCAATGGATTCCAGTGTTGTAGCTCCACCTTCCAGGATTGGATCAGTTTAGTGCGACACCACAAAGGAATGCTCCCAAAATATGGAACAGCTAGTGTTGTTTATTTGAGGTTCTAGTCAGTGGAAATGCAACAAAATATGTGCCATGCCGTGCTGAGATGAAACAAACTGAATCGCTTAGTGGAAACGGGGCTTTAGTCATCAAAACGGGCATTTTTCCAAGAGTTCAGGCCGTGTCTAGAAAACAATTTGCTGATGCATCTGTTGAGACAAAGATGTAGTCCCTTATGGAGCTGCAGATGATGATGTGCTCTTCAACCTCTTTTTCTTCTATTGGTTGGACTGAATAGTTGGTAACCGGGCGCATTACTGCCCCCCAACCCCACTCCCACTGCTACCATGTAATCCACAGTAATGGGTCGCCTTGGTATTAAATATCAACAGTTGTTACTCAGCTCTGCTCTTGGTTCATGACCTCTCAGTCCCCTTAGTCAGATTTGTCTGGTTTATTTGACCCTGTAGGGATTTCATGAGTCCTTAAGCCACATGTGAACCTGCTGAGGGACATGAGAGTCACTCAGTGCACAAAGGAAGCTGTATTTTAGGTGCTTTGAATCACTAAGAGAAAACGTAACGTGGAAGGACAGGGTACTGTCAGCTGGTGGGACGTTACAGTGTGCCAAAGTTAAAAGTGTCATTCCTGTGTCCTGTTGGGTAGCAGCATGAGGAAAGATTTATTGGTGCAAATGTTGCCCATGTTTCCAGGTTTTTGCGGCCCACACGAGGCTTTGTATCACAGCTCTACCGTTGTCCGGCTGCTGTGACTCTGCAACAGGTCCACATTAAGAGGGCTGGATGCTGGTGTGTTGTGTACCAGAGCTGGGACAAATCAGGGCCACACTGCAAAACTGAAATCTAAGGAAGTGTTCGCATCTTATTTCTTGCAAAGAAATATTTTATGGGACTTCTATGAACCAGGTTCACCTGTCAGGTCCATAAAAAGGTCTCATTTCAAGGTATTTAAAGACAAAAATGACACCTGAGTGTTCCTGGTTAGTATCTTGTCCTTAGAGAAACCTGACATTAAATCTTTATCAGAAGTCATCAGGCTACAGCGTCCAGCTTCCACCTACATGTGGGCTCAACGAGCAGTCAGGCAGAGCCGAGCATCTTCACCAACACCTGAAGAAGGAAAGGAGCACTGAGTGTCAAACAGACAACATCTGATTTCTCTGAGCCTGACTCGTAACGTGGGAATTTGTCTCCACTCTGACAAGGTCTGATGTTTATTAGATCATCACATCTCAAGATGTTTTAATAAGACTTTAATAGGGTACTGAAGCTTATTAAAATTCTTTCAGCTGTCACTGGTCCAGATCCTGTCGCAGATGTTCAGGCCTTTGAGCCCTGGTATAAGCTCAGAGTAGGTTGGAGTGTTAAGATTTCTTCATCATTTCAAAATTTTTCAACACAGAGAAAATGAAGAAAGCCTCGACGTTTTCTTGAGTTTCTTTAAAAGCAGTATGAACAGGTCAGACCTGCTGCAGGGGGAATTCAGTGTTATCTGTGCCTCTGATTGGACCTGAGTGTCTGATCTATAAAAAAGGAGAAAACAAACATGTAAATCAGCTCCAGCCCTTTTACCTGTTTTACTCAGTAATATGGACTCTGTCTGTCATCACACCCCACCTGATACAAACCTACAGCAACACAGGACCAATGTTCAGAGGTGACAGAGGGAAGAACCTGTGGAGCTGGGGCATGTAGCGTTAAATACAATCAATTTCCTTCCTGATCTGATACTGAGTAAAATTCTGGCTAATTAGTGCATTTCAAGCTGTATCACTAAATCAAAATTACCACTGTAATATTTAATAAAATAAACAAATGCCACAATAATTGCACAAGTTTGCCAATACCTACATTTTGAATTATTTATTCAACAGTTAAAGCAAATTAGACAGGTTGTAAATTATGATGGATATATTTTATAGATTAAATGTTACATTTTTTAATTAATTTTTATAGTATAAATTTTTCTCTTCTCATCATGACTATGTTTTTGCAATTGTCCTGTGTCATTAAATGACACATGGGGCTCAGAGGCAGGTTTCCAGAGTGTCAGGCACATTTTGATGCAGTAAACAATCACAGCAATCACTATTTAATGTAACCATCTGAACCAGCATTTACATTTGTATCTATATTAACTGTCCCATCACATCTGATGTCAGATTAAAGCCGTTTGTCATAATGGAAAGTTAACCTGACAGCAGCTGGAAGTTTGATGCACATCTAACAATTAAACAATAAACAGCCTTAACATCTGATACTGAGTATATATCTGGCTTCTCTCATTTCATTTAATTCAAAGAAAAGAGGGAGAGAAAAGACGAAGAAAAAAGAGACGAAACAAATGTATGTCACTCAGGATTTATCCGTGATTTCCCATATTTCTCTGTTTTAGTCTTTATTTTTAACCTGATCTAAAAAGATGGAGTACATTATTGTAAGGAGGATGGTGTTTGAAATCCATTTCAAATGATCAGTTCTTTAGGGAACCTTACTCATAGATCATAAACAGCGTCTTGCACTGCAAAAAAATGAAATCTTTGTCTTATTTTAAGTAAAAATGGTCTTGTTAAATACAAACACTCATCTGTAAACCAGGTCCACATGTCCCAGTAGAAGAGCTTTTGGTCATTTCATCCACTATGATGATTACACTTGTGTTACAGATAAGTGTCAAATCTGTGTCGTCTTCTGCTCCTGACTTTTCCTCCTCTAACCCTTCCTCACTGTCAGTTTCCTGACCTCTCTTCTAATCATCAGTTTGGTGACCAAATATAGGATCAAGAGCCTCACTTATGGTTTAGTAACGTGACGTGATGCTGCCACACAATGAATGGAGGAGCAAGTGTCACTATGGTGGACCAAACACCAAGAATGTGACAAAAATAGAAAAGTACACACAAAATAATATTGAAATCAATGAAATGTATTTTGTGTGTTTTAAACCTCTGCTGGGACAAAGTCGAAACATCTTAAGTCAGTCCAAGCAAATCAACTCATTTTTTTTAAAGATAAAACTTTCAAATTGGTCAAATTTGACTGGAACACAGCATAAGGGTAGAGCATTTTTAGACAGAAATCAAGCAAAACTTTGTCACAAAGAGAAAGCAGCACCAGTCTTGGTGTGTTTGGATTCATTTTCAGTCACTTCAGTTACTTTTTTTTCTTTGCCTAAAAACATCTCCATTTGCTGCATGAAAGAATAAAATGTGTTTTTACCAAGGTGACCCTGAAAGAAGTGATTTGATTTGGTTGCGAGATACTCAATTCAAAGAACTGCTCCATCCACCAAAAGCCGATGAACAGACAGAGAGGGGGGAGGATGGAGTAGAAGGATAAATATTGGAGAGGGGGGATAGTGAAACTACTCCACGCTTCCTGGGGAGGCTAGGAGTGGACGATAGGAGGAAAATGTGATAAATAAAGACAAACAAGAGGAGAGAAAAGAAATCCACATGAGGGCATGAAAATCTCTCTGTCTCTCTCTGTCTTCTGTGCCCTGGCTGTTTAGAGATCTGATAAGCACAGATCCTCTGAAGCACCACTGCCTCCACCGTCATCTCTGCAGACTTAAGGCAGCACACGGCACGCAGTGTTTATCACCCCGCCGCCGTCATTAGGAGTCACACAGACTTGCCCTGACGTTCTGGCAGATGAGAGGGGTAACAAAGAGAGCCAGCTATTAGCATGCTAATGCACATCAGAAGAGTTCAGAGTGCTCCTTTCATCCAGGCTTAAGCCCTCTATTCTGCTGAACAGCGCACAGATAATACATTTCTGACTCACCTGTGAGCATGTCTGCACACAGGAGAGTGTGTGTGTGCTGCATGTGTGTACTCTAAGTAAAGGTGTATGTCTATAATTGCAGGTGCTTTTACAGTGTCACTAAATGAGGCTTAATGTGAACTACTTAGCATAGACAAGACAATGCTGCAAAGACTTAAAGACAAAAAATGTTCAACTCCTCAGCAGCTACTTGCAATGGTCATTAGGCAGGAAAATCTTCCATTATTCTCCAGTTACTGCTGCTTGTTAGTTTGCCTCTCTTGTCACTAGATGGCAGTGTGGCGCCTCGGATGGTCTGCTTCGCCAGGAAACAACCCTGGACACAATCAAGTCTCTTTCTTTGAACTCTGAAGTGAACAAGGTATCAGCTGAAGCATATAAAAGCTGACAGTGGCATCTTTCACTCCTAATAATGTGCTGCAAAGAGTTGTATGTGGTCTTATTGATTGGACAACTTGAGCTGAATGAGAAACAATGACTGTGGTGCCTGTCTGTGTGTGTGCGTGTGTGTGTGTGTGTGTGTGTGTGTGTGTGTGCGTGTGTCTCATTTAGGCCACGCTGAGACATGGACATGGTATTTCTGTGGGTGCAGATGTGCTTGGATCGTTTTTTGAGTGATACATGAGCACCATTATCTCCTCTTACTTTGCATTGATAATTTCAGCTTCATCCTTTGTTCCTGCAGCTGCATCATTTCCTGAAAATGAGGACAACAAGCCTCAAATCCCAGGCTATACTCATGGTGCAGTAATAAAAAAAAGCCTCAACATCTATTCTGTTTGTAAGTTTAATTCTGAGGAAGATGTAGCATTGAATAAAGTGTTACTCTCACAGTTCTTGTATTAATGCTGTAATCATTCTTATATTCATTTGTGTGATAATGTGTGTACTTGCAGAAGGTTGAGAGCTCAGTACGAAGGGAGAATAGACAAGGTTTTGCTTAAAAGCTAAATTATCAATATTTTTTACCCATCTACTTATCAAATAACTACTGAGTATCTCTGTTAAGTTTTCAGCAAATAACTGCAGAATATAACTGCTCAGTGTGCGTGATGTGAAATGCAGGAAGGCCCTGAATTGGAGACAGACAGAGAACAGAAAGCACCTTGGGGGGAGACAATAATTTTGATAAGGCAGCATGAAAGTGTGTGATGTGTGTGAGTGTGCATTTAACCTTTCTTTATTAGGAAAACACCGGACAATGCTGGGAAATGAGAGGAGACATCACTGGCTCACCCCGAAGATGACAACATTTCAGATCAGAGACTGAATGTCTACAATAGGTGGATCTTCAACTTTATAAGGGTTCAAGGGCCAGATACCTGGGTTCTGTCCCTAAAGGGAAGAGCCCGAGACTTGTAACAGGGCTGTCAGGGAGAGTTAAAGAAGAACCCAGAGCTCTGTCACATATTTTTGACTTGCTGTAATCAATAAATCTGAGTTAACTGAGAACTTGGATGTGTCCTGGTTGATCTTCTCTTATCAACGAACACGCTGGGGATGGTGTAAAAGTAATTGTAATATTTGGGAGTCACAGAATGAGGACTTTTGCTTAGAGTGACAAATAATATCAGCAGAGTACCCTCTTTATTTAAAAAGGCAGAAGTTAGGGAAATTAACTAAGTGCACAGTTACAGAGTACTCGCTCCTTTTAACACATATTGCAATTAGGGAAATCAGTAAAATTGTCACTTGGAGATAAATTATAAACACCATCTCTTTTCAAAAGACAATCTGGCAGATATTTCAAACTGTATTTTATTTATTGATTTATTTATTTATCAAGCATAGTTTTCTAAACTTTGGTTTACTTTTGAAACTTATGGTCCAGTTAAGAGCCTACAACAAATCACAGTAAGATATGACCATTTCTTACCATGAGATTGATTCGTTTTTTTCCTTTTTTGTTTGGTTTGAAATGAACCAAAAAGATACAACTAAGGATGTCCTGATATTACATTTTCACTTCCGATACGATACCGATACTGCAGCATTGAGTATTGGCCGATACCAATATTAATCCGATACGATATCAGCATTAAACATGCATACTTTCATTACTTATTTTTAGGGCTGGGCAACGATTAAAACTTTTAATTGTAATTAATCGCATGATTTCCCTAATTAATCATAATTAATCGCATTGTGAAAGTGCCATAACATCTGTCATGCAAACACTAAATCAGTACTTGTTATACAGTAATAGTTAAATCACATATTTAGTGCAAATCAAATTTACAAAATGTAAATACAAAATTAAAGCTTATTGCCACTGTCAGGGCATTAAAGTGATACTCCGGGATCCACCGAAAAACTCTGATATCGGTCTGCATTCACGCTTTATTTAGAGAATTTTCAGCGCGTTGCTTTCACACAAAAACACCACTAAATAAGGCTCTAGTTCTCATTGTGTCTCTTCGTCCTGGCAGACTACCTGCGTTTGCTTATATCTGGCACGCCGTGCGGACTGATACACCAAGTGGCGAGCGCCCTTACGTTCCGTGGCGTTGCCCCTCTTCTCCATGCTTGTTTTGGTTACTTATTGTGTTTTTCCGCCAATTTCACTTCCGGTCAGCGACAGACATTTACAAAATAAAAGCATGTGAGCAACATGCACTAATGTGCAATAAAATATTTAACGGCGTTAATAGATTAACGTTTTTTTTTTTTTGCTGATATCGGACCGATATCCGATATTAATATTAGACTGGGACACATCTAGTTGCAACAGAAAAACTTTCAAAGTGCCTTCACAGCGAGATTTACATGCAGTCTGGGCGTAGAGGGTTGAACATCTCCTGCTCTGAGTGCAGCTGAGAGGGACTGCTGTGTGGTACATTTGGCTGCCTGAGAGAGCTCTGAGACAGGGAGAGGGTCATGGCAGCATCCACTGCACACTGAGAGGAGCAGAGCAGCAACAATACGTGTTTTAACGCCACAGTCTCTTAAGTCTCCAATAACACCAGAAAAAGTCACTAGATTTTATCAGTAGTTGCGATTTCAAAATTAAAAAAAAAAAAAAAAAAAAAAAAAATCTCAAGAGGGGTCTGATTATTTGCTAAATACAGCTCAAAGAAGCTAGGTTGGCAGCACTGCTCCTGCTCAGGGTGTCTGCTGAGACCAACATGCCAGTCCTGGGTGCTCACCTGCCAGCATTCTTCTGATAGCTGGTCAAAATACATTCAAACTCTACGCTTTCAAAGAAGCCTGAAGGTGTTTGCCAGCTCAGATCTCAAAAGAAACACCTTAAACACAGGTGTGTTTCCTTTTTTGATTTTCTCATTAGGATTATTTTTCAGATGTGATACTTCTTTTATCAGATCAGGCATCAAAGTCTCCTAAATAAGAAGGGACGGTAGCCTACAGTTGAAGAAAGAATGACACAGAGTTTTTACATGTATCTGGTTTGGAAGAGGATAAGGGCCACTGGAAAATAAATAAATAAATAACAATATAAAGTTCCAATATTTTTTAAATTTAATTTCCTTCTAAAAAATAAAAATCTGATAATAATGATAATAATAATAATAATAGTAATAATAAAAATTATAATAATTATTATTATATTTGCGGACATATTCCAGTCTTCCAGTCCTGTTTTTTCCAATTTCCTGTGTTGTTTTGTCGTAACTTTTTCTGGTGTTTCAGGCCTGAGATGCTGAGTTCTTTCAGCAAAGGAGTTCAGTCATCCTGAATCCAAAAATTTATTCAAACATGCCATCTTGAACAAAGTGAGTTGACAGGTCTGCAGGAAATCAACAACACCAACTCTCACCCCCTCTCTTCCTCTCTCTCTATCCCTCCCCCAAGGGTGATGCAGCTTGTCTTATATACTGGTGGGTGTTCCAGATAACCTGCAAGGCATTCCTTTCCTCAATACAACGTGTTGATTGGCTGTTCTTTTCTGAGCAGAAGAAGCTGTCCGTCTTGGCTCCACATTTGGAAGATGTGCATCGGTTGTCAGTTTGGAGCTCATAACAGCAATTCCTGTTGCATCATGAATGGAAGCAGGCTTGGATGTTACCATGTTAGTTTGGTCATAGCTGGCCATGGACTTGCATGTCAGCCGACACTTCAGGCGGGAGACTGGTGTAACCTGATCATGTCTTCCTTTGTCAGTCAGACAAAATCTTTAAATAATAATAATTATAATTATGCATTTTATTTATATTGCACTTTACATTTACGCAATATCAAAGTGCTACAGAGTAAGACACACATTAAAAACAATTTAAAAACAATTAAGACACCTTAAAAATTCTTTCTAAAAATAGATTCTAGGAGTTAAAATGGAGAACCCAGTACTGCCAACTAGCTAAATGCTTTTTTAAAAAAGATGAGTTTTAAGATTTCTTTTGAAATCTTCTGTAGACTGTGGGGCCCTCAGGTGGTCAGGGAGGGCGTTCCATAGCCTCGGGCTGCAGAGGAAAAAGCCTGATCGCCCATGGTGTGGAGCTTGGTTCTGGGGACCTTGAGGGTGTTGGGGGCAGCAGAGCGAAGGGTATGTGAAGAGGTCTGAGGGGAGAGGAGTTCCTGCAGGTAAAGGGGGGCATGTCCATAAATGCACTGGTGGGTGAGAAGGGAGACCTTGAACTGAATTCTGTATGTAACCCAGAGCCAGTGAAGGGATTTCAGGATGGGGGTGATGTGCTCGTGCTTACGCACCCTCATCAGCAGCGCTGTTCTGGATGTACTGGAGCTTCTGGATGCTCCTGCCAGAGATCCCAATGAGGAGTGCGTTGCAGTAGTCCAGCCTGGAGGAGACAAAGACGTGAACAAGCTCCTCTGAGTTCTCCAGGGTGAGTGTTGGACGGAGTTTTGCAATGTTCCTGAGGTGATAGAATGATGTCTTACTGAGGTGTTTGATGTGGGTGTCAAAGGTGAGTTGAGGGTCCATTTTGACACCCAGGTTGGAGACAGGTGCAGAGAGGGGGATGTTTTGGCCGGAAAAGGTGATGCTGGTGATGATGGGGGAGTGGAGCTGATGAGGTGTGCCAACTAGGATGGCCTCTGTTTTTGAACTGTTTAACTGTAGCAAGTTGAGTGTCATCCACACCTTTATCTCCTCCAGGCAGGTGGACAGTGTGGATGTTGGCTGTAGGTGAAGTGGGGGTAGTCCTGATGTATAGCTGTGTGTCATCAGCATAACAATGGAATGATATCTCATGTTTAATGTGAGAATGTTACTCAGACCCCAGAGATCCTATAATGTGATACTCTGGGATGGAACAAGTTGGGTCCTATCACAAGGTTTAGGGCAGAAATTACCCCTACAGCAATGTTTTTGTGCAGCAGAAGCCCAGAGCGCTCACACCAAACACCCCCTCCCTGCTCCTCTGCTGGTTTCCTCTGCACTCAGACGGGGCCATATTTTACTTGACCAAAAACACAAACGGACTCCCACCAAAAAAATCTGATATCTGTCTGCATTCACACTTTATTTAGAGAATTTTCACTGCGTTACTTTCACACAAAAACACAGCTAAATAAGGCTCTAGTTCTCATCGTGTCGTAAAACAGCGCTACCTCCGCTGCAGAGCCACAGCTGGCTACGAGGCGCTCGCCGCTTAGTGTATCAGTCTGCGCGCATGGCGTGCCAGATATGAACAAACGCAGGTAATCTGCCAGGACGAAGAGACACGATGAGAACTAGAGCCTTATTTAGCGGTGTTTTTGTGTGAAAGTAATGCGCTGAAAATTCTCTAAATAAAGTGTGAATGCAGACCCATATCAGATTTTTTTGGTGGGAGTCTGTTTATTTGTGTTTTTGGTCAAGTAAAAAATGGCCCCGTCTGAGTGCAGAGGAAACCTGCAGAGGAGCAGGGAGGGGGTGTTTGGTGCGAGCGCTCTGGGCTTCTGCTGCACAAAAAACACTGCTGTAGGGGTCATTTCTGCCCTAAACCTTGTGATAGGACCCAACTTGTTTCATCCCAGAGTATCACTTTAAGGAAAATGTACTCATCATGTTTTGTGAAATAAAAGTCATATCCTCATAAATTACACCGATCATGTACATTTTTCTTACCTCAGTGGCAGAATATTTTTCTCTACTTTAATAAGACATAAACCTTGGCCTGTGGAATCTTCCTTTCCCAATTTCCATCTGCAGAGCTGTCCCAATGTTTACCTCACAACTTTGAAATCACACCTTACCTGAAATGTTTGCACTTTTTGAATACAATGTAGCAATTTCTCTGTTTGTTTTTTTTACAACTTCAGAACAGTTTTTTTTTTAATTGATGCTTTGAATTTTACTCAGGATCAGGTATCTATCTATCTATCTATCTATCTATCTATCTATCTATCTATCTATCTATCTATCTATCTATCTATCTATCTATCTATCTATCTATCTAATACATTGTGCTAAAGTCAATGTACATATCTGTACATTGACTTTGGCAACATGCGACACTGTTCCTTTGAGAGTTTGATTAATCATAGTAATAATATAAAACCATACAACCCCCCTTCATCAAACATTATCCCACACCTGCTAACAGCTTTGCCAAGAACCTGACAGTTTTTCAGTTTCTCCCTCAAATGTTCAACACAAGGATATGTTTGAACAAAACCTGCAGTATGCCAATAAATTTACTCTTTATGATTAATGGGGCAAAACAAGATCTTCAGCCAGTGTGCCACTACCAGAGCAAGCTGCAGTTTCCCTTTAAGAGGCGCTCCAATGAGAATGAGTGGATGACCTCCATAAAAGCCCTGCACAGATAAACAGAGAGGTGAGCGATGGGGAGGATAAACCTGCAGTATTAAAGGAAAACAGGTACCAGAAGAGGAGGGCTGGTGTGAGGACCACTTGTTTTTTACTTAGTGTGATATGATCTCTCCTCCACATTGATATCAGTCTCAAGGTGTCTGCGCTGGGAGCACACCGTCCTGACATCTTGGATTTTCTTCTTCCTCTTTTGTCTCTTTCTGTTTTCCTCCACTAAAATTCCAGCCACCGCACTGCTGGTCAGCTGCCATCAATCTGGAGCCAAGTGCAAAAATATTGACTTTCTGCGTCAGCCTGAGCAGATAGATGCTGGCTTATTATTTAGGTTCAGCCCTCAAATATCCAGACACAGAGTCTAGGGACTCTTATATTTATTGATTAACCATTAAAAGGCTGGCTAGCCTTTGGTTGTGTGTCCAGCAGAGTGTAAAGAGTCAAAACACACACAGAGGTGATGATGGTGGAAGCAGTTTTTTACCCTGGCGTTTTCTGTGACCTTTCAGCTTGATGGGGTTTGGCTCTCCAATTGGGCTGAAAGAGCTCTTGAAGAGTGTCCTCTGTTTCCTGGAAGTCCTCAGAGTGTCCTCCTTTTCATCAGCACTTGAGTGTCTGTTGTTGCAAGCCAATAAAAAGATGCAGCAACTGTCAGACAGTCAATATGAGACCTCTGGCAGCAGAGTCACCTCTGATGTTCCGTCTATTTGGTATTCATGCGGCTCCAACTTAAGGTTGCTTTCTTTCTGAATAGAAACACCCACCGCTCTTAATTCCCAAAAAACCATAAGACCAGGTTTTATCCCTAAGGATAGCCAAAAAAGGCCTCATTTGAAAATATGGATTCCTGACTAAAATATATGGTTATGACTCCATGAGGACGAAGCGTTTGGCGTTGATTGCAGTGACACCTTTAGCTGTAATCAGTAGTGTTTTGAAGACTCCGTTTCCCATGAGCGCTAGCACCCATTGTCAAGAGGATATGACTCTTGCCAAGGTGTTTTATTTTTGTTTTAAAGCAAATGAATTGAAATCTATGGAGCCCCAGACATGACATGGTAAAATATATATACGTATATATATCTCGTGCGCACGAAATACTAATTCATTCCCACAAGATATTAATTTGTTCCCTCAAAATATTAATTAGTTCCCACAAGATATTAATTAGTTCCCTGGATATACTAATTCATTCCTGCGAATTATTTATCACTCCTGGACAGCTACAGTACAGTACGGTCAGTGGCATAAAAAGTGGGTATGCACTATATGCGATGCATAGGGGCGCCGAGCTAGAGGGGGCGCCAAAGCGATAGGGGACAAATTATTTTGAGTCTGCATCTTCTGTATTTGCCAGCTGTTTGTGTAAAAGATACAATCGAAAACAGAGGCACAGAGCTATAGAGATAGTAAGAATAAGAGAGAGATGAGAAGTATAGAGCTCTATGGAGCTGCAGAGGCACGCCAGCACATCACTGATTAGCGCCCCTCTGCTCCTTCAACCCTTCCCATCCGCCCCTTTCGTGCGCTCACGTGTGTGGGGGTGCAGGACAAAGGCGTCAGCATTTTCTTTTCGTAGGCAGTCAAAGATGGACAGACAGAGAAATGTGTGTGTTACGGTGAAGAGCTGTTTGATCAGCTGATGCAGGTACCCGCAAATGTGCCCTGTGACGCGTTCGGCAGCGGGCCAAACCCCATTCAGAAACTCGTGTGTTTTTATTATTAACATTTTGTAGACCACATACCCGTCCGTCTACACCAAGGTGACCACAATATATATTTTTAAGATAATTCAGCACCAGTTCAGCCAGTCAAATCATCTGACCAAAGCCAGTTTATTTCTTTTATCCACAGCGGAGAGCGCGCCCAGCACAATTTTTTTCTTTTTTCGATGAGCGCCTAGCTCATCAGCTGGCCAGGCACACGTCACAATGATGCGACTACTCGAGGGCCTCGAGTCACATGACACATGCTTTGTTTTCAGCTCATACTAATTTTAAGATACCCATTCCACAGAAAATACGTTACAGAGAGCAGGGCAAACATGTCCAAGAAATAGAAACAGAATACACTGGAATCCAGCTAGCCTTTGGTGTAAAAAGTTGATTTGATTTTTTGAAAAATACAAATTTTTGTTTGAAAAATGTTGATTTAACATCATTAAAAGATAATAAAAAATAAACAAAACAAAATAAGATAAAAATAGATTAAACATATATGTGGGGGGTGGGGGGTGGGCTGTCATGTGTCTGCATACCTCCCAGAAAGTAGGTAGCTGCGCCCCTGAGTACGGTCGTAAGGAACCAGGGGGGATTTGTTGTACTTTAATGGGATATCCTTCAGGTCAGTATAGTTGTTTTTTCTTATGTTCTTGACAATATCTTATTGATACGTCCCACATTTATTTTTTTTGCATTAATTAATTCTTTTCTTTTTGTCATTTTTACGAATTGTTTTGATCTTATGAAGCAGTTTGGGTGCTCTGTGGGGTGTTGTAAAGGGTAAATAAACTTGATTGATTGATTATTTAATTGGGCTTGTATTCACTTTATTAAAACAGGAAACTGCTTTCTCTCCTGACTTTGTATTCTCATTACTACACAGGGTTTTGTTGTGCTGATATGTGTCGTTAAATAATTTGTGTCTATCTGAGGAGACTTTTCACGTAGAGCTGAAGGGTGAAGCTACCACTGAGCAAGGTGTGTTGATCAAAAAGCCAGATTTCTGCTTGTCACGAAGGTCTCTCTTTTAACCTAACTAGATCACCTTGCTAACTCGGCGGATCTAACCTGATCTGGACCAAACCTTGTTCAGAGCTTCAGATTAACATCGGCTATAAAATTTCCTTTTACTGATCACCTTATTTAAAAGCATTATAATGTATGTTGGGGGCTCAGCTGAGGGAATACATAAACTACAACAGAACGACACGTGTATTTACAGTAGCGCTGCCTAGGGAACCAAGCAATAAGTCATCAGCATCTAGTTTGTATTGACTTCAAGGATGTTGTTGCTCTGACTGACCTCAGACCTCAGTACCACAAATTTGGATGTGTACTAAAGCTGCCCATTGGTTACCACAGCTATCCAGATTTCTGCAGCGAATTCAACAACATTCTCACTAACTCAATGTGGGTAGTTGATGTGGTGTAGGTAATAATGCAAACAAATAACATGAATGATGTGACAGCTTCTTGCTAGACTGGATGATTTTGTTATTTTAACTATGTAGCCTGTTGTGCTTTATTTGTTAGCCATTTTATTTCATCAGCTTTTAAAGTGGTTGCCGTGATCTTTCACAATAAAGCGGTAAGAAAAGAGTTAGTTCAGGAAAAAAGTGCTGTGATGAGGTGAGGTGATTGGATGTAATTCAGATCAGTCCAGTTTTGCTTGTCCATTGCACAAATGAGTGGCTCACAGTGAAGGGTTCACATATTTCAAACTTTACAGCTCTCACTTCAAGATGTTTAGAAATGAATGGGTTGTTTACATAAGTTGTTTCTATGTAAACCATATTTTAGAAAGAACAATAAACCTTTCAAGTTTGCACAAAATGTTAATGTCCTCTCTTACATTCTATACATCTTTACACTTGACAATGTAATGGCACCCATATATTACACCTCACTTTCTAGTGTTGTAAATGTGTTGGGATTTGTTATGGTAGATAATACTTTATGAAACATTAGATTCTTTTCATCTCTTCCATGGCTACTAAACATGACCAGGAAGCATAAAGAGCAGTGATGATACAACCATCAAAATGAGACACAAGATAAGCACACAAATATGAAAAGCATAGGTACGTAAAGCGAAAAGTGACATATACTTAATGATGACCCTCAGCAGAAAATATAAATCAAATGCCTGGGACATGGTGGATGGGAACTCCAAGCTTGATTTCTCCATTATTATTGTGCACAAATCAAACACATCCTCGTCACATGGGACTGCACTTAGAAACATGCAGCTCTGTTTACATGTGGTTAGATCTTCAGTCAGTGGAACAAGACAGTCTTCTGCACCCCAAAGGTGAGGGGCCATGTACATGACATTGGGTATTCCACTGGGCACGTTGGTGTTCTTAGAGGGCCTTACACAGTGAGCATTCCAAACACCCTGAATGCCATTTAAAACCTCCTGTTGAAGAAACAAGAATTATTGAGACATAGCTGGATTGAACACAGTGCATTTGTAAACAGCTGATCCTTAAAGGTGAAATATAGTCCTATATTTTTTCTAGTGTACCTTTTGTTCAGTTGATTTTCGTGTTGATATGGGTGTACGAAAAACAGGTAACCGTCCGATTTCTAATTGTCATTGGGATGATGGTGAACAGCCAACAAGTCATCTCCACAGTCATCATCTGGAGGTCAAAAAAATAAAATAAAGGAAAACCAGTTTTTAGAGGGATAGTTCAGTTTTTTTGAAGTGGGGTTGTATGAGCTCTATGTGACCACTAAGGACATTAGATACAGTAGAAAGTTGTCTCCTCTCCCTCAGTAAGACACAAACTGTAATCGATGGTGATGAGGAAATAGGCGCTAACAGGGACAGACGGTACCAGATTCAAAGGCTATTTTCTCTGCCTACAAGAACTAAAGTCAAAAAGTAATACCACAGTTTAAGAGTACGCTACATAAAATATTTTTTAAGTGCATTAAGTCTTCGGAAATATAAACATTTATCTGGACCTAACTAACTGGTCATGTGTCCTTCCGCGCAGCGCTAGTGCGGTCCGTCCCCCCCTCCTCCTTTCAGCTGTAGGGAATGTAAACAAGCTGCTTCAGGCGCTGGTTGTAGCCTCGTGTAAGTTTGATCAAGTATTGTAATTCTTTTGTTTGTACTCTAAGGATTGTGAGGCAGCGTAGGAAATTCAAAATGAGTGACTATGACAGCGACGATGAAGTTTCATTCACTTTGAAACCAAAAGGATACCTGCATGAACCGGAGCACGCAGAGCTGCTAGGAGAGTGAAGGAATACAGAGGAAACATCCACGAACACTGGACATCAAGATGCTGAGTGTTACTGCTGCCACGGCTGTTGTTGTTGTTGTTGCTGTTACAGGACACTCCAGAATTCAGAAGAGCAGGGAAATCTGTGTGATGAGTTATACAGACGGCTTCAGAGCCAGCAGTGTCCTCAGACAAATCCTGAAGAGTGTCTGTAACCAAGTTCCAGTCGTGACAGCAGTAACACTCAGCATCCGTGGGCATTGAGTCACAGCTCAGACATTTACACCACTGAGTATTTCCCACTCTGTCTTGATGTCCAGTGTCCATGGATGTTTCCTCTGTATTCCTTTCAGTTTCCATCTGTAGCAGCTCTTCTTCTGTGTAGCTACTCCGGTTCATGCAGGTTTCCTTTTGGTTCCAAAGTGATTGAAACTTCATCGTTGCTGTCATAGTCACTCATTTTGAATTTCCTACGCTGCCTCACAATCCTTAGAGTACAAACAAAAGAATTACGATACTTGATCAAACTTACACGAGGCTACAACCAGCGCCCGAAGCAGCTTGTTTACATTCCCTACAGCTGAAAGGAGGAGGGGGGACGGAGCACACTAGCGCTGCGCGGAAGGATACATGACCAGTTAGTTAGGTCTAAATAAATGTTTATATTTCCGAAGACTTAAGCACTTAAAAAATATTTTATGTAGCGCACTCTTAAACTGTGGTATTACTTTTTGATTTTAGTTCTTGTAGGCAGAGAAAATAGTCTTTGAATTTGGTACCGCCTTTCCCTGTTAGCACCTATTTCCTCGTCACCATTGATTACATTTTGTGTCTTACTGATGGAGAGGAGACACCTTTCTACTGTATCTAATGTCCTTAGTGGTCACATAGAGCTCATACAACCCCACTTCAAAAAAACTGAACTATCCCTTTAAGCCAACCTGTTTTTCTAATATGGGTTTATTTTCATACAAGTCAGAAATAAAGGTGCACCCTCGCACGGCTTCGGAAAGCGCCACCAACCAGTTTTATACTTTGAGAAGTCAGAGGACCATGATTTTTGATCGGGTGGTGGCGCTCTTTGAGGCCCAGGGATGGTATCAGCAACACACCTCCAGAGCATCTACCCTTGAAAACGGGGTTCATCGTATGGACATTTAAATCACTAAGTATCATGGACTGGCAGCTCAGAGCACCCTCTGAGCCACGTGGCAGTGGGAGCACCCAGCCCCACTGCCCTCTCCTCCTTTCCCCTCCTCCTCTCCTTCCTCCTCCTCTCCTCCAGATCTTCTCCTTCCTCCTCCTCTCCTCCCCTAATTCTCCTTCCTCCTACTCTCCCCCAGTGTCCCTCCTTCTTCATTCTTCCTGCTCTCCTCCTGCTCCTCTCTTCCTGCCCTCCTCTTCCTCTTATCCTCTCCTGCTGTTGTCCCCATCTCCTCTTCTCCCCTCCTCTACTCATCTCCTGCTCCTCTCTTCTCCTCCACCTCTTCTCCTCCTCTCACTTCCTGACCAGGACAACTGAACAAAAACAGGAAATCACCCGATTTCTGATTGTCTTTGGGATGACGGTTAATGGACACAAGTCATCTCCTCAGTCATCACTTGGAGGTCAAAAAAAAAAAAAAAAAGGAAAACCAGTCTTTAAGCCTACCTGTTTTTCCAATATGGGTTTTTTTCCTCCTCCTCCCCTCGCTCTTCTTCTCCCTCCTCCTCTTCCCCGTGTCCTTCTTTCTTCATTCTTCCTGCTCTCCTGCTATTGTCCTCTTCTCCTCTCCTCTACTCATCTCCTGCTCCTCTCTTCTCCACCACCTCTCTTCATCTCACCTTATGCCTTACGTCACAACGTAAGGCATTTATCAGAGCAGTAACATACCACTACAGTTTGAAACGTGACATCAAGCAAACGTTGTAGTAGCCTGCTATATGTAGCGCTATCATCAGCCTGATGCAAATTTTGACAGTTTGTATGTAGTTTAGTAGCCTGCTATATTTAGTTCTACTGGCAGACTGGTGCTTTAAGACATGTCTGTAATGTGCAATGTCAGTGAATCCTGCTCATGTCCTGCCAGTCATCTACCAATCAGAGCTAACGTAACCTCACTATTCATTTTATTGATAGACTCTCAAGTTTGAACAGACCACTGCAGAATAACTGCTGACTGTGGGTTGGAATCAACATTAAAAAAAAAAACAGTTAAGCCTTCTTGGCCTTTAGCTTGTGTTTAGTCTTTGGCTCATGTTTTAGCCTTGAGCTTGTGTTTTAGCCTTATACCCGTGGTTTAGCCCTTTACCTGTGTTTTAACCTTTTACCTGTGTTTTAGCCTTTTACTTGTGTTTTAGCCTTTTGCCTGTGTTTTAGCCTTTTGCCTGTGTTTTAGTCTATAACCACATTTAGTCAAGTTTAGAGATGACCTTTTTTCACTCATCTTTAATTATGTATAGTAAACAGGTATTTCTCATTCAAAGTCTTTAACAGAGCCTTATTAATAAAGTTGCTTTTAAAAGGAATCTGTATTGAGAGAACTTAACAATGTGACCCTGCTTAAAAATAAATCAGAGATGGTAGCCTTCTGTTTGTGACAAAGTGTTTGTGTAACCAATAATGAAAAATGTATTTCTGGCTATATTTATTGTTTGAACACTGATGAAGCCGGTCACTGTGCTGCTGGGGAGAAAAAGTTGTCCTGCTCTCATAGACAAAGGCCTGACTTCATTTCCTCTTTGTCCAGCAGCTGCCAGCGAATGATCATTTTGCACAGCACCTCCAACCGACGGTGCCGGGGGATTATAAGAACTATCACATCTCATCTATTCCCTCGTAGCTCGCCTTCAGCTGCTCTCCTGCCTGAAACTTGGCAGACATGCAAATGATCCTGTCAATATGGCCCTGGCCCCACACTGCACAGCCCCCTGCCTGTCACAACGCATACTGTGTCTCTTCAGTCACATTGGAGATAGCACTGATAGCACTCTTAACTAGGAGAGGGGGCGGGGCTTAGAGAATTGTTTGGCTGTTTTTACTTGATGGGATAATAACAACCATTTGGCAGTATTAAGAGGAAAGAATCACAAATTCCACATCCATACAGTTGCATAAGAAGAGTTATAGACTAGCAAACAATTATATCCATTATTTCTCAATGTGTTTGATGAGAATAAGGTGTTTATCAAAATCTAATTTTTCCAGGTGTGACAAAGAATCTGCATTTCAGAGCATTTAATGTTCTCTCTAACATTTATCAGGTTTGTTTGGTTGTTAAATACATTTTTTAATATACTTTTAAAAGCAAAGACAAGGTGAAACCATGTTTTATTTTCTTAATAATAAATCAAAGGAGGAATCTTTTTCTTGAAGCAATGATATCCTGCTTCGCTTATCCTGAGTTTCAGTTCGCGCTCCAATTCTGCTCATATCAGTGTATTCCTGTCTGGAGATGCAGATGTGCTCTGGCTTACTCAAGTTGGATAAAGAGCATCTGTGACAATCTGTCTTTAAGTTATTCTGCAGATTTGAGAAGGGGATTAACTCAGGGTTCTGGCGGTGTGACGCAGAGATTTTTGGTATTCATTTTTGAGAGCGTTCAAGTGTAGATTCAGTTGTATGATTGGGGTTCTTGCCCTCACTATGAACCTTTGAAAGCTTTGTTTGTTAAGGTTCAAACACACCACATATCTCACTGATCCAATCAAACTCTTGACTTGTCACACAACTTGTTTGCCTGCTTTCCTTAGATTTTAGACCTCGGTCAAAATGCAGACAACTCTGGGCTTGTAAAACTCTAAAAGAAGGATGAGGACTTTAAGTGTTGAGCACAGAGAGAAATATTCCAGTCATTGGTGAAACTACAGTAAGAAGCATGTACTGCTTTGTGTAAGCTATAAATCAAACATGAGGTTGTTTTTTTACTTACTCCCTCTGGGCTGAATTCATCTATCTATCTATCTATCTATCTATCTATCTATCTATCTATCTATCTATCTATCTATCTATCTATCTATCTATCTATCTATCTTTGTGTGTGTGTGTGTGTGTGTGTGTGTGTGTGTGTGTGTGGTATATATATATATATATATATATATATATATATATATATATATATATATATATATATATATATATATATATATATATATATATATATATACACACACACACACAAAACAAATTTTGTCAGCCATTAATTTAGCAAGTTCTCCCACTTAGAAAGATGAGATAAATTTGTAATTTTCATCAATGATACACTTTATCTATGAGAGACAAAATGAGGAAATCAAATTATAGGAATTCTAAAGAATTTATTTGTAAATTATGGTGGAAAATAAGTCTTTGGTCAATAACAAATGTTCAGCTCAATACTTTCTAACATAACCTTTGTTGGCAATGACAGAGGTCAATTGTTTCCTGTAAGGGCTCTGATTTCGTAGACCAGGCGCAAGCACAGGGGCACCTGCCCTGCGCCGGCCTTCGCCGCACGGACAGGGTGTGACCAGCGCACTTTGCAAGTTTCCTGCAGTGCCAAGAGAGGCACAGTCAAGGTGCAGAGGAGTTCTATTTTGGTTTCATCTGACTGTATGATATTCTTCCAGTCCTCTTCTGGATCACCCATATGCTCTATGGCAAATTTAAGACGAGCCTGGACATGTACTGGCTTCAGCAGGGGGACACGCCTGGCACTGCAGGATCTGAGTCTCTCTGGATGTAGTGTGTTATTGAAGGTAGCCTTTGTTACATGGTCCCAGCTCTCTGCAGGTCATTCATCAGGTCCCCCCCGTGTAGCTCTGGTTTTTCCTCACCATTCTCATGATCATTTTGACCCAGTGGGATGAGATCCTGCGTGGGGCCCCAGATGGAGAGAGATTATCAATGGTCTTGAATGTCTTCCATTTTCTTCCAATTGCCCCCACAGTTGATTTATTCACATCAGCCTGCTTGTCTATTATAGATTTACTCTTCCCAGCCTGGTGTAGGTCTAAAGTTTTCTTCCTGGTGTCCTTGGACAGCTCTTTGGTCTTGGCCATGGTTGAGTTTGGAGTCTGACGGTTTGAGGCGGTGGACAGGTGTCTTTTACATAGATGACCAGTTCGAACAGGTGACATCAATACATGTCTCGAGAGGACAGAAGAACTTCTTAAGGAAGAAGTTAAAGGTCTGTGAGAGCCAGAAATCTTGCCTGTTTGTTGGTGACCAAATACTTATTCTTCACCATAAATTAAAAATAACTTAAAAAAAAAACCTAAAATGGGATTTTCTGGATTTTTTTCTCATCTTGTCTCTCATTGTCAGAGTGTTCCTTTTTGAAAATTACAGACCTCTTTCATCTTTCCAAGTAGAAGAACTTTCAAAATCACCTTAAAATTCTTGTAAATTTCATGCTCAGGATTCAGGAATTGTATGCTCCTCTTTTGCTGTAATACTCAGTAACAGATGAGAGTTCCTTGTGTGCATGTCAAGAGTCCAGGTTTACTGCGGTAAAGCAGAATGGAGAGATTGAACTATGAACCAAATCATATAAAAAACACATCTCCAAGAAATTACAACATGTGAACGTAATGTGGAGAAACTCCAGGAGGATGCTGACCAACGCCTTCAAAGCTTTAAGGGCAGCACTGTTGGCTTTGAACATGTTACATAGAAAGGAGCACATGAGTGTATGTGTGTGTGCTTGAGTGCGTGCTTGGACAGGAGGTGGGGCCTGTTATTAGGCCCTCTGCCTCAGAAAGCGCCTCATCTTCACCCTGGAACGACAGGAGACATGACAGCCACACAGCCCCTCTGCAGCTAGCTAATTGTGTGCAACATGTCTGCAGAGAGGCTGCTGCTGTGTGTGTGTGTGTGTGTGTGTGTGTGTGTGTGTGTGTGTGTGTGTGTGTGTGTGTGTGTGTGTGTGTGTGTGTGTGTGTGTGTCAAGGGTCAGTGGTCAGAAAAAGCAATAACTGTTTAGCTGCACTATGATGCAGCTAAGAGGTGTTATTTCTTAGCTGTACTGTCACATTGCACCTATAGAGAATAATGGTATTGCCTTACAATTTGCACTGAAAGAAAGCAAGCAGTTCTCACGATCACACCCCATTTACTACCCTGTGCACTGTGTTTCACCCCCTGCTTGGCCCTTGTGTTCAAAGGATAAAACATGTGCACTGTTCACTGCTCTTAACCGTTCACACAATGAATCTAATTTTCCTGTTTTTTAAATAATGGCAATTCATATCAGTCTAAAATCAGAACCTGCTGAGATTTGTCAGGTTTGATAAAAGTCTGCCTTATGTGTTCATTTCTCAAGCACATAACCACTCTAATTTTTTCCCTCTTTTACGTTGCTCTCTGTTATTCAACCCTTTAACATGGAAGGGAATCACTAAGTATCAAAGGAGTCATGTAGCTCCATCTCAACTTGATTAAAGTCATTCTGGAGCCACAGAATCAACTTTACCTTTTTAGTTAAAAAAATACTGTAACGAATGTCAGGCTTTGACCTGGTCTCGCAGCTTTAAAGTGATACTCCGGGATGGAACAAGTTGGGTCCTATCACAAGGTTTGGGGCAGAAATTACCCCTACAGCAGTGTTTTTGTGCAGCAGAAGCCCAGAGCGCTCACACCAAACACCCCCTCCCTGCTCCTCTGCCCTTTTCCTCTGCACTCAGACGGGGCCATATTTTACTTGACCAAAAACACAAATAAACGGACTCCCACCGAAAAAAATTTGATATTGGTCTGCATTCACGCTTTATTTAGAGAATTTTCAGCGCGTTACTTTCACACAATAACACCACTAAATAAGGCTCTAGTTCTCATCGTGTCGTAAAACGGCGCTACCTCCACTGCAGAGCCACAGTTGGCTACCAGGCACTCGCCGCTTAGAGTATCAGTCTGCACGCGCGCGGCGTGCCAGATATAAACAAACGCAGGTAGTCTGTCAGGACGAAGAGACACGATGAGAACTAGAGCCTTATTTAGCGGTGTTTTTGTGTGAAAGTAACGCTCTGAAAATTCTCTAAATAAAGCGTGAATGCAGACCGATATCAGATTTTTTCGGTGGGAGTCTGTTTAAATGTCTCCGTCTGAGTGCAGAGGAAACCGGCAGAGGAGCAGGGAGGGGGTGTTTGGTGCGAGCGCTCTGGGCTTCAGCTGCACAAAAACACTGCTGTAGGGGTAATTTCTGCCCTAAACCTTGTGATAGGACCCAACTTGTTCCATCCCAGAGTATCACTTAACCCCCCCACCCCCACCCCCTCAAAAAAAAAAAAAAAAAGCAAGTGTTAGAAAAACAGGCCTCCATCAAAGTGTTTTCTCATGATGTTTGCTTTGGCCCTTCCCTTGATGTATGTTGGACCCTAAAACAACACCCAAGGAGAAAGACACTGCGTGTAAATTTTGGAACCTCTTTCTGAAACTCCTTCGAAAAATGAGACTCTCCTCCATTCTGCGAGTTGTTTTTCTTTTTGAACAGGAGTGTTCTCTGTATCACCTACCCTTTTGTTCACAGCCTAATGTGACGAGAGTAGGGGGTAAGACATACTGTAAATTTAAGTCTTCTGGGTTGACACTTGGCAGACGTGAGACTCTACAGACATCCTTCTCTCTCAGGAGAGGCTGGTGTCCCTCCCAGCCTCCATATAGCATCTTGTGACCCTTGACTTTTCTCTCTGGGAACAAGCCAGAGAAGGAATGCCAGGAGGGAGATCTGCTCCCCCCGCCTTTTTCTCCTAAGACACTGATTTATTTGATTCACACAGTTGAGAACAGCACACAAATGATGTTTTTACACTAAGACCTACATGTGTATCTAACACTGTCATTTATAGAATAGAATAGAATAGAACTTTATTGTCCTTGTAACAAGTACAACAAAATTGAAGTATATATATATATATATATATATATTTATAAAACATATAATTTGACCATTGTTAATTTGCACCAATTTAAAGCATATTCTTTTAGTAACATCTTGATTTTTATTATATCAGTTTCTTATAGAGAAAAACCTGTCTTGTTTAGTCTTGATGTGAAGCTTAAATCATAAGAAACGGGATTTTGACTATTACATGTGGGAATCTCTGTACAGTACAAAGTTAAAGTTAGTTAGTGGTCTCTGGGGTAGTTTGATCTACATGCAGGAAATGAGATGTGAAGGGGCGTCAGTCTGAAGTGACCTCACTGACTCAGTGGAAAAGATGGATAAAACTCCACACTAGAGTGTGAACAACAGCTCTTCTCCTTTCTCTGCCCTCTGCTCCTGTCTGCTCTGAGCTCCTCATGTGCGTCTACTCGCGGCCTCTCAGCACATCTTTGCAACCTGTACTGCACCTTCCAGCTCCAAACTCATCACCGGGTCCAGACTCTGCAGGCTGAGATGCAAGTCACCTGAGCCCAATTGTATCCAGTCATCCACCGGTGCCTACATCTCTCCCCGAGACAAACAGCTGGGATTCCCCCGCGCTCTGACGACAAGAGACAAGAGCTGATTAGGCCTCTCCTGCGGTGATTCAATTTTGGAAATCTGCCAAAGTTTCGACCCAATGCCCAGCATCATCGCCACTATTACAGCTGTCACTGCTGCCGTTAGACTGGACGCTACGGACTCAACTCATCGGACATCACCTCCGTGATGACCTGCAGTGGACCTCCGGGCTGTGACCACAGCCAGCCTCTCCGTCATCCCTTAACGGACATCTGCAGACATCTGCAGCGGGACTCTGTCATCTCTGTCGCCACCACCAACCCTTTGGACTCCTGCAAGGAAATCTTGCATTTACTGGTATATCGTGGTCAATGCCCAGAGATCTTGGGTGGGTTAGATTAGATTAGGTGGGTGGTTTGTGTCCTTTATTCCATTTATTCCGTTTTATTCTTTAATGTTTGCAGGTTATGTTCAACACAATTCCACCCACCATTCTTACTTTTAAGCAGAACTATTTTGCCCTGATATTTAAACCCTTTTCTACTTTTACTCTGAAACAAAGACTAAAGTTATGTAGTGCTGTTAAACAATAGCACCAAACACAGTTTAATAAGAAGGTCTATAATGAAATCAATGAAAAAAATCATCTTGAAAAAAACATCTTTGGTTTGTTTAGTTAATATTTTACAAAACTTCAATTGAAATCAAAAAATAATCCTTTAGTCCTCCTTTAGTTTATGATTTCACTGAGGAAAAAAAGGAGGAAAGAAATAGGAGGAAGGAATTTCTGGCCAGGGGAGGATGCTGGTGGGAATAATTCAGCATCAGGTTTAACCTTCACTTTAACAATGCAACAGACAGATCAAAGCCGGTGACCTACTTTCACTTGCCTAATTCAATCTCAACCAAATTTACCTCGAGGGCAAAGAAACGAGAGTCCCGGAAAGAGGCGCAATCCCTAGAGAGGAAGAAGAAGTTATAAACATCAATAGAGAGTGAGGTAAAAACTATTGTGGCACAGGTAAACCTCCCCCAACCCATCATTGTGACGTTCATCAAACATTTAACATGAGGACCAATACCATGGAGGGGAAAGTTGTGGTTGGAGGGCTCTGCTGATGAAAAGCACCCAAATGCATCTGACAAGGAGTAAATATTGAATTGAAAGATAAACAAGGTGAATGCTCTTCATTATTCATGCCAATGGGGAGACAAGGATACGTGATAGCATGAGAAGTAATATCCTTTATCTGTCTGGCCTTCTCATGAAGCAAGCATCCACTCAGACAAACACAGGGAGGTCAAGGCTCGTCCTCACGGCGCCATGGCTCAGCACTGGGTCCTGTTTGTGTTATTTCACAGCTTAGTGGTGTCTAGATGGTGCAGAAGGTACTTCAGTGTTTCAGCATTATCTAACATTATCACTTTTTCAATTCCCACACTGAAATGACAGCCCAGCACACACGCAGGCCTCCTTATGATTGGGCACACTCCATTTCTATTCATGCGGCGCAGCACCTCATTGCTAGCTGCTCTGCATTCAGAGGGTCTATTATCCTCACGGATCCATGCTTGGGATGCAAGGCTGGTCTGCTTTGATTTCACTACCCCTATCCTTTCAACACCTTTGTCTTACAGCACAGTGGACACATGCGTACGTTTTTTCAATATGGGCTGCCTGTACTTGTTTTGCTATGGGGTAAAGGTGTATCTGAATGCACAAACATGCAGTTATCCCAGCGCATGAATTGAAAAGACAGTCCTGTTTTTGTTTCAACATAAAGTGATACATACTGAGCAGACGCTTGGACTCAGACTCAGCTCAGACTCAGACAGTTTGTTGGTTATACATGTATGTTGACTGATTTTTCTTTATTTTATATATGAGGTTGCCATGGTTACCATGGCAGCGCTCACAATAGCTGCGGCTTACGGCTCTCTCAACCAGTGTGTTGAAAAATGACAAATAGACGTTCTTAAAACCAGATATGATAGACACGAACTGCTCCGGATAGGACAGGGAGTCACACAAAGCATTACTTCTGACTTTAATAACTCGCACAACATCCCAACAGACATAGCAAGAACTCCCGGGTCTTCCTTGATCACTATGCCGGCGCAGAGGCGACGTAGGCGCCGTTGAGAAAGAACGCAGAAGCGGGGTTGCAAGGCCAGAGTGCTTACATGGCTAAGGAAGCAACCCCACAAACCACCGCTCCCAAGTATCGTTCTCTCAAATGCACAACAAAATGGATGAACTGAGGCTCCAGGTTGTAGTTAACCACATTGTCAAGGACAGCTGCATTATTCTGATCACGTAATCTTGGCTGAACTCATCCATACCGGACTCGGCTATCGAGCTAGCGGGCTATATAGCCTATCGACAGAATAGAACAGATACCAGAAAGACTAGAGGAGGAGGTGTGTGTTTACATAAACATCAACTGGTGTACTGACGCAGTTACTGTGGACCGCCACTGCTGTGTGGAACTAGAATATGTGACTGTTAATTTCAGGCCCATCTACCTTCCCCTGGAGTTAACGGTGTTTGTGATGTTGTTTACATCCCACTCGATGCTAGTGCTAGCGCGACTAACGGACTACTCCACAGCAGCATTAGCAAGCAGCAGAGTAGACACCCCGAAGCAGCACACATCATAGCAGGGGACTTCAATCATGTGGACCTTAAAACGCTGCCTCCCAAGTTTCATCATTACGTTAAGCGTGCCACCAGAGGAGCTAATACACTGGACAAGGTGTACTCCAACATCAAGCTGGGCTATGAATGAATATATAGCCTATGGAGACACGTTTTTATTAACAATACCATACACATGTGCTTTTTCTAACTTGCTTGTACACATGTGCTCATTGTTGGGGTATGTATTGCAGGACACTTGAGGGGGGACTGGGGATTCCTGGGATTTTAAGGAGCACCCAGAGTAGAGAGTGACCACAAGTGAAGTTAATGTTTGTACCCAATAATAAAAAGAAGTAACTGTGTAACACTAACAACATGGGTCAATAATTACTTTTTTAGAGTCGAGGTGTTTCAGTCGAAGTGACGAAGGTAAATAATTAAAGGAGGAAGCAAGATTTCTGTTTCTAATAGTTTCTCTACAGATAAGTGAAGGGGGGCTGATCACCCACTTGATGAATGCCAGTCAAAGACAGAGACAGAAGACGGCCAGCAGCCAATAAGAGGGGGACAACACCTGGAGAGCCAATAAGAAGACGACTCAACCTACATTCTTTAGAGAGACTCTGTTAGTGACTATATATTGCTATTAGGGCTGTCATTTTAACGAGTTACTTAGATTAATTAATTACACCGCAAATTAACGCGTCATAAAAATTAATGCAGATTAATCTGGATCCCAAACCCGCGAGGCGTTCAAAGACGCACTTATTTTCAAATGTCTAGCATTCACAAACCGTTTGTCCTACTATTTTTTTGGGATAATTTATTTACTAATATTTACTGTTTGGCTTCTCCCTAAGAAATAGTTTGTGACCAATAAGGTTCGTGAGGTATGCCTTAAGATCCTGCATCAAGTTATCCTGTTAACAAGGTAATTTCAAAATATCGTGTAAATGTTGACCCACTTTGCAACTTATGTCATCGTGCTGAAGAATCAATTGTTCATCTTTTTTGGGAATGTGCCCACACACAGATTTTTTGGACAGATATAACATTGTTTGTGAATGGAAAGCTTTCTATAGAAGTACAAATTGATCGTAAAGATATTATTTTTGGTATTGTTACGAAGAGTCTCCCCTCAAAAAAAGTTTTTGTGTTAAATTTAATATTGTTTTTAGCCAAATATCACATTCATAGCTGTAAGCATTTAAATCAAAAGCCAAAATTTATTGTATTTAAGTCACTGTGGTCCACGTATCTAATGTCCTTAAATTATTGCGCAAATGCTAAAGCCCAGAAGACCAAAAATGTATGCACAGAATATGAACTGTAAAAACATATTGAATATATATTTTATTTTTATACTTTTTGTTCTACACATGAAGTTTGAGCCTCGAGCTTTGTTTTTTTTTTGTTTTTTGTTATATATATTTTCAATAAAAAAAAAATAAAACTAGAACAAAAAAAAAAAAAAAAGAGAGAGGGCTGTTAAGAGGACTGCCATCTGCATCTCGTTTATTCACACGTCCTTTTTGAAAATCTACAGAAAATTAACCGTTTGCTCTAGCTCAATTCTGTAAAAAACAGGTAATTTTACACTCTTTACTGCATCAATGGTGTCATGTTTCAGCTTGGGGCTGCTCTGTACCAAAGAGCAACAGTTTGTGTGTTCAGAGCATGTTAAACTGAGAATACTCCACATCACAAAATTGAGTCCACATCGGGTAAAATGTGAACAGTAGCAAAAAACGTCCTAAAAATCAAATCAGCTTATCTTAGATTGACTAGATTTTGTAAAGATAGAACCATAACACTTTTTTTCATTTGTTCCTTATGCCTCAGGGTACCTAAAAATGTGTTGTATATATTCCCACCTTATTGTTAAATGTTTTTTAATGTCTTTTAATGTAATTTTAATGTCCCGGAATTCAAATTCTTTATTTTGGGACCCCTTGTGCACTGCTTAAGTATACTATACACTGGTACTGTTAAGGCTGTTTTCAGCCACTAATTTTTTGACAGCTGTAAAAAAAAATCAGATCAATATTTTCTTCTACCTTTTTCACATAAATCTCTTAATTCACTTCTGCCCTGATCAAAACTACCAAGCATTGACAAAATAATTAACAAATTTTAATACCTTAAGGGCAATTAAACTGAAAGAACATCACTGATTATGGGAGGGTTAAAGACGAAATGACCTATATTCTATATAAAAAGCCATCAGAAACCAGAGATTTTTTACGGGGTATCATGGTCTTGGATATTTCAAAGATGAGTGACATTGTTGACTTTAATGTCTTTTTATTTCTTGTGAAGCATCAATTTTTTTTCAAAAAGTAACGCTGGTGCTGTTAAGGCTGTTTTCAGCCACACATTTCAACTGCTCTAAAAACCCATCATATTGTATTTTTTTCTACTTTTTTCACTAAAATCTCTTAATTCACTTCTGTCCTTGTAAAAATTACCAAGCATTACAAAATAATTTAAACATTTTAACCTCTTAATGGCTATTTGAAGAAATATGGTATAGATTATTGGAAGGGTACAGCATCAAATGACCTATTTTTCGATATAAACATCATCAGAGACAGAAGATTTTTTACGTGACATCATAGTCTTAGATATCTCAAAGCTTTGTGGCATCATTGATTTTTAATAATTTCTTATTTTTTGTAGCATCAATTTTTTTTTTTGAAAAGTAACGCTGGTGCTGTTATGGCTGTTTTCAGCCACTAACTTTTAACTACGCCAAAAACCCATCGCATCAGTATTTTTTTCTACTTTTTTTTGCTAAAATCTCTTAATTCACTTCTGTCCTTGTCAAAATTACCAAGCATTAAAAATTAATTAATTTGTTTTACCCCTATTCTATACGAGATTCTTTTCTTTGTGTGGTTTTTCTCTCATTCCCTTTCAGTACCATTACATGGTAGTAAAATGCTGAGTCAGAATTCAACTTGAGGCCACAAAAAATAAAAACAAAGACAAAAAAGAAAGCAAACACACACACACACACACACACACACACACACACACACACACACACACACACACAAAAAAAAAGAAAACAACGAATTGGTGCATTAGTGTCACCATTGGAGTGTGAGGTAACGCGACCATTTTGCGGCTCAGAGTCAGAAGAATCATCTATGACCATCTCAAGAGCTTCAATGATGCTGAGCTTCCTCTCCATGTAGCTTTCAGCTGCTCTTCTCATCAGAAACTGATCATGAGGATGAGTGAAAGACCTGAGCGCGGGAATGGAGCAAGCAGGTGGCAGGTGCATAAGCACCCTCTACATTTTGTTTTTGTTAAGTCTGAGTGGACCCTTTGTAGTTCTAAGAGCTGGAGTAAATGTTTACATTATTTTCCAGGATCAATTCACAGAGGTCAGACCCATCATGTAATTTTTCTTTTTTCTCACCAACTCGACTCGACAAACAAAACACACAGCCTCAAGTTGAATTCTGACTCAGCATGTTACTACCATGTAATGGTACTGAAAGGGAATGAGAGAAAAACCACACACAGAAAAGAATCTAGTATGGAATAGGGGTAAAACAAATTTATTAATTTTTTAATGCTTGGTAATTTTGACAAGGACAGAAGTGGATTAAGAGATTTTAGCAAAAACAAAAAGTAGAAAAAAATACTGATGGGATGGGTTTTTTGTGTAGTTAAAAGTTAGTGGCTGAAAACAGCCGTAACAGCACCAGCGTTACTTTTTGAAAAAAAAATTGATGCTACAAAAAAATAAGAAATTATTAAAAATCAATGATGCGACAAATCTTTGACATATCTAAGACTATGATGTCACGTAAAAAATCTCTGGTTTCTAATGGCTTTTTATATAGAATATAGGTCATTTCGTCTTTAAGCAGATATGAGATTAAAATGTGATTAATTAGATTAATTAATTAAAAAGCCTGTAATTAATTAGATTAATTTTTTTAATCGCCTGACAGCACTAATTGCTATATATTTTAAGAACATAGCCCGTTTCTCTCCCACACTGATGCATGCTTTTATTTCCAGTCATATTGTACTGTATGCTATCTGATTTCTGGTCTTCCAAAAACAAATATCTCAAGCTTACAACTGTTACAGAACTCAGCAGCTCGTGTACTAACGAGGACTAGGAGGCAGGCACATACGACACAGGTTTTAAAATCGCTGCATTGGCTCCCTGTGTGTTTTAGGATTGATTTTAAGGTCCTTTTAATGGTTTTTAAATGTCTTAGGGGTCTTGGACCTTTTTATCTTTCAGAACTGCTTTTACCATATGAACCCTTGCGGACCCTGAGATCTTCTGGCACTGGCCTTTTAATAATAGCCAGAACACAAGCTTTTGGAGGCATCTTTCCAGCATTATGCTTGTCTGTGGAATAGCCTGCCAAAGGACCTGAAGGCTGCAGAGAACATTCATATTTTTAAAAGCAGGCTCAAGACCCACTTGTTTCATTTGGCTTTTAACTAACATCTTCTTTTATGTTATTTTGTATTTTTTATTTTTACTGCTTTAATTATTTACTCATTTTATGTATTACATTGTTCATATCATATTTTAGCACTTTTATTATCAATTCATTTTCCTAAGATATATCGTTTTATGTCTTACTTTATATCTCTTGTAGTTTTATGGTTTTGTACGATGTTTTTATTCCATATCTCCAGTGTTTCCTCAGCAGGGGGCCCATGGCTGGCTCTGGCTGGGATGTCTCTGCCAAGTGGTGAACATCAACTTGGGATTGATTGATTAAACATTTTGATGCAATATTTGACATATATAGGGCGCTGATTATAAAGCTCACACACTACAAAACTTTATACTAAACCTGATTGTTTTAAAACACTAAGGATGATCCCCTCTGCCCTCATGAACTCATCCCTCACACCCTGATTATGGATCTGGATTTAAGTCCATAAAATTCAGAATCCAAACATGGAAACACGTTCAGTTTGCAGAGCATCACACTGGTTATTTGAGTGAGTTGTTGAAGTGGTATGTACTTGTAAATGTGAGGTGTGTGTGTGTGTGTGCGTGTGTACATCTTACCACTGCGTGAATGTGTGGTATTGTCTACCAATCTATCCGTCTGATCTGAGGCCAGATACCAAAGCTTCTTACACCCTGCTGACACACACACACACACACACACACACACACACACACACACACACTCTCTGTCCAACTTCAACTTGGCAGCAGTTTACACCCACACAATCGTCCTCATCATTAGGCCAGCCGCCGTCTGTGAGAGGACCAGGGGCAGTGTGACCCCGGCCCGTGCCAGCATCACCCCACCCCTCTGCCCCTGCTGCAGCTCCACAGTCCACCAGTCATTGTTTCACTTTCTGCCACAGTCTGCTACACTCAGCATCTTTCAGGCGGTGATTAAAAGGAGGAGGCCACTTCAAGTTCAACACCAACCTGAACAAGAACACATTTAAAGAATGTGATTAAAGAAATTTTGGGTTAAAAACTTTGCGAGTTTACACTTTTTTTGTCAGAAAAGCATAAAAATATGCTGAAGCGAGAACAAAACTTTTTGACTTTGGTACTGGAAATGCTAAATGTCTCCCTTTAACTTCTTTAATGACCTCATGTCATCCTGAAACACATTTTGTAACATTGTTTTTTTCATCCTCCAAATAATCGGCCTAATAAGTTACTGATTGATTGGTCTAGAGTCATGTTCCATCCTGACCGGTGTTGGGAATAACGGCTTTAAAAATAGCGGCGTTACTAATGCTGTTACTTTTTCCAGTAATGGGTGATCTAGTTAATTACTATTTCATTTTTTCCCCCCTTGTCTGCATTGTCTTTTCAGCTGTTCACTGTGACTGATGACAGCGTTGAAAGGATCAATGCAATTTTTAATCTTTGCAGTGAGAAATATTTCAAGACAGTTAGGTTAAGAGTGATTCACTGCCAGTGACCTTCACCAACCCTCCCTTCATGCTACTCCATCAAATCAAACCTTATTATACACCTGATGTGAGCTGAAGGGTAGGGCTGTGTTAACTCCATGTAAAAGAAGGGGAATGGTGACGGAAAGCACAAAAGTAAAAAAACATGACCCTCACAGTGCTGCGAGTGTTCTCCAGGTGAGACAGGGATCTCTACAGGAGGTAGATGACTGCGTCATCCACCCCCATGTTTGGTTGGCATGCGAACTGCAGAGGATCCAGATGAGAGCTCACCATGGGGCGGAGGTTCCTCAGAACGATCCTCTCCAGGGTCTTCATCAGGTGAGAAGTGAGGGCCACAGGTCTGAAGTGGTTGCAAGACAAGACAAGACAAGGTCACGATCATTTCTGACAGATGTAAAAGTACGATCCTGACAATTTTCTGGATACTAAGATCTGGAATATGAAATATGTACTAGTAGCATATATATCTCCTAACTTTTAGCATAAATCAGAAGTTATAAGCTAGACTCAGGGAGTGGAGAGAGAGGGTCGGAGTCGTGAGGTTGTAATGAAGAAAGATAGTATATTATTTACAATATTTGCAACAATCATGGACGAACAATGACCAATGACCAGCCAGTCACAAAAATAACACAACTCAATAATTCAGTTCTTAGGTTCATTCAAGTTTTCCAGGAATCCGTGTGTAATAGTTTGGTTTATAGTTCAGCTTGTAGTTAAGTTTGTAGTTAAGTTTGTAGCTAAGTTTGTAGTTCAGTTCATAGTTTAGTTTATAGTTCAGTTCATAGTTCAGTTTATAGTTCAGTTCATAGTTCAGTTTATAGTTCAGTTCATAGTTCAGTTTATAGTTCAGTTTATAGTTCAGTTTATAGTTCAGTTCATAGTTCAGTTCAATGTCTATCTTCCCTTTAACTCAGCACAGGGCAGCAAATGGGTCCGTAGGTAGAAAGGAGTGAAACGAGTGATTGGGGGGAAAAGTGCAGAGTGCAAATGTGGCTGCTCAATGTGCTAGTTTGGTAAAAGGTATTGAGTATGTCAGGAAAAGAAAAGGATGGCTGCAAGGAAGCCTCCTACCAGCCCTACCAGAGCAGTATTGGTCCACAGAGATGAGATGAGATGAGATGAAGATGAAGATACATCCACAGCAGAAGGGTAAAGCAGTTGATGTTGAAATCAATAACAGTTTGCATCTAGATTCATAGATTCAATGTTCTTTTAGCTCGCAATCATCCTGGCCTGGATCAAAACAAGAACAGAACCAGTGTAAAATCTTTGTGGGCACAAAATTTCTGCACAATAAACAATGCAGGTTGCATTATTAAACACAGTGGGCTCTAATTTCGTGGCGCAGCGCAGGGGGCGCAAGCCTGGTGCAGTGCTAATTTCGTGCGGCGCACCGCCGTGCGCTGCCAATTTCACAATTTGGTAGACCGTCTGCACAGAGATGGGTGTGACAGCGCGCCAGGGGGAGTTGACGGCGCACCAGGGGGAGGAGTCAGCAGATTCATGTTGGTGCAGTGACAATTTCGTGCCAAAAAAGTGCGCTGAAAGCTCGCCAGCTCCAACCTGGTCTATCCTCGCACAAGGCGAAGCGCACGATCCGCAGCTGTAATTTGGTGACAGGCGCACATGTGCGCACATGTCATCAAAGCCTCAGAGGCAGATTTCCAGAGTGTCAGGCACATTTTAATGCAATAAACAATCACAGCAATCACTATTTAATGTAACCGTCTGAACCAGCATATACATTTGTATCTATATTAACTGTCCCGTCACATCTGATGTCAGATTAAAGCCGTTTGTCATAATGGAAAGTTAACCTGACGGCAGCTGGAAGTTTGATGAACATCTTACAATTAAACAATAAACAGCCTTAACATCTGATACTGAGTATATATCTGGTTCTCTCATTTCATTTCATTCAAAGAAAAGAGGGAGAGAAAAGAAGAAGTAAAAAGAGAGAAAATAAATGTATGTCACTCAGGATTTACCAGTGATTTCCCATATTTCTCTGTTTTAGTCTTTATTTTTAACCTGATCTAAAAAGATGGAGTACATTATTGTAAGGAGGATGAGGTGGAGACACTGGGGGAGTATACAGTATATCACCAGAGTTCTGCTATTTGGTGATGACAAACCAGGAGTGCAGGTGGATCAAAAGTATTCTGAATGGATAAGCCAGCTGTGTAACTGTCTCTTCATTTTGTACTCCTATTAATGACAAAGGAACAGATTACATCTGTCCCGGGAGCTGGCGCACACGGTGACGCGCGTTGTGTCCTCCGATGCGCCCCGCTGTCCATCGACCTGCTGCAGGCACAGCGGCTCTGACCGTCTCCGCTACCAGCACTCTCTCCGCGGTGCTGTAGATCAGTCAGACCAATCAGACGCTGCTCCTCGGCCGCAGGGCATTTAAAGGCGAGGAGAGGCGCTCATTTGATTGGTGAAAACAGCGCTCAGCTGTGTTGAACCCACTCACGACTTTTCTCCTCCCTCTCTGCCATTTGCACGGAGGGAGGCGTGGATGTGCACCTGTGCGCTCCTCTGCGCACCTGTGCGCTCCTCTGCGCCTTGACTGTGCCTCTCTTGGCACTGCAGGAAACTTGCAAAGTGTGCCGGTCACGCCCTGTCCGCGTGGCGAAGGCCAGCTCAGGGCAGGTGCGCCTGCGCTTGCACCTGGTCTACAAAATTAGAGCCCTTTGTGTCAGCCCCGCCTCTTGCCCAATGGCAGCTGGGATGGGCTCCAGCCACCCGGGACCCTGAACAGGATAAGTGGTATAGAAAATGGATGGATGGGTACAGAAAATGAATGAATGAATGAGCCACATTCACCAGAAAAGTCCAGAAAAAAATGTCTCATTTCTTAAAAGGCTTAAACGATGCCTGAGTTGTGATGAGAAACAAAAAAAAAATCTGCCATTGGGGCATGAAAAATGTGCTTGTTAAGTTTCTTGTGTTAAGACATTCAGATTTTAAGAAACTTAGCAAGCACATTTTTCTTTCTTTTGGCTGTAGTAATTTATTTAATTATTTAAGTGCCTGTGAGGAGTTTGAAAGTGATCTTGAAAAAGTCTCCCTTCTAGATATAGTTGGATAAGACTTTTTCTGTGTACTGTAATAAGATAACTTTGTTCAGATTTCAGTTTGGTTTTAATTATTTTGTAAGAACGAGTTATCTTTTGCAAACTGCATAAAGAATAAGAGCATACTGTGCAGTAGTGGATGTGGATAGCAACTGCTGATCTCAGTCACAATAAAATGCAGAAACTGGAGCACACTGCACCATTTGCTGCATTTTAGTGCTGCGCAAGCTTTTGTGCCTGGATACCCTTAAAGCAGTTTTCTTTGTGAGACCTTGAGATGGAGCAAATAGCAGGGGGTAAATTATGTGCAATTCTTGACGTAATAAGGGATAATAATCCCCTCTAAGTGAACTCACCCTCCTGTCCAAGTGAAGGTAGGGGTGTTTATATCTCATATCTCTATAAAACTGCCTCTTCTTTCGTTACATAAAGCTACTCCTCATGGTGGTTATGGTCATGATGACCAAGCCTGTGATGTCAGAGACAAAAAATAAAAAGGAAGAATGAAACTGAAGAGAAAGCTTTAACAGTGGATGATTCCACGAAGCAAAGAGCTGAGTCACAAAAAGAAACAGAAGGGAAAATGGCCTTGAGAGGAAATTTGGAAGGATGAAGGATGGGACATAAGTCTCATGGGTTTATAAGTTACAGGCCTGTTTTTAATACGTCTTCTTTATGGTATGAAGTTTTAGCAACACCATGCCAGCTTTTAGATGGCAGTTGAGCACACAATTTAAAACAACATTGACTTTAATAAAAACTGTGAAGTGAACCAAATTCACTTTTCATAGTATTTTTTTATTACCACTCATTTTAAACAAGTATTGGTAACAAGAAGCTGAAGAAGTTAAAAAGCTTAGTTTTTTCTGAGATGGGTCAACATAGAAAAATAAAGTTATCAGTAAGACATTTCTTTTTGATCACTTCAAACATGCCCAAATAAGCCCTGAGCTACTTGCTGCTTTATTCATTTCCAGAACATTTGTGGGTGACAACTCAGAATATTCAAACTCACCTAAGTTTCCATACTTTTCAGTGAAATATGCCAAACAAACAAACAAACAAACAAAAAAAAAATAAGAAAGAAAGAAAAAGAAAAACGGCTTCTTAATGTTTTAAGAAAATGGTTTCCACAAAACATTTTTTGGCAACAGGTTTCCATAATTATGTTTGAGTAAGACCAATTTATCATGTTTTTCAGTGCACAGCTCACAACAGCCCTGCACCTCCAGCTTCATCTGGGCACTTGATTTATCAAACTGAGGAGTCTTCAGTCAAACCAAAGACCTCACAGGATCTGCGTCCTTAAAGGTAAACCCTCTGAACTGATAATGACCTACTTGCTTCTCCTCACTAACAGGTGTTATGGTGAAACTGGTGTGCTGTATGCAATTTATTCTGAATAACGAAGATGTTACAGGTGCATACACCACAGTTAATGGTGCATCATATTCTCAGAGCTGACTGGATACAACCCGAGGGTTGTGTCGCTCTGTCTGCTGGCCTTTGTTGTGTTATCAGAGGAAGTCAGATATTCATTATTTTACTTCTGTACACATGTGGATAAAAACTCACCACAAAGCAGAACAAACTGTGTGCTGAGTTTGTGCTTTCTGGAAAAAAAGTAAATGAACACCACTTCATAAAGTCAAATGAAACTGTACAACCAATCAGTGTGACAATAAAAATAACCATCTTTGGTTCGCTTTCAATTGACATTTCCTGGCAGGAGCCTGACTGACAGATGTTTTCAGGTAAATTAAGCTGGGAAAACCCCCAAGTGGATTTTCTGCTTAGCAACACATAACAGGAAAGGCTGAGTGTATCTGGTGAGTTATTCTGTATGACGCATTTATTCAGATGGAACCATGGATGGCTTCTCATTTATCAACACATACCTGCTTTTGAAAACAGTTACAAACTGCACGTAGGTTGGTCCACCTTTGCAGATCACACACAGGGTTTGAACACCATCAAAGTAAATATTCAGAGCTTTATAACATGCAGAGCAGAGTGCGGCTCTATATCTCTTGCGAGGCACCATCCACCATAGGTTCCCTGGGAGTCTGGCCCATTTTCCCAGCATCCTCTCCCCTGTTAGCTGTCAAATCCCAGACCACCACCACTTTAAAGGACTCTATATATTCTCCTCCTCATCTTTATCTTGCTCTCTCTTTCACACTGTTGTATACGCCTCTACGCCCGGCAGAGTGATCCTACAGATTAAAAAAAACTGCCAAAGCTACTTTTTCATCATCTTCCAACATCTCCCCTGGTGTTTCATTTGTCGCCAAGCAGAGTTTTGGGCCATTGCTTGTGTGCAGTGCAGGGCCTCTCTCAGTGCAACAGTGGGGGAACTGTATAGCACAGAGCTCCTGCTGTGTTTTGTTTTGTCTTTTTCTGCTCCAGGCTGTGTGCATTCATCTCCATGTACTGCCCGCGCGGCCACAGTCACCACGCTGTCGCCCTGTTAGAGCTCAGTGAAAATGTACTCCTGCACCCTCTCAGGCCAACTAATTATGGACTTTGATTATTCCCATTTTGTTTTACTGAGTGTGTCTCCGACGCCAACAGGCGGGCCGGCAGAAAGGCCAGCACCATTGATTGTCTCAGTTTCGGGCCTAATTGAGCCAAATGGGAATGGCTGTTGCCAGAGTTCACTCTTCTCCAGTGTTTACACGCTGATCCACCAGAGAGACATTCATTACCGCCTCGCTGAAAACTCCACTAGACAAGCTCACACAAACACACATTTACACTCACATTTTGTAGTCATGTTGATAAAGGGTTGAAGTTCTCAGTGGCCTGCGCATACAGCTGGGCCTGCAGATGCTACTGGGAATAACACTGTTTTCTAATGGAGCTCCATCACACAGCCATTATTTCCATCTCTGTCGCTTTTTCAACATCACAGTCTGAATGTTTGCCCCTGTTTGGCCCACACCGGCTTATTATTGCATATGAGTTAGTGTGCAGATTCATGTGTACACATTCATGTCCATGAAAGCGTTGTGCTAATCGTGGTCAAGCTATTTGGGTCATGACAGAGAGGGTGATGACCCCCGACTCCCTTGAATCTGCAGTCCTTGTGTCATCAATACAGAGTCTTGTCTTTAAAGTGAAAGAAACAATTTTTAAACTGATCTGCAGTTGTTTTTAAAAAGTCGACATGAAGCTTGTATCAAACCTGTCTTTCTAAAAACTTTTTTAGCCCCTAAAACAGTGATCATCTGCTGGAACTATCCAATCCGGCCCGCGACTGGATCCTAAAGTTGTGAGGATTAAAGAGAAAATATCATGTGCTCCACACTACTAAAGCAAATGAACACAGCAACAATTAAGACTCAGTCAGTAATCACCACCATTTATGACTCTTTTTGGGCTACATTCAAAAATAAAGTCAGACTCTCTAACATTTATTCATAGTATATGCATACAAATATACTTTGATTGACAGTTGTTCCTAAGCAGTTCACAGAATCTGAAAACTTCAAATGGTTTGTGAAAGCTGAGACTGTGCTCTTTCAGGCGATATACAGTATTGATGGTAATTTCACTCAGGCATTTAAAGTAATACTCCGGGATGGAACAAGTTGGGTCCTATCACAAGGTTTAGGGCAGAAATGACCCCTACAGCAGTGTTTTTGTGCAGCAGAAGCCCAGGGCGCTCGCACCAAACACCCCCTCCCTGCTCCTCTGCTGGTTTCCTCTGCACTCAGACGGGGCCATATTTTACTTGACCAAAAACACAAATAAACGACTCCCACTGAAAAACTCTGATATCGGTCTGCATTCACGCTTTATTTAGAGAATTTTCAGCGCGTTACTTTCACACAAAAACACCGCTAAATAAGGCTCTAGTCCTGGCATACTGGGAACCCCCCCTGTTTTGGACCAGCCCCTTTTGCATATAAATATCGATCGCAGCCCCCAGGTGAAAAAAACTGACTGTATGCGGTAAGAAACCAAAAACAACAACAACAACAAAAACTCCCTGTCAGGTGGCTCAAATGATCTAAATAATTCTTACAATTACCAGTGTGTTTGAAATTTACTGACTTATTCATGACAGTTGAAAATTTCAGACTTGAAATACTTCCTCAGTGACAGCCAGTCAGCATGGAGATCCTCTGCTGACACATGACCAGCAGAAGTTCATTTACCTTTAAAATACAGCAATCACACAAACACATATTTACACTCACATTGTTACGGTTGCAGCTGCATCATAAGTGGGTATGTGAGGTTTCCCTGTCCGTGTAGTAGTGCCTGGGTGTGTGTGTGTGTGTGTCTGAGTGCGCTTGCGTGAGAGGGTGCTGCCTACAGGTACGCTGCGATTGGTGGAGGAGCAGGTTCTGCAGGACCAATCGGCGTAGAGCGGCGGGCTCAAGAGGCTGCAGACGCGGGTGCTGACACTTAGGTAAGCTTTACACGAGTATGAATTTCTACGACTCCGGTAAAATAAACTATCGATCCGGTGAAAATGACACACGGAGACGCGCAATTGTCCATGACTCCACATCTTTTTTGAAAACGGGTCTGCAGGTGGATATCTACGTATTCGTCTTCATGCCGTGTTTAGTATAAACAGAGAAGTCCGGAGAAGACGGTGACCTCATAGCACCCCTCCTACTCCCCGCCCCCCCACCCACGTTGTCACACAACAACAACAACAACAATGGCGACAGGCGGACTGATTCTGATATTGTTCCAGCAGCTTCAAATATTGCTTCGACTATTATATCAACATTTTCACAGAGAGCATGAACAACACCAGCTACGGCAACAACAACAACAACAGTGCTCATGCAGAGACGCAGCATGTTACGCGTGCATGAGCACTTGTTGACGTGGAATCCGCCTCGGAGCAGAACCACACGGGCAACCCAACGACAGTTTTGCGTTGTCATGTAAATGCACAAGCCTATGTACAATACGATGTGTAAACAGCGATACATGTTTTGATGCCGACGCCAAGATGATACGGGGCCGTCCTCGTGTGAGAAGGGCCTTAGATAGATGCTTTTGTCAGGCTGTTGATCATGTGTGATAGTGGGAGGTAAACTGCCTCAACTGTGTGTAAATTGTATGGGGCTGGGGGAGCTGAATCAGAGTTTTGGTTGAATTGGTTATTTTGTTGTTTCACCCGCTCTAAGTTAGAGTTGCTTTAAGTTGTAGATTTGTGCCTTTTGAGTAGCCACCTCCTCCCCATTTGTTTCAAATGATCAGCTCGTCATCAAGCTCTGCTTAAGCCTGATAATGAGCTGATCATTTGAATCAGGTGTGCTGGAGTGGGGTAACATGTAAAACATGCAGGGAAGGGGGTCCCCAAGACCAGGATTGGGAAACACTGGTTTACAAGATTTGTCACACAAAGCCACCAAAAAAATGTTAAATACAAAAGGAAAACAACATTTATTACTTTATGGATTAAAAATGGCATACTCACATCTTATACACTTACCTAACTTATCATTCGTGTAAAAAGTATGCTGGCTTAGAGCTATCATAGAAGGGAAAATCTCATCAAAAAGTTAATAAAATTAACTCTGCAATCATCTTCCAACTGTACAAACTGGTTATTGCCATGTATTTCAATTGGTCTTAGAAATGAATTGAGCTGCAAGTATTTACGACTGTGACTTTGCTGACCCAACTACAGCAGCCTTACAGGGTGAAAAAAAAAAAAAACTTAGTTACATCTGATAAATGATTAATTTGTTGACTTCTTTGTGCTAGTCCTGAAGTGTCAGACCGTTCTCTAAACTTATTTCTTTAAAAACACTCAACCGCCAGGTCAAAGGGAAACGTTTCATGATCCACCAGAGCTACAAGCTCCACAACCTCATTTCCCATGTTGTGTCATGTTGGGTTGAAGCACCGCTGGCACACAGCCGCCGTGTCTAAGCCCTGATAGAGCACAAGGAGAGAAATATAAATCCTGAGAGATAAATCCGTGCCACCTGTGAGCCTGGAAGGATGACACCAAACTGTATTTCATCAAGGTCTCATTCATCGAGGTTGGATTATCAGGGAGAGTAAGTGATGCAAACGGAATACAATGCCAGCTCTGCTTACATACGGATGATATGATTAAGGTGCTGTAAGCCCTTTGACACTGACACACAGGCAGCTGGTGCATGTTTACAGCTTATATCTGTGAGAGTGCCACAGTCAGGCTGTGTCTTTGTCTGCTCTGAGTGCGTGGAAACACAGAGGGAGACTTGGACTGTGTGATACGTCGGTGAAAGCGTGGAGATAATTCACATCTTTCTGAAAGATCTGTTCTCAGCATGGTCATTCAAATGAAACAATTCTTTCATAAGACAACCACAGTGATCAGTATGTCATTATAAAGGAGCAGAAAATATCCCTTTTCCTAAACGTGGGCTCATTTTCTCTGACAGGCACTAATAGAGTGGAGTGGGGACTTTTCAGCTGGCCAACTTCAGAGCAGACCATTATCCTGTAGCCTCACAGAGGAGTGCGAACACTGTCTCTGATAACCTGAGTGGCAGTGATAGAAATGAACAATTATCATACCACATGTCTCCACTCCCATTGATAAAAAGACCTTTTAATAGGGGCGATTACTGTAACCATGTGCAATTTAACCTGATCGACTCCATGGCTGATGGGACTTTAATACTGGGAAGACTCTGCCCACCCGAAAGGCTCAGGCTCGTATTGATTATGGCAGCATTAAACATTTAAGTAATCACTGCACTTAGTTAAATGATTGTGTAATGAATAACAGATGAGATAGATCGTGGACAGATAACGAATGGTCCGGGGAATAATATCAGGTCAGGTGATACTTAAGTGTGCTTCTGTGTCCACAAGGACGGGCTTTTTAAAGCTGCACCAACTGTCTCACTTTCTGTCTCATGAATCAGGGCACTTGATAAAGGGTACAGTACACACACACACACACACACACACACACACACACACACACACACACACACACACACACACACACACACACACGAACAGAATGTACAGGAACCATCAGGGATTTAATCAATTCACATTACTCTTGTGGACTGTTCAATGTGAGTGAAGCACTTATCCCCCAGAGTCACACGGCTGTAGGCCTGTTTGATTAACTACAGCTGCAAACCAGGATTCTCTGCACTAAATAAAAGACACTCTATTCCTTTTTACTCTGCCTTCTATTCTCTTTCTATTTTCTAATCTTTCCCTCAGTGGTCAGCCTCATATTAATGAACTCCAGTGACATGAAAAGTAATGGACATATACAAAAAAATGTAAACATGCATATACAAACCAAATTCACAATAGCATAAACACTGAACAGTCACTTTATTCAGTCACTGTTCAGCAGCTTGTTAGAAAAATATCAAATAAGCCAATCAATGGCAGTATTGAAGCTATGGTCTACGATCTGAAACCCTGTTTGGCAGATGAGACACATCTGAAAAACGCAGCCTCACTCACCCCTCCCCTCCATGTTCCAAGATCCCGCCCCCCAGCTTGTATGGCCCTTCTTCGCCTCCTAACAACACGCCCCCTCCCACAGAGCAAGAAGCCAGCCGGCAGAAAATGTAGCTAACAAGACATTCATCCTTCTTGTAACACACAGTGGTTGCTTTTTCAATTGGACCGGCGCGATCAAAACCATGAATTAGCCGGCGAAGCAGGTCTGGTGTTGCCACTGCCAGCTGATCAGAGCAAAGCTGACTGTGGGCGAGGCTTTACCTTTCACAGCATGTCTTCACCAGCTCAGTTTACAATGCTAAAGATGTGTGGCTAACTTATGCTAAAATCTATCGTTCCGACCAGCAGTGTTCAGTCATTAGCCAGTACAGGCACAGACTAACCAGAGTTACTCAGCTGACATCTCCCACTGTGGTAAACAAAGTCATTACCTGTTGCGGTGAATAGCTGTTTGCCAGCTGATGCGTGAAGCGCAGCCTCGGTTTCCCCATGACGCGCACAACACACAACCAAAATCAGTCTGAGATTTCTGTGGTTTTTAAGGAAGCACTCACCAGAGCAGGTAGGCACCTGTATCCATCCTGGAGCGGTCCTGGTGGGTTTTTAAGTAGTTCAGAATGAGTTCAGCTACAGTGGGAGTAATAGTATCCACTGTTAAAGCTAATTAGTTTGTGTTTAGGACCAGCCCTCCCCCTCCAGATTGAACGGAGCAGCACTGCGCAGTGTGCTGCTTCCAGTGAGGTTTGACAATCGGAGCAAGACCACGGCACTTCGCTTTGCTGCGCTGCGCGGCGCAGCACTGCGCCGCGCAGCACTGCGCCGCGCAGCGCATGCGGTGGAATTTAGGGGTAAAGAGTGTCGTGGCTCACACACAGGCAGCGCTGTATCCAAGACGTTTGTCGAATGCTTGAAGATTGGAATATTTCAAAATAAGCCGTGCATGTTGTGGTCCGAGACAACAGGGCAAACATTATTAAAGCCATGGCAGCTGCCCAACTCCCAAGTATGAGTTGCGCCGCTCACACACTCCAGCTGGCCGTTAAGGAGGGCCTTCTTTCCCAGAGAAGTGTTCAAGACGCAGTCACTGTTGGAAGAAAAATTGTTGGGCACTCAAAACATTCCCCGTTAGCTTGTTCTCAAGACATCCAGCTAGAAATCAACCAAGACGTTAAACGTCTCCAATAAGACATATGGACCATAGACTGTATATAGAGTGGACAGTGTGGCTCCACCATTTATCATTGTACGGTTTTAGAGTCAAAATATTCCCGTCTCAGGCGCCACCATTGTAGCAGTTTGCAGCCAGATTCTGCACAGTAGAGACGATGAGGGATTCTGGAAGAATCTGAGTGGAGCTGGGTGACAAAATTAATAATTATTTTTTTTATTTCTAGAGTCTAATCACTTCCTGACTCTACCTCCCGACATATTTTAGAATCCCCGAAATAAGACATGAGAAGCAGCTGTCAATCATCGTTGAACGTTACATAAAGCCTAATTTTTAACCTCTTATAACTAATCAAAACGAAACTTTTCAGAAAAAAAGAGGATTTGGATACAAGACAGCCAAATAATATCTTCAAATCACCACAACAATCGGACGTGAGAAACATTTCTATGAGGTGTATTAATTTTTTAAAGTTTGACCACAGCCCATCTGGAATGGCTGGAAAGCCGTACTTTTAAACCTATACTGCAATCAGCCACCAGGGGGACCAGTTTTTGTGGAGACCTCACATCGATCCGAGCAAGCAGACGTCCATTTTTTTTACAGTCTATGGTACAGACCCGTTGGAATAGTACGTTTTACATGCTGCAGTCCCTTATCGAGTGAATACGAGCCCTAGTGTTAGACGGATCACAACACCAACTCCCTGACACCCTCAGTGCAAACCAGTGGAATCTACTTGAAAAGTGCATCATCATATTGGCTCCCCTACATTTTTATTTTCTTTTTCTCCTCGTTTATATTGATATGTATTGAATTGTACTTCCTTTGTTCGGTGTCTTTGCATAATTTATATTATTGGGTCATTCTACAATTAGAGTACATTTCATGTCAACCAAAAACTCAAGATATCATTTTTCTCTTTTGATAAATAAACTAGACATTTCTACACTCCCTTAATGTGCTAAGTTAATTAATAGGCAAGCTTAAGCTCAAATGGCTTTTAAAATATTTTAATGATAATGAACATTTGACTCGTGATTTTTTCAACTTAACAAAATGTTGTTTCATATGAAACATATTTCAAATACTATAAATTTCTCAACAAATCTGTTTGAAAGCCTCTATATACCAGGGGTTTTTACTTCATCTTTCCAACTGATTGAAAAATGTGAATTTTGAGCTTCATAACAGGGATATTATGGGATACTCTGATGATGGATGCAACCTTTTTTTTTTTTTTAACATAAATTCACATTACACTGAATTTCTAGTTATTCACAATTTTTATATAAGACTTCCTTCTCCAGAGATATCCCACATCTTTTTTTGTTACAGTGTATCCAACATTTCAGAGATTTATGACACAAAAAACACGCGTAACTCAGTTAACATAAGTTTCTTGGACAGACACATAGTGGACGATTTAATGTATATAAATGAGAAAGATATATTTTTAAACGTTTCTCATATTTCAATAAATATTTTTGAACAATTTTTAAAAAATGGTACATCTTTTTTTAAAGGTTTATTTGGAGTGCAAAACCTGCAGTGCAGCAAATCAGACAGCAAACAAACAACAAAGTCCAGTATAGTATATCCAATTTTGGAAAAAAAAAGATGGCATTTGTTGACTTTTTTGTATTAAAGAGAAATGTGTCTTGATAAAAATTTGATCACTGGTTGAAGTTATTACTTAATAAAATGTATAACCACAGTCAATGGACATGCCATGTACCCCTAATTATAGAATGACCCTATTATTCTGTCAAAGGTGAGCCACGCAGATGCATCAGCGTCAGATGTGATCACTGGTGTGACTGTCCTGCTGCAGTTTCTGGCCAAAGAGACAGAGGATGATCGCGGGATAAGAACAATGACAGAAATCTTGCTGCAGGCTATGAAACGACGCTTCAGGGACACGGAGGACAACCCGCTCTTCTGCATTGCAACCATACTGGATCCAAGGTAACAACAACAGCCATATTTAATTAAGAAGTTGCCACTTCCAATTCATAGGTTTTACTTTTATTATTCTTATTTTTTTTTTTTTTAATTTTGCAGTTTCAAAGATCAGTATTTATTAGACACCAACAGTGCCAGGATGGCTAAGCAGATGGTCATCCGGGAGCTCCAGAAAATGTCCAGTGGGGATGTAGAACAGAGGGAGGCGCAGACCCAGGAGGACACAGGGGAGCCTCCTGCCAGACGATCATGGAAGGACAAGCCCCCAAGCAGTCTGTATCGTTTCTATGACAAAACAGCTGAAGAAGTCCGTGCATCACAATCGTCACATGGCAGCACTCCTCTAATGACAGATGCCACCCAGCTAGATATATACATTAGAGAGGTCCCCATTAAACGAGAAAGCAGTCCACTCCAGTACTGGCCTAGGAACAGAGAGCGATTTCCTAGGCTGGCACAATTTACCCTTTGTCAAGCTACACCCGCCTGTGCTTGGTCGGACAACTGCGCGGGTTCCAATCCGTTTTCCCATCCGCTCCCATTGTACAGACCAGTTTTTATATCTGCTCGTATCGTGGTTTTGTGTACACATGTGCACTCCATAACAACAACATCGCGTTGAGGGAAGTCTTAGTGCTGTATAGTTAATTTGCAAAATGTTTTCCAACCTGAAAACGATGTTTTTTTTAGCTTAGCAGCATGGCAGCTCAAACAAGGGCTGCTTGCAGCCTTCCAACAACAGACCTACCTTTAGAAACCATCTGTAACTATTTTTTAAGCCAGGGCACTCAAATATCTTCTAAATGTCGACAACAGGGCCTCGAATACGCATTGGAAAGTTATGTACATGACATAACATTCACAGCTACTTCCATACATGCAAAATGCTACAAATCTATGGGAAAAAGAGAGAAACCTCATTCACTTTCTGTCAATGTAACTCCCGACAGAAGGATCACTGGTCAATACTGCAAAAGTACAGCATGGTGAGTAGCCTAACTAAATCCAATCATATTACATTATACAGCTCGTAATAGTCCATTCAATATTTATTCTACATACCCCAGAAACTATATTTATTCATGCTAAGAATAATTAATCATTGATATATAGCTACATACCAGCAACTTTATTTATTCAATATCACATGCTAAAATTCACTTATCACGTCTACTTTACTGGGCTGCTGGTTACTGTTCCCATGTTGCTGGGTTAATGTATACAATAGACCTCCAGCGTGGTCAGTGTTTGTCCGACCGCATAAAAAAACAGTGGGTGGTGACAGAAAAGGATTTTTCTGATTAGACAGTCAGGGACCAATCAGAAGGCTGACAAAAGGGTGAATTGGCACAATTGGCACAAAGATACCTTTTGGCACCATGCAGCAGTGTAGGAAGTGAACGCCTTTTCAGTGCAGCCGCAAACATCCTTGATAAAAAGAGAATTAGGCTCAGTGCTGAGCACACAGAGATGCTTCTTTTAGTGAAAAATAACCTGCCTCTCACCTTTCCAGAAGCTTCTCCCTGAACAAGAGAGTGAGACTTAGATAGCACAGACTGTTTAATGTCATACATGCACACTAAGAGAGTCACAGTAGGCTATGTTTATTTTATATTTTTATTTATTTATTGGTAGCTTTTAAAAGCATATTAATGCTGTTTGTACATTTATTTATTTTGCTCATTTGTTTATTTATTTTAATATTAATGTAAAGTACATTTAATGGGAGTTTCCTTTTTACTTTTTATTTTACATTGTGCTGTGCTGTGCTTGTTGAAGTTTAAGTTTTCTAAAAATTAAAGTTAAAGTTCTCATAAGAATCATCAGGGTTAATTATTGTGGTAATTGAACATAATATAACCAGTACAAGGCATAACAATTAAATTAAATTTGCGTTCAAACGGGGTCAAATAAGTGGTTACTCAAAGATAAAAAAGTACCTGCATCGGTACTCGGTATCGGCAAGTACTCAAAATTGAGTACTCGTACTCGGTGGGGAAAAAAACATATCAAAACATCACTACTTATTACGCACCCTTTGAGTATTTTGTGACAAATATATGCGCCCATCCTGTTTGTGACTGTGGAGAGGCAGACGGGACGCCGATGGGCGATCCACATCAACTTATTTGGAGAGTGAGAAGCACTTTCGGTGGCCATAAATGCTTGAGAAGTTGTTTCACTCTTACCTGGGGAAAGTTAAGTCCCATTTTGTGCTGTAACGCTCTTTATTCCAAGAGCTGAACCCTCTGTTTATGGCATAAATTTATAACATACTGACAAGCAGAGGCGTGCCCAGACTTTTAGACTGGGGTGCCCCAACCCAGGCTCTGACTTATGCAGGGAGCCATGAATTGAGCTTCTTGTACTTTCACTGACTGCTTTTTGTTAAATCAACACATCACTGCTCCAGCATCTGGCAAAAATAGAGTTTTTGCGTGCCTCCTGCTGGACCACAATGGATACATTGACTCACAACTCACGAACTGACATGCACTGTCTCTGTGCTGCTGTGCCTGTAGCTGAAATAATACATTCCAATATTTATACGGTGCAGCTGAACCCAGGATGGAGCTTTGGCTAAACAACTCATGCAGATTATGGTGTACTGTTAACTCTGACTCTGCCTTTTTTTCCCTTTGGTCTTGGTCTATCTCAGTCTAAGTCTTGTCTTGGTCTCAGTACCCTCTGGTCTTGGTAATGTCATGGTCTCGGCTGAGGCAGTCCTTACGACTCATCTAGTATTTAGTCATGTAGTCATGAAGACGTGGAGAAGAAGAGCTGATGGAGTACAAACTGAGCATCAGGATGGGAAATGAAGGGGATTTTGCACATGGTATGGTGGTTGGTCTTAGTATTTGAAAAACTGATGATCTATTAGAATTTTAACCCACAACCTTCTCTGGTTTACAAAGAATAATCCCAAACAGAGCAGAAATCCAGTGAGCAGCAGGTCTCTGGGCGGAGATTCAGAAGGGCTACAGTAGCAGAAGACCAGGAAGTACAGAAAGCTCACCAGAACTGGACCATAGAAGACTGAAAACCATTGTCTGGTCTGATGGGACTGGATTTCTGCTCCACATTGAGATGGTTGGATCAGGATTTGGAGGAAACAACATGAAAGCATGGATTCATCCTACTTTGAATCAACACTTCAGCTGATGCTTGTGTGACGAAGTGGGGGACTCAGTTTTAGCCTGAGAGCTCTGCTTCCTGGACTTAACATCAGCTTCATTTTGCAACACTGGGTGATGTTTGTTGAAACCTGGATGCTGAGTGAAGTCTTTAGTTTCCTGTTTGGTGTTTAAATTGTGTTCCTCTCTTCTGTTCTGTCTGTCTATGTGTGTTGCTTTAAGCTGTAGTGTGTGTGCAGAGCTCAGGGTCTCTGTACGTATGCTCTGCTTAAGGCTTTAGTGACGTCTGCTTTAAATATCGAGAATTACTGAGAGTTTAAGGTCAGTATGGCCTTTTTACATATGTGTAGACACACATCACTAACTGCGTGTGTGTGTGTGTCTGTGTGTCTGTGTGTCTGTGTTTGAGAAGGACACCCTCTTCAATCACTTGATGTAAATGGGCTGCAGCCCGTTTGCAATTTACAACACAGTGCTGTCTTGTCTGACAAATTTGGCTCTGTCTGTGTGTTTATCATGTCAAGATGACTTCACTCTTGTCCCTCTTTAGCCCCGCTGTCTCTTCCATCCACACACATTTCGCTTGAAGCCCTCATTTCCTTGTTGAGTGGGGGTGGGGGGCGAGCAGCAAAGACAGCTCAGTAATTAGTTCTCGAGCATGCTCTTGCTAAATATTCCTGCCTAATGACAAGGCCAAGCGGGTGCACTACGCCCAGCAGCCCTGAGGTTCAGTCAGACTCCGAGAGCATAATCCAAACTTGCAGGAAAACTGCGGCATGATGCAAAGTATAAATAAATAAGTTTGTGGATAAATAAAAGAAGCTGGATGTTAGGGCACGCTTTGAAATGTACATCAAAAGCAGTGATCTGTCAGCCATCAATAGTTCTTCCATGGGGAAGCCTCCCTCTTTCTCTCCTTCTTTCTCCTTCTCTCTTTCTCTCATTTAGTTTAATGATTGCCTCCTGCTACCCAGGGGAGCCATAGAAACCAAGTCTATTACTTCCTACCGCACTTGACTCCTACCAATATGAGAGACTTAGTAGCGTCAAGACCTACCTTGTGTTAACTCGTGTAGTCTATTAGGCAGACTCCAATTCTGTGCAGCCGCACGCCTCGGTACAAGGGAGCCCCTGAGAAACATTACCCATGCCGAATGGCTCTGAGGAGAATCACCATTCGGCTGCATGAAAATGGGAGTAATGAAAAAAAATTCTAGTGTGCGCATAAAGGAAGTTAATAGAGGAAGAGAAAACTAATGAGCAAACAAACAAACAAACAAACCCAGCAGGTTTGATGGGTGATATGGGATCAACATTTTTAAAAGCCTCTTTCAGAGATGGATGTGGACGAACACATCCACACTCAAAAACAGCACTTGGCAGGTCTATGAATTGACTTGAATAAAGTGAGATCATGTAACACAATAAGATCACAATGGATGTAACATGTTAAAGAACACTCAAAAAACAAAACAAAACAAAAACGCTTTGGACGAGCTCAAATAAATTGTGTTCAGGATTTCCATCCAGTAATTATATGAAGCCTCAACTCAAACTTAGTACATCCATACAGTATAACAGAAATGAGATCGTCCAACTCATTTATTACAAATAAGGTCAAGATGAAATAATTGTACCCACTAAGTTAAATTGATTTACATTTATCCAACTCAAACCATTGTGATTAAATGTAAATTTAAACCAAAAACCAGCCTGAGATTGATCTTGTTAAAACAACCAAAAAGCATAACCTGGTTGAAGTAATATAATTTTTTGAATAATAACGCTTCAATGTTTTTAAGTTCAGGTTTCCAAAGTATTTTCCTGTATTATATCGATTTGATATTCAGTGTTGCTATCTTGATGCTACATTTTGACCTAACTGAAACAAATCAGTTGAGTTTCTGTTTGAACTGTGTGTCTGACTTTTGTTCCTAGGTGCTCCTTTACATTTGAAGAAAATGAAGGGATTTTTTGGTGCTCTGTAACTGTGAGTGAGGAGGAAATACAATGGTTATGAGACCCTGCTGTACATCAAGAGAATGTGTTGGGGGCACAGGCTAACTATGCTTCACATGACACAGACTGGCACAATAGAATAGAATAGAATAGAATAGAATAGAATAGAAAATACTCTATTTATCCCCGAGGGGAAATTCAGGAGTCACAGCAGCATTTAAGAAAACAAAAGTAAGAAAGAGTATAGAAAGTGCAAAAAGATCCATAAGAAAACAGATGACGACATCCTGTCCACCACTCTCCAGCCCAGCCAGTCTCCACCTCCACAGGGTCCAGGACTGAGTCTCCCCAGCAGTCTGTTCAGTCTCTGTCTCCTGGATCCTGTCTGCTCACAGCAGGTGAAGCTCCTCCAATGTGGCGCCTGCGTCTGATGTCAGCTCCGTCAGCCATGTCTGTGAACGGCACGATGCCGCTGGGCTAGCACGGCTAGCTCGTCCATCTTATTGGAGATAGATCTTACGTTCCCAACAACGATGGAAGGAAGGACAGGTCCATGTCGTCACCTCCTCCTCCTTACCTTGAGGGAAATCATCAAGCCCTACACTAGTTAGCATTGACATGCTACAGGCTGCTAACAGCTAATTTCACATCTAAACAATGCAGCCATGGTTACATGTAGGATCTCCAGACAAACATAGGAGAAAAGTAGTAAAAATATCACTGAAGACACAAAAAGTTTGGTGTTCATGACCAACAATGAACCTTACAAAGTAATGATCCACTCCAAATACTAAGATGACGAAAAAGAGACGAAAAAATTACAAGAAACTGACAAAGAAGAGAGAGCTACGGCAACAAGCAGCTACTTGGGCAGCCCCTAGCAACGCAAAAAAAAAAAAAAAGTGAGGCACGAACTAGCTGTTTGTGCATAATCATCACATCATCCTAATGTGCAGCAGGGTCTTATATCCACTGTGTTGTCTCCTCACTCACGGTTATGCAACATCATGTAAAGAAGCTTTTTTTTGGAAGTGTTGTTACTGAGAGTGTTAGGATTAAGGTCCTGTAGTAAAAATGCCAACCAGGTTTTGTCTTTCTATCTTAGGGTGGTGTTTAGCTTGCCTAAATTTACAATAAATCACATTGGTTTGAGTTGGACAAACGGAAATCAACTTCATTAAGTAGGTTCAATAATTTCATCTTGACTTTATTTGTTATAAATAGAATAGAATAGACTAGAAAAGAATAGAATAGAATAGAATAGAATAGAATAGAATAGAACTTTATTGTCATTGCAACAAGTACAACAAAATTGAAGTCACAGTAGCAATCAAGAAAACAAAAGTTAGAAAGTGTGTAGAAAGTGCAAAAAGGTCCATAAGAAAATAGATGCTGACAGCTTGTCCACCACTCTCCAGCCCAGCCAGTCTCCACCTCCACAGGGTCCAGGACTGAGCCTCCCCAGCAGTCTGTTCAGTCTCTGTCCCCTGGATCCTGTCTGCCCACAGCAGGTGAAGCTCCTCCAATGTGGCGGTGGTGTCTGTGTTAGCTCTGTTAGCCATGTCTGTGAATAGCATGATGCTATTCTGCCCTCTGGTATTCCCTCTGTTGCTGCGTTAGCATGGCTAGCGCGTCCATCTTATTGGAGATAAATCTTACGTTCCCAACAACGATGGATGGAAGGGCAGGTCCATGTCGTCACTTCTTAGCTCACACCTGAGAACCATCATGTCGTCCAAACCTCCTTCTTCTTAACTTATGGGAAGACATCAGGCCTTACACCAGTTAGCATTGGCATGCTACAGGCTGCTAACAGCTAATTTCACATGTAAACAATGCAGCCATGGTTACATGTAGGATCTCCAGACAAACACAGGAGAAAAGTAGTAAAAATATCACTGAAGCCACAAAAAGTTTGGTGTCCATGACCAACAATGAACCATACAAAGTGATGATCCACTCCAAATACAAAGATGACGAAAAAGAGACGAAAAAAATTACAAGAAACGGACAAAGAAGAGAGAGCTGCTGCTGCAAAAAAGGCAGCCATAGCCAAAAGGGTGGGGCCTAGCAACCAGTTGTCCAATGAGTTGGACAAACTCATTTTTATTATATTGCATGGATTTGCTAAGTTTGAGATGGGGCTTTATATATTCACTGGATGGAAATCCTGCCCACAATTTAGAAAAGTTCATCCAGTGAGTTATTTTTTTTAATGCAGGTCCGTTCACACTAGCACTGCTGTGCCATCCCTGTGTTGGACTGGTTGGGTGCTGCACATCCAGATGCTCACCTCTTCTCTCTCCTCCTGCAGCTGGGTGCCGTGTGTTTCAGCCTCTCAGGGCTCAGGTGTTAATTTATGCTACTGCACCACTTTTCCCCCTGACTACCCACAGCCTGACCCTGGACCAGCATGCCTCCCCTCCCCTCCCCTCCCCGAGTGGCTACACCGCTGTCCAAGCAGACCTATTGCATTCATCAAACTAGGACCTCCTGCTTAATTGGCTGCAGGAAGGGAAGATGAGATAGAAGTAAAGTAGAAATGATAAAAAAGAGCTTTTTGACAGATGTGCGGCAGCAGGACTCTTATGATGGTGACGTGCGCGGGATAACCCGTCTGTGGTGGTACATCACAGATGATTATCATGATGGAAATACTTGCATCATGTAGCAAAAAGCCAGCAAACAAAGGAGTGGTGAAACAAAAGCAAAGAAAAAAACACTAACAACATGTGAGTGAGACAAAGAGTCGATGGATGTTGCATCAAAACATTAGCCATGAATCAAGAAACAACAATCAGAGCTTGAGTCTGTTGGATGAAATCTTTGTTGTGCACAGAATGAGCATGCCTTACTGATGATTACAAGACATTGCACTGCTCCCCTTCCCTCAGAGGTGGATGGATGTTTGAGAGATGTGGAGATGTTGTAAAGGGTGGAGGGGTGGTCCAGGTAACAGCAGATGATGGCCGGTGAGGTCGATGAGTGTGTGGTTGAAGGAGTTTCTGGGGCACAGCCCCCTCAGCTGTGGCCTGGACATCTGTGAGAGCCCAAACTTCTCTTCATTATTGATGAGGTAGAGTCGCTGCCGTCCTCTCACTTCATTGTAGAGACATCACCTAAGACATGAATGCAGATGCACTGACAGACACCATAAACAAAGATGAAAGCGTGGCAGCACCTGCCTCGGTGGCTCTTATTACTCTCCGACACTCTCTCCGGGTACGGGGCACTTTGTAGATGCCCTGAAGATGTAGATAGCGAGTGGAGGGGCAGGGGAGGAGGAGAGGAAGAGCATTGTGGGTGGCTCGGCTTTCAAAAGCAATCTGGAGACTTGCCGAAGAAAGCTACTCTGTGCTTCATTTTAAGCAGAAAGCCCCCGTGCTGCCAACCGACTGACAGAGGGGAAGGCCGTGCTCACAGACAAGCTGCACGGAGCACCCTACCCAAAGGCACTAAAGAGCAGAGAAGAGACAGACTCTGGGGAAATAAAAGGTGTAAGAAAGTGCAGACAGGATTTATAATTAATATCTTGAGAGGAGGACTGGGGGATGATTCACTTTGTTGTCCATCTCAGCGGTCATACAGGAACAGAGGACTTGTAGTTCTAAGGCAGCCAGCCATTGCACCTCTGTTACAAACCTGCTGGGACTGCCCCATTAAACCCAGAGCTGTTTGGAGACACATTTCATCATATTAGCCCTGTTTAGGACCTCTGTGCTTGGTGCCAGAATTAGCATGGTAGCCTGTCTGTCTGTCATTTACTCATCGAGCCGGGGCTGTGAAATATATTTAGAGGAAAATTCAATAACACATCAGCTCTGTGCTGGTGCTATTTCTAACACAAGCAGAGCCGGACTCCTCTGAACCTGGGAGTACACACGCACACATGCACTAATGTGGGCCACATTAGCTTCTGAGCCAGCAGCAGGAGCAGCATTAGGGTGGAAGGAGGGGCAGGGGATCAGAATCTCAAAGTCGCTCCCAGAAAACCTAATACCCAAAGCTTTTTTCTATTGAAATATTTATACAGGTAAACTCACTGTATCTGTGCAGCTCCATTAACAGGAGATATCCAGGCGTCAGACCAAAGCCAGAATCGATAAAACACAATTATAGCAGGACAAGCCATCGCTGAATCTGAGCGATAGGAAGGTGGTGGATTAAAGCGTCAGGGGCTAAATGCAAAGAATAGCCACAGGGGCAGAAAGCGTCTCTGCTGCATGGCCCTGCCCCTTCACCGGTGGTGTTAGCAGCTTACAGCCAGCCTCACAATGCCTCATTATTTGTGGTCTTTCTTTTAATATATCAATTGATTACTGATACCCCTGTGCTGTGGTGGTAGTTAATGTGCTAATGTCCCGTATTACTCAAGCTAGAATGACATTGCTGATATACTCTGTCTCCAAAAGGCTTAAATCTTTGAGGGAAATAAGAAGCTCAAAGGCAAACAATAACCTTGAGAAACACTGGCAGCGTTTGAGCAACATTCACATTCAAAGCAAATGCCCCCAACAAATCAAATAAGCAACAAGTCAACAGCAGTTGTTTTGAAAAGGAGCCTCTGGAGGAGCCAAGGTCACAGGCCTGCGAGCCACAGAGTGCACGGGTTGTAGATTTAAATTGTATTACAGATGACTGATCTGCTGCAGATCACAAGCGTTTCTGCAACATGCCAACAGTGATTCCTTTTACATGCAGGTAATCAGCTCTAACACACAGTGAAGGGAACGTCAGCTCATGCAGCAAAAAAAAAAGACAGACAAAGGAAAAAAAAAAAAGGAGAGGGGTGTAAGTGGTTGTGGTCTGTTAGTGTCACCGTAAACCCCCTGAACCACCTTCCCCCTCTGATAAGATTGAGCGCCGAGATGAGCTGCACAACTGCCAGATGCTGAGACACCACCCGAATAAAAAAGAGAGTGCCATAAAAAAACAGGAGAAAAAGGTGGAGAGGTTCAAGGAAAGGCAGGTAAAACATTTCAGTGTTGCACCTCCCTGCCGATGCAGCTCTGTGCCTGTTTTTGCTCAAGGAGGCTCAAAGAGCCCTTGTCAGGTAAATCAAGTGTGACTTTTATTTCTCGGGGAGACGGAGGCATGTTGTGGCAGCTAGGACGTCCGGGCGATGGATATGATAATCAGAGGGTGTTGGGCGGGAACAGGCTCACATAAAACAGCACACACCTACAGAAGGTTTTTGACTTGTACAAAATTAATTTTCATTGTAGAAACACTTTTTAATCCTGAGTGTGTCATGTCACTGAAAAATGGAGGGGAAGTTCCCATCAGAGTGAAAGGGTGACGTTTCTTCAATGACAACGAAGGTCAAAGGCGTGTGTGTATAAACATGATTTGCAGATCAGCGTGTGTCCAGCGGAGGTGGAGAGCAGAAACAGTGAAAAGTTTGAAAGTAATGATTCAGGTTGAGGGGCTTGAAAATGAAATGGGTCTTATTTTCACTTGTCACAGGTTCTCAAACACCGAAACACTTTGGCTATGTTCAGACTGCAGCCCTTAATGCTCAATTCCAATTCGTTCCTCAGATCCGATTTTTGTGTTTAGCTGTTCAGATAACACCTGTAAATGTGACCTGACTGCAGACTGTGATGTGAACAGCTCACGCTTCAGTTTTAACATTAATGACATCACGAACAGCACGGTGTGAAGAGGAGCAACAAACACAGAGCAAAACTGTGCTTCACAATGCTGGAAAGTTTGTTTCCATAACGCAAAACCTGATGTTACAGCAGCTCACCTAGAGTGGTAAAGTAATTATGGCTATATTTTATTTCTCATAAACCTTAAGGCGGACACTCTCTCCCGCACCGGGGTCACTCCCGCACCGGGGTCACTCCCGCACCGGGGTCACTCCCGCACCGGGGTCACTCCCGCACCGGGGTCTCTCCCGCCGACCCTGCTACATCTCAGAGCCGTAGTTCGCTGAACAGGTGAACAAAGAGGCAAAAACTTAGTTTTGTCATCAGTTCTAATGTTTGTAGTTTGTCTGGGGGCAGATCAGACAGGAGCAGACAGATCTCTGACCGACGCTGACTCGTAGGAGAGTACAGCAGCACACAAATACACACGGATGAGATGGACAGCAGTGGATCATCGGTGTCTCTGCGTCCTGTAAACTGTTATTTTAGCCTGATTAATCCATTCAAAAAGTAGTGTTAATAAACTAAATTTGTTAGATATCATAATACAAACGTACGATTCATTCACCTTTATCCTTTATTGTGTGTGTAATGGAGACGCCAGTTGATGGCGCTCTCTCACTTTTTCTCATCATTCATCCTTTTATGCATTGTTTAATCAAGCTTGTAGCTGGATGAATAACTAAAACTCTTTATTTTTTTAAAAAAGCATACACTTTTTAATAATCATGTCTATATTAACCTCTAATTATGTTCTGTCCATGAAGTGACTTTGAAAACATTTGCCCTGAGGTAAACTGCTGCTGTAGAATGACGTCAAAATCACATAAGATGCGACCTGGCTGTTCAGACCGCGGTCACATTCGAGAAATGTCTGAATACTTTTTTCTAAAGTTAGCTTTCAGGCATAAGCCCTTACTTGGATATGAGAGGACAGTGAATAGAGTAAGAAATGGGGCGAGGGTTGGGCGTGACAGACTGGAAATAGTCCACAGGCTGGATTCCAAACTGGACCCCCCATGCCATCAGTGCCCCTTGAATACTTCACCTAATTCACAGCATGGTTTTAGGCTGTGTGTTTTTAGCTTGTGTTCATTCTGTATGGTGCAGATTTTCAAACCTCTGCGTATTCATATGTTGTGGAAATACCTGGATCTGTTCGTAAGCTGACCAAACACTCCATCCACTCTCATGACAGGAGACCTTTGTGAGATCTCTGGTTGTTAACACATTGGATGTGTGGGCCTCAAACATCAAGGCTGCCCATAGATCCACCCGACACAGGCCGGCCAATCAGGGGGGAGGGGGTTTGTAGAACTTTATGACATCTGTTCTTCACATGCATGTTAAAATTTTAACTGTCATTCAGAGTTTGTTGTTTTTCACCACTCTGTTCTAACCTAACCATAACACAGATTTTTTTTTCCTTTTGAGAGTATTTTCTTTAACCTGTCGCAAGTGCAGGTTAAAGAAGCTCTGTTGAAGTATTTCCTTTCCTGTCAAAGCCAGGGCCCATTGTGTGTTTAATTCTAGTATTTTAAATGAGCGAGTGTTCCAGGATGTTGAACATTATGTTGTCACACAGCCGCTCTCTTTGCTTTTGTCCTTTAAAAGTGGTTCTCTACCCAAAGTATAGTGAGTGGGAAAGGTTGTAAAAGCAAAGAAAAGCCACTTATTTAATAGAAGAGAATAATAATTTACTCTTAAAACATTTAAGATAATGGACAGGTCACCATTTATTTCCTTCTCTTTGAGACAAACAATTTCAAATGAATTTCACAATGTTCAAATTTTCTGATTGTATGCTTTTCTGTCAGCTGGAAAATGTCACAGAGCCTGCTGGAGTTACAGCAGGCATGTCAGCGTGTTTGCCTTCTCTGCTCCAACACTCACTGACTTCAAGTCATGTCTGTCCGAGTCAGGTAGATTTAGCTTTGGCCTCAGCACTTGGTAATGTAAAGGTCATTCTCTGCAGAATGAAATGCCGATCTCTTTGAGGCAGTGTGGTAAACACAGAGCAGCTGCCATGGATGTGTGCTCCTACTTTACAGCAAACATGTTTATAATTTGACACCATCCATCCATCCATCCATCCACTTTCATCTACTTCTCTGAGATCTGGTGATGAGAGCAGCACTATAAGGCCCCGTTAACAAGACAACGTTTCATCCAAATGTGCTAAAACGCAGAGAAAAAAACAAACAAACTGAATTTACAGGGAAATGCTGAGGGACTGAAAACTCTGTGGTAGGCATGCCGGGCCTGTAGTTGGCGCTATAACTGTCTTGTCCAGAAGCAGCTTTTAGTAGATCTCCACTGAAGTAGAGTTGGGCCGGTCATCTGGTGTATTGGTGAATGCTAAGAGCAGAAGTGTTTCAGAAAAAAATCCACTCTGGAGGCCATTTTTAAAAGTCTGTGTTTTAGGTGGACATTGTTTCTGTGTAGATGTGAGGCTAAAATACAACAGTACTTTTGTGTTTAGCCCTAAAACCACTGTCGTGTAACAGTCGCTAATGCTCACACACATAACATATCCATAAATGAGCCAACCCAAATGTTCCCCCACCTAGGGTTTCCAGCTCCTGCCAGGGTTAATTAAGGTTTTCCCTGGTGAGATCCACCAAGCCCTTGGTCTGCCCTGAGGTCTCCTCCCAGTTGAATATGCCTGGAACTCCTCCAGCCAACCCCCCCCCCCCAATGCTCAGACCAGCTACCCTTTGGAAGTCCTTGGTCTCTCTGGTCAGAATCCATGACTCTTGAAAAAAGTTTTGCCGTTCAGTTTAGCTTCTTCTTCAGCATCATGATCCAGTACAATCCCCTTATTTCTGCAGCAGAAGCACTAATCCACATGTCAACCTCTCCACCCATCTGTGAACCCTTTGGATGTCAAGGTGCTGACTCTCATTGCAGTCACTTTGCACTTGACTGCAAATAGCCAATGCCTTAAAAAGCCAGAAGAACCACATCAAGACTGAAGACCCCCCTTTTCCATTGACTGCAGCTTGAGATCGTGTCTCTGACGACCACAGAGAGGATCAAAGACCCCACACGAGACACAATCATACATGATCACTGGCAACAGAAAAGCAGATGTTAAGTTTATTCACCTCAGGGTGAGTTACCACACCTGGAGAGCTTCTATCTCATTAGATACGGTGCTTCCCAGCCCTTGGTGCTTCCTGTTTCCTTCAGTTCTTCCTCATGTGTCATGCCTCATGTTACCTTCTTCTCTTGTGTATATCCCTCCAGTTACATTGCTCTCATTAGTTTTACCTGTGTCTTCTGCTCACACCTGTTCCTCATTTCCTGCGTGTATTTGTCTCTCCTTTCCTTCATCGTGCCTTCAGTGATCTCTTGTGTTTCTTTCTTGGGATAAACTGTGAATCTTTTTGGATATGATTTCCTGGAAATCCATTCAATTTTTAACCTTTTCTTTCTTTCTTTCTTTCTTTCTTTCTTTCTTTCTTTCTTTCTTTCTTTCTTTCTTTCTTTCTTTCTTTCTTTTTTAAATCACTCCATTTTGGGACTATGGTGCTCTTCGTAAAAATGCCAGGTCCACTCAGGCCCTAAGCGTCATGTTTTAATATATTTTAAGCATTGATATAAAACATCAATACTGAGTACTCAGAATAAACGTGCAGATTTTCAAACTTCTACATATTCATACTTTGTGGAAATCCCTGACGAGACCTTCATGAAACTTGCTAAAATGGTGAGGTCAGCATACAAGTATCTCCAGCGGGTTCACGACACATTGAAGGGGCAGGTCTCAAACACAAAGGTCTGCTTATAGCTCTGCTCCTTTCAGACCACTCCGAGACTGGCCAATCAGATGGAAGGGGGTTAAATGGAGGGCGATTCTTAAAGAAACAGCTGTTAAAACAAAGTGTTTTAGACAGAGGCTGAAATAAGGGTGTTCTGCATGAGTGTGTGTGTCTGTGTCTGTGTGTTTCTTCCTACCACGGTGATCATTGTGCTTTGCCAACTCTGGACTTCCTGGTTTCCCCCTCCTTCTGGGTTTGGGCAGCTCTCTTTCTACCTGCTCCTGCACTTGTGCCTAATCAGAGCAATCAGCACCTGCTCTTAAGGTCTGCACTGAGGCTATGTCCACACGTAGCCGGGTATCTGGGAAATCGTATATGTTTATTTTTGGGCCTGTCATCCACACACAACCTCAATTTTAAGTTACTAAAAACAATGTTTATCATAAACTCCGACCAAAGTGAAGATTTTAGAAAACTCTGGTTTCATGGTTTCCTGTGGACGCTCACCAAGCCGTATTGTGGCTGACTCAGCTCACATGAAGTATTTTGAGAAAATTTCTTGTAATTGTTAGATTTTCAGTGAACTTACCCTTGTCTCTTATTCTTCTTCTCCAGTGTCTCCTCTACTCTCCTGCCAGCAGCCCAAACACTCAGTCACTGCCGCTCTCAGCAACTGGACTCATCTTTTGTGCCCATAAATCAACCTCAAAACTGCTTCCAAGCTTCTGCCTGTGTTTGGGTCCTATTTTGTATTGCAACTTCACACTTACTTCTGTAAAGCAACCTTGGGTTTCTTAAAAGGCGCAATGTAAATCCAAGATATTGTTATTATAAGGGTCCTCAGCCTGAGCCAGGGCACCTTCCAGCAGAGCTAGAAGGTGTTTGGGAATGTAGGATGTAGTAGGATCTATCTCTGGTGGGATGGACGAGCTAGCCGTGCTAGCTCAGCGGCATCGAGCTGACATTGGTTGCCGCTGCACATTGGAAGAGCTTCACCTGCTGTGAGAAGACAGGATCCAGGAGACAGAGACTGAACAGACTGCAGGGGAGGCTCAGTCCTGGACCCTGTGGAGGTGGAGACTGGCTGGGCTGGAGAGTGGTGGACGGGATGTCGTCTTCTATTTTCTTGTGGACCTTTTTGCACTTTCTATACACTTTCTTACTTTTATTTTCTTGATTGCTGCTGTGACTCCTGAATTTCCCCTCGGGGATAAATAAAGTATTTTCTATTCTATTCTATTCTATTCTATTCTATTCTATTCTATTCTAAAACAGCCACAGCGGCCAGTAGCAATACTCTAGAGAGATGAAACCAACGCCAAAATGTTCATCTCATTTTTATTGGACACAGTGGACACCCCTTCTTTAAGATGGTAATTATACCTCAACCTTTAGGAATCTATGTATTTTAGCAGCCCTGTGGTCATAAAAACCACTGTGATCACTTCAGTTACTTACACTTTGACATTTTCAAACTGTTTCCTTGAAAACTGCAGATAGAATCAGACACCAATGCTAACACTAAGGTTAGGGAATGCCATTTACTGTGGTCTTGTTCAGTTGTGCATGCTTGCAGAGAGGGTGTACGTGTCCCGGCTTGGAGTAAAACCCAGCCTTGACTCGGATCTGGAGGATTTCATAAAAGCAGAGAAAATAACTTTCCTCAAAGAACACTATTTGACAGTCCATCACAGAGACTGTCATTTATTCACGACCTTGGAAGTTATACAAAGAATATTTAACCAACCAATTTACAGTTAAGTAAGATACAATGCAGCACATACATGGAAAGCACTAAGTCCACTCTGCTTCTTTATAAGTCCTCTTTCACACCATGAAAATTCAGCTGTTCTGCCTGCCATGTTTCCTAGCTTTCAGGCAGCAGATGTGAATGACAAGAATCCCACTGGCAGGCTGTCAGAAATCAATTTGGCACCATCAGAGCATCAGAAAGATAGAGGCTTAGGATTCTTTCAGATCGGTGCTCCACATACTCATGCTGTATATGAGGATCCTTTGGAAGTTTCCAGAGCCAGGTGTCTGAAAGGACACAGTTTGTTCTAACACTGGAGGCGTAAACAGCACAATAAATATAAGGTGACCAGAGGTTCAAGTGCTGCACTTCTTCCTGCCTGCACTTTCATAAGCAGTTACTTGTCCTATGAGAAGCCTCAAGGAGCCTCTTCAGCGGGTCATAAAAATATGAAACGCTCTTTGTTGTGCTTGTTGAATTGATCTAATAAACTAAGTTGTGCTGCTGTCAAAATGCGACACTTTATCTGGACTCGTCAGGAGCTGATAGCCAAAGAAGGCTTCTCCATGTAACGCCTGGCCGTGTTCACTCAACCACATCTCGTTTTGTCCTACGCTGTTCAAACATGTGCCCTTTCAAGCAGTTAAAACCACTACAGCCCCCCCCCTTCTCTGGTGGAGGAATAAAAAGAAGAAAAATGAACCAGGGCTCGAGTCTCTGCAGGATTGTCTGCCCAGCACCCGAGCTGGAACACCCAAAGAGCTTAAAGTGATATAAATGTCCCTGAATGACAGCATAAATCTGTATGATGACAAATAACCTCTTTGAAGCCGCACTGCAGCAAATAGGATACCATTTCTGTATTTTAAAAAGCCAGGGAGACTCAAAAAAGCGCCCTCGACAATGTCACAGCAGCAGTTTCAGTCGTGTAAAAGTGCGAGAGAGAGCAGGTGAGGTGGTTATCTAAATAAGAGTGTCACGCCTGCTTACCTTCGTATTACCCTACAACAATCCCCCCCTTGACAAGCCATCTTAGGAATAAAGAAACACAAATTAATATATAGATTTTTTTCCATACTCTGGACAACATGTGGTGTAATTCATCACCATTCCTTGTGCTGGTGCTGGCATAATGCATAAACTTGGCGCGCTGCAGAGAAGCAGAAATTGAATTGGACTTGTGAAGAAATGAGCAATTTCCCCGTGGAAGAATTGGAGATTTTGTGAGGCCATTGGTGGCTGACCTGTCATCAATCACTTCACAGCAGCAGCAACTTAAAGGCTGGCGGGAGACGGAGGGAAGCAGGCAAACACCCAGCGGTTGTTGACAGGTGATACCCAGCCAGCCGACAGCCAAAGGAGCACAGCTGATAGAGCATAGGCAGTGTTTGATACCAGGGACTCAGAAATCAAAGACGCCAGGTGTGATGATGGCTGATAACACTGAATGAAGTAGGAGTTAATTATTCAAAGGAGGGTTTAGTTTGGAGATTTGAGGAATGTAGCATGGTTTGTAAAACAGCAGGTACATTTTCTGTTTATTTTGTTCCCAAATTTTTGTTTTCTGTGCCTTATTGTGTGAAGTGGAGCAAGCACAAACACAGGGGAATAGACCACTTTATATAACAGAATTGGAAAAAACAGTGTTAGCAGCAGCAGCAAGGAGTTAAAGTGAATTTTTGATAATCTTCTGACAGTATGCAGAAGCTAAGATGAAACTATACCACAGTCGCTCACCATCTTACAGAAAAAGGCAATAAGGACAATTCACACGGTCAACTACTTGGAACATAACAATATATTTTCATACAATCAAAAGTATTACATTTGATGGGCATCATATTCTATCAAACTGCAGTCATCATGTATAAGGCAAAAAACATACAAGTACCAGAAAACATCCAAAACTAATTTAGAAATCAGGAGGGAGGCTATCAATTAAGAGGGAAACAACTTTCAAAATCAAAAACATACAAACAACCTTAAAAAAGTTTGTGTTTATCTATTTCTGGTGTCAAGCTATGGAACAATCTAGATGAGGAACTCAAGCAAAGTCCAAATATCAACCAGGTCAAGAAAAGTTACAAAAATATGTTATTTGGAGGGTACACTGGCTAACGATCATTTACAATTATTACCAATAACTAAATGGTAATGCATGGCAATGAGAGGTAAAGAAGCCAATTTGAATGCATGTATGTATGTATGTATGTATGTATGTATGTATGTATGTATGTATGTATGTATGTATGTTTGTATGTATGTATGTATGTATGTATGTATGTATGTATGTATGTATGTATGTATGTATACATATGTATGTATGTACGTTTATATGTAAATGAACATGTGTGTGTAAATGAGCATATATTTGTATATATTATTCATGTTTAGCCAAAGGGGTGAGCGTTGACGAGCTATGCTTCAACGAAATCCTTTTTTAAAAATATCATTCACTTTCTTTGCTCTTTGTTATTTGTTTTATTGGTATTTTGCTTCCTTAAATTTTCATTTATATAATTTGTTGTGCAAACAAACAGTTGTAATTGAGAAGTTCTGTACCATCGCATATTCTGAAAATAAATTATTAAATAAATAAAATAAAATAACATAAGAGTCTTTAAAAGTCTAAATGTATAAAGGCCTTTTCAAACTAATTTTACTTAAAATGGGGACATTTTTGGTAAAATTTTAACTTCAGTGTTGCTAGGCGCTGCCCAAGTAGCTGCCTGTTGCAGTAGCTCTCTCTTCTTTGTCCAGTTCTTGTGATTTATTTCGTCTCTTTTTCGTCATCTTTGTATTTGGAGTGGATCATCACTTTGTATGGTTCATTGTTGGTCATGGACACCAAACTTTTTGTGGCTTCAGCGATATTTTTACTACTTTTCTCCTGTGTTGGATATCCTCCACGTAACCATGGCTGCATTGTTTACATGTGAAATTAGCTGTTAGCAGCCTGAAGCATGTCATGCTAATTGGTGTGAGGCTTGATGATTTCTCTCAAGGTGAGGAGGAGGAGGTGAGGACGACATGCTGGTTCTCAGGTGTGAGCTGGGAGGCGACGACCTGGACCTGTCCTTCCATCCATCGTTGTTGGGAACGTGGGATCTAACTCTGGTGGGATGGATGAGCTAGCCGTGCTGGCCCAGCGGCAGAGGGGCTGCCGGAGGGCTTAAGGGCTGGGCAAATTCATCTTACCACAAAATGTGAAATAAACAAACCCAGTCCACTTCTGTCTGATAACATTCAGTCTTTCAGTTGCTCCAGAACCTGCTCAACTCGTGATGTCATAGGTTGAGTTAACACCTGCTTCCCCTCCAGGTACCTCTGACCTCACCTCCAGAGCATACCTTAATGCTTTTTGGCACCATTTTAGCGCTCTAAGTCCCCTGTAGCTAAAATGTGCTGTATAAATAAACTCAGCTTGCCTTTTTGCAGACACATCACAGATGTGCTTTTCAGTGCTCTGATTGGATTTATGATGTGTCACTGATGTATTGTGAATTTTGACACCTCAATTTTGAAACGTGTTTAGCTCCAAATGCCTTAGATAACCTAGTGTCTCAGTAATTTGTGTATATTCGTTTCTAAAAACTGACCACAGAACAACCGTACATTCTGATGCTGATAACAGGTTGAATTTAGTGTTTAAAAAATGCTTACTCATCTGAATGAATAGAACTAAATGCTGCTTCTGCGGTCAAGATGCGAGCGCATCTTTATGATTATGTAGACTGATAGTCCCCCTCTACACACACCACATACATTGAAAGAATATATAGCCTATGTAGACATGTTTTTATTAACAATATTATACAGATGTGCTTTTACTAACTTGGTTGTACATATGTGCTCATTGTGGTGATTTGAATTGGAGGAAACTTGAGGGGGGTTGGGGGCTCCTTGGATTTTATGGAGCACCCAGAGTGTAGAGTGACCACAAGTGAAGTTACTGTTTATACCCAATAATAAAAAGAAGTAACTGTGTAACACTAATAACCCAAGTCAGAAGTCAGTAATTACTTTTTTAGAGTTGAGGTGTTTCAGTCGAAGTGAGGAAGGTAAACAATTAAAGGAAGGAAGGAAGCGAGATTTGTGTGTCTAACAGTTTCTCTACAGATAAGTGAAGGGGGGCTGATCACCCACTTGATGAATGCCAGTCACAAACAGAGACAGAAGACGGCCAGCAGCCAATCAGAGGGGGACAACACCTGGAGAGCCAATAAGAAGATGACTCAACCTACATTCTTTAGAGAAACTCTGTTAGTCACTATATATTGGTGCTGAGAGAGAGTCAGGGTCAGTCTCATGAACTGTCTCTGCAACATGTAGGGAACAGGGAAATGAGGCTGCACCAGAGATCTCTGTTAATGCAGATTCTTGACCTATTGTTAATAAATTTGTGTTCAACTGAGAACCAGGACGCCTCCTGATACTTCCCCATCAACGAACTACGCAGAAAGAGGTGAGAGGAGAATGAAGTCAGATTAATAATTTGAAGGTATTTTGGTCAGATTGAAAGTATCACATTTCTTACACGAAGTGATTTAAATATTTGGGGAATTCAGAGCTAAGACATCATTTTGAGTGACAAACTAAATCTGTGAGGTACCCTTCATGGTTTGCAAGGCAGCAGCGTGAGAAAAATGGCTGAACCTACAGTGAAGTGTACCCTGTCAGGATAGTAGTGTGGGAAAATGACTGACCACACAGTCAATAGGTACCCTGCAATGCAGTGTGGGAAAAGTAGCTGAGTTTACAGTTTCATTGTACCCTGTTCCTTTTAACAGATATTGAAGTGTGGGAAAACAGTAGAATCGACACTCAGATCTATGTCGGACACCTCACCTCATTTCCAACAAACTTAACAGGTAAAGATCAGCAGTAACACAGGAAGAGAACTAAGACCATTGAAGAACTTCACACAGTTTGTAGTGCGTTTTTACATTATATTTGACTAAAATCAGCTGATTTTCTGTCGACTAAAACCAGACCGAGACTTTTATTTATGTATTGATTTGACCTTTATTTTACCAGGTAAAGACATTTGATAACCCCTTTTCATTGACAAACATGACCAAAAATACATTGATCTTTGTACATATGTTGCTCCTATGTAAATATGTAAATGGTAACATATTTTCCCATTTTTATACTTTTCTATATTTCTTTAAATTTGTAATTTAATATTCTTAATATTCTTCTATTGTTATTGCATTATTACACTTTGTGTGAGCTGCTCCCCAAGGTGGGTTCAACAAAAGAATATTCTATTCTACTCTGTTCTATTCTATGGCCTGGCCTGTCAGTATCTGTCAAGTTTATTTAGATTTCTCTATACTTTTTATTTAAAGAAGGTTTATTGGTGGTTAAAATGGCTCACACGGGTATTTGGGGGCAGTATTAGGATCTTTACAATGCAGAGATGCACATGGGTTACTCAGAAGACTGGGATTAACTGCCGCCACATTAAGCTGATGTGCTTTTGTTTCTGTATTTTCAGAGCTGGAGTAAAGTTATTATTAAAAACAACAAATGCCTGTGAGGTTGTTTGATGTGTTCACGTGTGCAACATGCTACCCCATTATAAAAAACTGAAATATCCCTTTAAAGTTTGAATAAAACACTCTTATATATTTACTGTGACTAATATATATATATTTCAAGTGTTAAAGAAATATGAAAGTACTGTAATGCTATGTCTTTATACTAAACTGGAATAATGAAGAAAAGTAGTTAAAGATCCAGAGTCACAGCCTGGATCTGTCCTCTCTTCTTGAGACCTGAGCTTTGATTGACCACTAAGTATGTGAACTTATCAGCATGTTTGAATGGGATTTCAAGTGATTTGCAGTCTGTACCAGCTAACAGGTGAATAAAGTTCAGGAGAGAAACTTTGCAGAAAGAGGAAAGAGACTCTAGACTTGTGCCATGCTGAATCTTTGTTCTAGTGTGATAATGCGACAAACTGCATCAGGAAATCAGTTTTTATTGCTCTCAGCGCATACCTGTATTTGTTCTGTGACTAAGGAACAGATTTTAATATCAAAGTGTCATCAAAAAACAAAGAAAGCAGTATCTCATTTACGTTTTTGATGTATTAACTTTCTGTTCTTTTGGACTCAGTGATTCATTCCTGTCCCTATGGGCAGTTTGACTCCTGGAAAAGTACACAGACTAACAGGATTGTCTTGGCTGAGCATCCTATCAACACAGAGTACCATCCCTGATCAGTGAAATAAGAAGCATACATGTGGGAAGAGGTTAAACATGTAAGAGAGCTTCAGTTCTTAGGTTGATGGAAATCAGAGCTTATCTCTGTCACAGCTTGAACAGAGTCACACCAGTGTGATTGTTGTGGCTGCTTCAGTGTGCTGAGTGTAACTAACTCCTGACCAGGGGGCTATAGCACGAAGCGCGGTCAACTTATCCGCGGTAACTCACATCTATCCAGGATTGAGTAACCGTAACAATGGCAATTAGGATAATTGAGAGCATGACGTGAGTTATCAACACGGTAACTCAACCCAGGATTGACTCATCAAGAGCCGTGAACGCGCACGTAAAAGAGGAGGGCTCGGAGGCAGCTGACCAATCACAATCATAAGCGACTAAGAAAGCTCTGTACGTCACCGCTGAAGAGCAGCAGCTGATAATGCAGCAATTCAAGGAGGAGAGAAGCAATAACTTGGTAAGGGAGAACACGGTAGCAGCGGCCAACCGCAGGCAAAATGCATGGCAACGCATAGCAGACTGTGTAAATGTGTAAGTTACTCATCAGTGGCTCAGTATGGTAGTGATCACACTTCTAAATCTCATTTAATAATAAATACTACTGTGCACATGACTTGCGTGTATTCCAATTATCATGTCATTCTCCCAGATGTAATCCTTCTGGAGTCAGAAGAACATGGAGCAGATAAAAAACAAGAACATCATCACGTCTGATAAGTCTGTTTCAAGCAGTGGTGATTGCTCTAAGACTAAAAGGGTTCTAAATAGCTTCTCCTAAAGTGTTCCCAAAAAAGTGGTGATATGTTCTGCTGTGTGTATATTTCATTGACTAGATATGCGCTAGAATTCCTTCATCTTTTGTTCAGAATCAGCTCCTATCACAGGTAACTGGCTCCACCTCCTTCTCATTCATCCTGGGAACGCTATGAATTCGTCCCTAAGTTGTGCGAGGGCAGCAGCCACATGATGCACAACGGGGGATGCTGTAAACTTGCTCAGCCGCTCCTCATCCCCGACAGAGTACATGTAGCTGCCCGTGGCAAAGAATCGCAGGGCGATGCACAATGTCTGTGGGACAGTCAGTGCACTGCTCCTGTGGGTTGCACGGGCAATGTACGGCTCTAATATCTCACAGAGGTAGAGTAGTCCGGGGCGTCAGAACCTATACCTCTCATACAGCGAATCGTCGCTTTGATCGAGTGGATCTGATCGATCTTTAAACACCCTTTCTCTTCGTAAAGCTCTTCTTACAACTTGTGTGCCTCTGTCCACCGGGTTTGGGAGAAAAGGGCAGGCCATCGTTTCTGAGAAGCCGATTGGCCAGTGGGAGGGGCTTTTGTATAGGATCTGATTCAACCTCCAACTTATCCTGCTCCAGAGCAGGATAGCCGTTCAGAGTAGGTCACCATGGTGATCTACTCTGATAAAAAAGGAACCGGCTTCGTGCTATCGGTAATCGAGAGTTAACCCTGAAGTTATCTCACTAAGACACTAATCCTGCTTCGTGATATAGACCTCAGATGAGTGGAGTTAATGTGACATGATAAGACCGTGTGCATGTTACCACTGACTTTTTCAGACTGTCAGCACATGTTTTTTCTAATGTCTTTGTGTAGTGCGTGTGTGTGTGTGTGTGTGTGTGTATGTGGGTGGTAATGGTGCTGCTGTTGAAGGCAGTGGGCTTTCCCTATTGTCAGAGACCTCTCCACCATCTGCCAGGCTGCTCCCGGCCTCTGTGCCTGATCGAGCCTGATGAAGAGCAGATGTTTTCTCTGGCTGCGGCTCCCCAGCAGGACCTCTCCTGCATCATCCCTGCCCATTTTGGCTACCACTCAGATACACACACACACACACACACACACACACACACACACACACACACACACACACACACACACACACACACACACACACACACACAACTCTAAAAGCTTTTCCTACACACTGCACAGTGGATCACACAGAGTCCACAAGACCAGGACACTAGTCTGGGCTCTAAAACACATTCAGGCAGATCCATGTATGTGCATCCAGGCTGACACACAAAGTTCTACAGAGATCTACACACAGTGGACTTAAACTTATCATGACTCAGCAGTTTTTGAAAATACAAGATAAACAAACCCAAGGCTATTCCCCTCCTACACATACTGTAGATAATATTATTTAAACCCCTATTTTTTTTCTTGCAAAGTTTTGTTTGCGAAATACAGGAAGTCTTACACCCTGGATACATTGATTTTCAAGCTTCTCTTTCTGTCAGGTAACACTTTCCCATCCATTTTTGTCCACACTCATCTGCACCATTCTCACAAGTTGGTGGTGACCCTCAAGTCTGCTGGTGTCTGTTCTGTTCTCTTCTTACGTGCTCCCCCTGGGCGCCATTTGAAACAACAAAACAACAACAAAAAATTCATGGTGTTTCTGTCCATCGCTTTGCAGATGGCTTTCACATTTATCTGCCAGTAAAAAAATGAACAAAAACTTCAAGAAAGCCTTGTTGAGTTGTCTCAAAACGCTGCATCATGGGTAGATTCAAATTTCTTGAAGCTCAGTTTTTTTTTGTCCTGATCCCCTCCTTACGATCAAAGCCGGGGAAAGCCTAATCGTCTGTTGTCTGCAAATGACATGGTGTGTGATTTTCCTGTGGTGTGGGATGTGTTCAGAGTGACTTTGTGTGGTCAGAGCCTCTCTGAAGGCCTCCAATTGAGAGATCATAGACAATAAACATGTTTAATATTTGCAACTAAAAATTCTGTAGTGTGTGAGTCGCTCTGAGAGGAGCTGAGCAGATACAGCGAGTAATGTCACGTATTCTGGAGCAAAACCAATCAGGACAATTGCTGACTCAGCTGACTGACTAAAGAGGAAGTAAGAAATCTATCTACATACTTGTGATGACTTAACTCTCCACCAACTCACATTGTTATTTATACAGCCCATATCCCGCCTTCTCCACAACTTTTTCTATAATCGTTTTTCTTTTTTTATGTTTCAAATCTTAGAGGCCGAAACAACCATCATTGCTTTTTCCCGTTCTTCCGACATGTTTGTTTAGGCTGAGATCACATTCCTTTATGTGAAAATTTGACTATTGAGCATGAAGACGGTGATACTTTGCTGAAGAATCAGTATACAAGATTAGAAGAGAGAGAGAGATCTGTCTGATCGTTGTTATCATCAAGTGTGTGCTCTCTAAATGTGTGAAGATTTGAAGAATTTTGTAATGTGTACCAGCCTTAACACGTCTGGTGGTTTGAGATCATCTTCCTGGTTTTCTAAAGCATCAGTTGGTTGGCTCATATCATAAGCATACCTGTTTTAATGTTTGCACCAATATGTTCCAGCCAGAGCACGGAAATAAAATAAATCAATATATTAAAATGTCTCCAGGAAACTGTGTTTTCTTGATTTCAGAATTTCTTTCCAAATATCATTCTGAAGTGATTTTCCTCAAAGTTGCTGAACTGATGTCTTTAACCTGCAACAGCCCTTCTTAGTTGTCTGATCTGACATCTTTAACAGAGGGCTATCCCTGAAAACCACGCCTCATGTTGGATAAATACATAGATGACTCTCACTCAGCTCTGACTGACTTATGACCCTGAGGATGAGGAAGGTGATCATTAAAGGATAAGTTTGGTTTATACAGCTTTTATATTGTTTATAGAATGAAGTAGAACAAAATACTCACCCAGAAGTCTTTCCTGATCCAAGCAGTACTTCAAGAGATATTTAGATCCAAAATCGTGCAGCAGACGTCCATATAATGGGATCCATCAGGGCATAGACAGCGCCGCTCCTAAAACTGCATTAATCGTCCAAAAACTCATGTTTTTCACCAATATTCCATCATGGTCCACTCCTGGTTAGTCCTCTGCTGCAGTCTGTCTCACTCCAGACAGCGCTGTGTGGCTGTACTGACCTCTGAACTGAAGAAGACTTTGTTTATGTTTGCCCCTCCACGCATGCGCAGTGCGGCTCATTGTTTCAGGGGAAGACGGCAGGCTACATGACGACTTTCTTCTTCCAGTTTTGTGTAAAATGGATGAATATCTATCTGATGAAGATGTTGTGGAAGAGAACTTTGAATTTAATGGGTGTCATTACAGTTTTGAGCCAGAGTTAACAGATGACGAGCTCAAAGAAAGGAGGAAGTGGAATCAGCTCTCCTGAGAGTACTGCGCATGCGCGGAGGGGCAAACGTAAACAAAGTCTTTGTCAGTTCAGAGGTCAGTACAGCCGCACAGCGCTGTCTGGAGTGACACAGACTGCAGCAGAGGACTAACCTGGAGCGGACCATGATGGAATAATTGTGAAAAACACGAGTTTTTGGACAATTAATGCCGTTTTAGGAGCGGCGCTGTCTATGCCCCGATGGATCCCATTATACGGACGTCTGCTGCACGATTTTGGATCTAAATATCTCCCGAAGCACTGCTTGGATCAGGAAAGCCTTCTGGGTGAGTATTTTGTTCTTCTTCACTCTATAAACAATGTAAAAGCTGTATTAACCGAACTTATCCTATCACACACTAAGTCTGTTTGTTGCTATGTAAACTCCCTCTCTGTTGGTTTGTCAGCTCCTGTACCATACCAAGCAGAAAATGATGAACACAGCTATGAACAGGATCATTTTTTTCTGTTTCTGCCAGCAGGAGCTGCCAGCATGAAGATCCCCCGTGCTACTTTAACTCTGACATCTAATCATCTTCCTCTGGGACTTGACTCATTTTAAATCTTTAGCCCAAACTTGCAGGAAGCAAAGAACAGTGGCACTGGATGGAGGAATAAATTGTGTTTCTTGGCAGCATCCTTCATTATTGATTTTAACCTCCTAAACTGCTGTTGAACAGTTTAGAAAGTAATTAAAATCTTCTCTGCCTTTGATTCTGTGCAAACTGTGGCTCAGGTCAACAGCTGAGGCAAAGGATCTTATCTGTGTAATAAAACATCTGAAGAGGAATATTAAACGATACCTACTGTAGACCAATGTGGCCGGCAGCTGTGCCTGTGAGCTCAGAGACAAATTTACGTTCAGCGTAATGTTAGAGAGGGGTTCATGAAGCATACCTCCTGAACTGTATCTGAGAGCTGCTGAGAGTATTTATGGGCAGCTTTATTTCTGGATAAATTTAGAATCAAAGTCTGTAACTCTGAAAAGTGTCGATGATGATGTCATTTCCTGTGCCCTCTCTGGGCAAATCTGGGGTGCGTCTCAAAGGGATAAACGGCAGTCTCCTCTCTCCTCTGCAATACCTGAGTCGTCATACTGTAGGACGCTGTATAGTGATAACTGTAGTAAGAGGAGAGGGGAGGGAGGAGACTGATTGGAGGAGCGATGATCGAGGAAACACAAGACCAGGCTTTGTGAAAGTCTTCACTGAATCACTGAAACACGTTACTCCATGGAGGGAAGGACGTCTCTTGATCATAAAACAAATCTCCTTGACTCCTCTCCACTCCCTTCATCTCTCCCATGCATCTCTGGTGGGAGGGACTGAGACATGAGTGAACAGCCCAAGTGGAGGAAGGAAGGATGGAACTCTGGAGCTTGAGACACACCCCATGTACAGCCACAGCTGCGTGGCCTTGCAGTGATGAGTGTTAATATTAAGTAGCCAGTGACTGGCTCGTTCCTCATGTGACCCTGAAAAGGGGTCTGCAACCTTCACTTTCAGAGGGGCCATTTTGCCCCAGCTCACCTGTGTGACAACCCCTCCCCCTTCTCCTTCTCCTCCTTTCCTCTCTGCCTGTGTCTTAGGACGCGGTCACACTGGCCAACCGTGCTGTGCCTATGCACGCTTCAGTCCTAGAGCACGTTTGGAATGGCCATTGTGACCGCAGCTGTGTGGCAATGTATTCCATTGTACATGTGACGTCTTGGTTCACAATTTCAAAATAATTAAAAAAAAAAAAAAAAAAAAAAAAAAAAAAGCCAAAATGTTCAAATTTTCAAATTTATAAAAATCCCCCCCCCCCCCCCCCCCCTTTTTTTTTTTTTTTTTTTTTTTTTTTTTTTTGCAAAAAATGTCAATTATCGTTGGAAATTTCCAAAAACTTGCAAGGGTTTCAAAAAACTTCAGCATTTTCAAAAAGTAGCTCAATTAAAAAAAAAGGTATTTGATAAATTTGCAAGAATTTCCAAAAGGTTTGGAATTTCGAAATTAAAAAAAAAAATTAAAAAAAAATTGCAAAAAAACCAAAAAAAACAAACAAAGATTTTTTAAAAATTATTATTCTAAATTCAATCTATTTTTGTTGTTTTCCAATGTCTTGGCTGTTATTGGCTTTTTGATGTTTTTTTTTTATGAATACATCAAGACAGAGTTAAAATCTGTATTTTCTTCCAGATTTGTCTTTTTGTAGATTTAGTTTTCTTACCAGGGCGGGGAAATTTGAGGTCAGCCACAGGTGCATGGAAAGTTGGTGGGCTGTTGATGTTGTTAGAGGTGAAGTAGAGCGGTGGCAGGCTTTATTGACAGATGTGATCCAAATTTAGTTAAAAAAATGTTAACACATGACTTTTTTAGTGTCACTGTCTTTAATCAATTAAATTAATCAAATCAAATTAATGATTCCTTATTTTCTCGATACTTTTTAAAGCTACAAGGAGCCACTGCCAAAGAGTCAAAGAGCTCCATGAGGCTCCAGAGCCACAGGTTGCAAACCCTTGGTATGGATGGATAGAAGCTTAAGTATCTGACCAAGCTGCAGTATCAAGTTTAAAGAGAGAGAACAAGTTTTTGAAGTAGACTCTCTCCATCAGTCTGGTATGATATGTTAATATAATATATCTACCTTTAAGTCATTCTGTTGCTAGGCGCCACCATGTTGGCTATGGCTGCCTTTTGCAGCAGCTCTCTCTTCTTTGTCCGTTTCTTGTAATTTTTCGTCATCTTTGTATTTGGAGTGGATCATTACTTTGTATGGTTCATTTTTGGTCATGGACACCAAACTTTTTGTGGCTTCAGTGATATTTTTACTACTTTTTCTCCTGTGTTTGTCTGGAGATCCTACATGTAACCATGGCTGCATTGTTTACATGTGAACTCAGCTGTTAGCAGCCTGTAGCATGTCAATGCTAATTGGTGTAAGGCCTGATGTCTCCCCACAAGGAGAAGGAGGTGAGGACGACGTGCTGGTTCTCAGGTGTGAGTTAAGACGTGACGACATGGACCTGTCCTTCCATCCATCGTTGTTGGGAACACAAGATCTATCTCCAATAAGATGTATGAGCTAGCTGTGCTAACCCAGCAACAGAGGGAATACCAGAAGGCTGAGTAGCATCGTGCTATTCACAGCCACAGCTAACAGAGCTAACATAAGACACCAACGCCACATTGGAGGAGCTTCACCTGCTGTGGGCAGACAGGATCCAGGAGACAGAGACTGAACAGACTGCTGGGGAGGCTCAGTCCTGGACCCTGTGGAGGTGGAGACTGGCTGAACTGGACAATGATGGACAAGCTGTCATCATCTATTTTCTTATGGACCTTTTTGCACTTTCTATACACTTTCTTACTTTTGTTTTCTTGATTGCTGCTGTGACTTCAATTTCATTGTAGGTACTTGTTACAATGACAATAAAGTTCTATTCTATTCTATTCTATTCTATACTATTCTATTCTATAGTGAACATTTATGCTTTAGCACTTTTACCTCAGCTGTTATTGTATTGAAATTTATTTAAGTAATCTTGGTATTTTCCCTATTTTTTTTTCTTTTAGTTCATTCGAAACTAGCTCTTTAGAAAAGGCTGTGCAACTTGTATGTCTATATCAAATAAAACTGTATGTAATGAAAATACAAATCAAAAGCTAGCAGAGATCCCAAAGTAGTAAAAGAGTGCCCAGACTCCTGGCTGTAAAGCTGACGTGCATCAGAGGTCTTGATGGTGTTATGGTAGCTCTAATTAGCATCCCACAGTCCTGTCTGCTGTTGCTGCAGGCAACGGTTGTGTTTGTTTACATGTGGATGAACAGAACATCGTGCAGAAAAAGATAACAAAGGAAGAGATGGAATATTTGGAGCCACTGATGCAGACTGCATTTATATGATTAGTCTGTGCTGTAGTATTAATCTTTAACAGAGAAAATCCTGCTCAGCTGAATGTACACCATAATTTACGTTCTGTGTATCACTGTAACCAGCTGCTGCCTCCATCAGCTGTCTTCACTGCAGGCGAGCAGCACCAAGAAAAGCTTAGCCCCTGTTTACTGCCTGAAGGCGTCACCACCGCATGCAGGAAACTGTGTCTCAGACAGACAAGCCACCAAACAGTTTGCACAATGAAGAGCGCTAATTAAATAACATTTTTAACATTTTGTCACGGTCAAAGCACATTTGTTGGACTCAGAGTTCACTGCCGAGGAAAACAGAGGCGGACAAGCTCAGCGTGGTGGAGCTGCTGAAATGCTAGCGGCTGGCTAGTGCCACGCACGCTGCTCAGAGACAATTGCTGCAGTCAGCTGGTAGCATCTGAGCCCCAGTGCCAGACTAAACTCAGCAGTGTGCATGATTTGGTGGAACATGTTTGCCATCAGGAGCACAGAGTAGCTGCTGTGTGATCACGGGAGAGCTGAAAGTTTCTTTGAAATCAACAAGAAAATGGCAGCAGAAAAATATAGGAAGCTGCACGGCCGGCAGCCCAACGGTTAAAGTCTGCTCCAAACTTTGGCACAGATTAGATGAGCACAATGAGGGAGAGGAGAAAGTTAGCAGCAGTTTAAAAGCTCATAGGCCTACTTAGTCTTGATTTGTTAACTTGTTTAATGAACTATGTTGTGTTTTGTAATTTGTTGATTTGCGCATAGAAAAAAAAAAGCTGTGAAAGGGAAGAGTGTTAATGATAATGGTGGTGTTAATGATGATAATGCTGCCTGCGACAGCCGTGAGCAAGACATCTGTGGCATCAGCTCAGTTACCAGATATTTTCTCACTGACAACAGGCTCTTTATCTTATTTAGCTAACAGCTTAAAATGATTACAAATAACCCATGAAATTTTAATGAAACATGTGTATCCACAACCACTGTGTTCAAAACTTTTCAAAAAAGCAGATAAATGAGCACTGCAAGACACAACAAAGCACCACGTATTGTACTTTGTGCTGTCAAAGGAGACAGAGCAACGGCCACAGTACAAAAGACAGTGTCTGTGCTTGAGTGTCTGAATTGTTATTCCATTCTGCTTGAAGATAACAAAAAGCAAAAATTTGAGCCAAGATGATCCCATTTTAGGCTTTTACAATCCCCTCACTTCATCTCTCACGGTGCTTTGGCGTATCCCCTCTCATTGGTTCAGAAACAGAAATGTTTTTATGCAATTAAGGGAAGCACTTTCTTTCATCTTCAATTTTTACCTAGTAGACTCAAAAACGCCATGGAAACAGATTGACCCAGGTTGGTTTAGGAAAGACGAGTCACTGTGCCATCTTCCTGAAACAGCTTTAATCACATCAGTGCCTGTAACAAGTGTAATGCTGAGAGGTCGCTCCCTGAATACACTGAGCAAATGTCTGAACAATCTGTACTCCATGAACTTTTTTCTTTCTTTTTTTTCACTGAGATGTCTTGGTTATTTCAAAGCACAGCAGATAAGCCATGCTTTCGATCAAGTGCCAAAACTGCCAAAAAAAAGGGAAAATTGAAACAAAGATAAAAAATATATATAAACATAAGTAAATAAATAAAATACGGAAGCGTATTGGATTCACTTGAAGAAAAAAAAAAAAAAACTCAGGTTTTTCAGAGTAATTTATTCTTCGGTTAATTTTTTGTGGTAATTAATTTTGTTTTTCCGATTAAAATTGTTTTTATTGGTTTGTTTTTGCTATAATTATTTCTGTTTTATGAGTAATTTTTTTTCTGTTTTCAGAAAGTTAAGGATAAGGCATATATGTGCCGAACAGGATCTCTGGTCCGTGCGGGACACAGGAGACACCACACATCCACGGGAGTCGTCTGCAGGTTGGAGGTTCTCGTGGGATTTTGAAGTAGCTCAATACTTCAGGAAAAAGATAACTCCTAAAAACAGGAGGGAAAAATTACCACAAAAAACAGCAGGTTGAGGTTCTCACGGGATTTCTAAGTATCTCGATACTTCAGGAAAAAAATTCTCCAAAAAACAGGAAAAATTTATCTGAAACCGAAAAAAATTACTCATAAAAACAGAAATAATTATAACAAAAAACAAACCAATAAAAAAAATATCAATCAAAAGACGAAATTAATTACCACAAAAATACTCATAAGAACAGAAATAATTATAACAAAAAACAAAATAATAATTATAACAAAAAACAAACCAATAAAAAAATATTAATCAGAAAAACAAAATTAATAACCACAAAAAACAAACCAAAGAGTAAATTACTCTGAAAAACCTGAGTTTTTTTTTTCTTCAAGTGAACGCAATACGCTTCCGTAATAAAAGCGAAAATAAATACAAAAATAAATGGGGAAATAGAATGAATTATCAATACATAAATAGATACATACAATACAACAAATAGTAAATACAAGCACTCTGCTCTCATATTTGTTCATTTTTATATTTATATATCTATTTTAAGACAGACACTGCCAGCATGAAATGCAGAGGGAAATGTTATTCAAATGAGGGGATGGCCCTAAGTGCGTCTTGGGTTGAACTGTTTGCCTATTGGTTGATCCACATGTGAGAGCAGAAATGGATGAGGTATGTCTGCCAGCAGCCACAGAATGAGGAAATAAACAAAGAGAAAGTCACACAAACATTATGTGGGTCTCAAACCTCCAAAGTTTCATCCTCTCTCCACAACAAAAAAGTGGTGCTTGACCCTTTCTTTAATCCTCATCCCACAACTCTCTAAGAAAACACAACACACAGACGTTGCCTGCTGGACTGCTGATCTCAGGTGATGCATTCACTTAGCTGTCATGTCTGTATAGTTTCTTTCTTGTCTGCACATTAAGCCATGCTTTTATTTTGAAATCATTAACCCTTGTCTCTGTTTGAGATGTGTTCCTGTCTGCCCTGCCCCGTCTGGTCACACCTGCTCCCTGATTGTTCCTCCCCACCTGTTTCCCATCATCCTCATTACCTCTTGTATTGAACCTCATGTCTCTCAGTAGCCACGCTACATGGACCCAAAGATTCCGCTTGCATTCGGTTTATTTGCTCAAACAGAAAGAATTTAACCTTTGTATACACCTCATTCTGAAAGAAAAGTGCCAATTCGAACGGACATTTAATCAGTTTCACAGGGGTGGAATATTCCTTTCCCCAAACCGATTGAGGTATCATGTATCCACTCAGACGGAAAGTTGTCAGGGTGCATTCTTTCAGCGCATGCTCAGATATGACGTAAGTTACAACTAGAGACGTTCCTCAACTTTAAAAATGGCGGCGAGCAGTCAGCACTGGAGGAAAGTTTGCTTTTGATCCAAACTTTGAAGAACTCAACATTATTTCAAGACTGGACGGACTAAAAACTCACACTATGGAGTATAATACCGTGATAAAAAAAAAACTGTTGTCCTCTGTCTTTGATAAGTCGCGTGATGTTTACGTTTTTTTGCGCATGCCCCATTGACTATTCTTTGTGATTTTAGCGGCCCATGTAGACCAGAGATTGGAATATTCCTTTCCATGTATACTATAGTTTTTGGAAAAGTCATTCAGAGAGATTCCATTCGGAAAGATGAAAAACTCCTCATGTAACTGTGGCTACTGTCTTGTTGCCAGTACGTCACACTTCTCAGTCTTCGTCCCAGCCTTCTTTCACAGCCATAGTTATTGTCTTGCCGTGTACCTAATCCTGCCTGCCTTTTTTAACCTCGCTTTTTGCCTCACGTCTGTCTGTACCTCTGCCTGTTTTGGACTGCCTCTCTGTGTACCGACCTTGCTTGGACTCTGATTAAACGTTTTGCCTTTGAACTCTGACTTTGGGTGTCCTGCATTTGTGTCCACCTTCTGAGCTTAAGTTCATGTCATATCCTTGTAATTCTAATTCTTGTTCAGTCTGTTACAGTATCAATGTGAAAATTCTGCTCTCACATGTGGATCAACAAATAGGTAAACAGTTCAACCCCAAGACACACTTAAGACCACCATTTGAATAAGATTTCCTTCTGTATTTCATTCTGGCAGTAACTTGTTTATTGATATTTACTTCTATTTCCACATTCATTTTTTGTATTTATTTTCACTATTATTTATTATTAATTTTGGCAGTTTAAGTCCTCCACAGCTTTCAGACTCTTATACAAAGAAACAATGAAAAATAAACATAATGCCATGATTAAAAAAAAACTCTTCCTGTAAGCAGACAGAGGTATCAGGCCCATGAAAGAGAAAATATACACTCCACATAGCACAAAGTCAAACTGCGTCCACCTTGTATCGACTCATGCCTCAGTCACAGCCGGGTGTGACACACAGACTGATGCATTCTGCACAGTTTGGTGTTCCTACCACCCACGTCGAACATTCAGCGGCGTAAATAAGGGAAACAATACGCTGCCATTTGCCTGGTGCCAGCTGACGAGCGCACCTTGAATCACAGATTTAGAATCCATTCTGTTCCCTGACTGGAGCTGACTAGGTGTCCACGGGGATTCAGCCGACCTCCCCATCACAGCCAAAGGTCACACAGCAGAGGTATGGCTTTCTAATGCAATGCCCTTTTGTGGCGTCTGAACTGCCTGCATTGAATTCACCTCACATAGACTTCTTGTGGAGAGAGGCTTTGAGGAGGCGGAGAAGGAGAATAGCATTGACAGCAGTTCTAAAGGGCAATCATACAGATAATTCAGTCCAATGATCCTCTTTATTGAGATTAAGGCAGCAGCACCTCTGATATGATATAAACAAAACAATGGGCACAGCACCCAGCGATGGCCCAAGGACTCTGGGAGACATGCAGGGAAAGGCATTTTCTATTCTGACAACAGCTCAAGCAAGGCTGTATCTGATACCGCCGGCCAAGCAGAGCTGTGCCAGTGCCAAGCTGGCACCATCGCTCTCTGAACTAAACACCGAGTATGTTTTTGTGATGTCATGATAGTACATTTGGCAAGTTTTGGCTGGATGGGAGTTGGCAAGAGAAACACTCATTCAGTATCTCTGTGATGTCTAGTTTGAGGGAACTTTGCAAACCAATCTTGTTTATAGCTTAATTTTTAACTGCTCTAATGACACGGCTCTGTGGACAGCCATGCCAGTTTAGTGGACGGTCCATCTGTTAGGAACAGATCATGGACCGTATGTGAGAAGCGAACAGAGCCTCCTGGTCTCATCAATAAAGCCAGTGCAGAAGTGCCCAAACCCTGCAGTTCCTCTAAAAACCAGCAGGAGGCAAATGCTGGTAGCAGTCAGGTTTTCTTTAACGCAGCAGGATGTTCACTTAGTGTTAGTTTAAGAGTTCAGTTGATAAGATCTGATTTGAAAAGGCACACACCTTGCATGTTGCATCTGCTCAATTAAATCATGTTCACATGAGGAATGTAATCGTACAGTGTTACATAAACTCATTTTATTTAAGTCCATTCAAAGATCCACCAAGTGCCTTTTATTTAATTGCATCTGTCAATAAAGCCTGCCACCGCATACTGCACCTCTTACAACATCAACAGCCCACTAGTTTTCCATGCAGCTGTGGCTAACCTCAAGTTTTACAGCCTTGGTAATATAACTAAATTTACAAATAGACAAATGTGGAAGAAAATAAAGATTTAAATTCTGTCTGGATAGATTAATTTCACTGCCAACCTGTTGGCTTATTAGACATGCTGGCAAGACATAAGCAAACAACCAAACATGATGAGTTTTTATTTTATTAATACATGTAACCAAATTCAAGTATTCTTTCAAAAATTTTGAAGTTTTTGCAGATTTATTAGAGCATAATTTTGGAAAATTTTTGAAATTTTGAAATTGTTTGAAATTTTTACAAACTTAAGAAATTTACCAAAAGGAATTTCAAATTTGTGATGTTTTTTTTTTTTTTGCAGTTTTTACAGCAATGACAATTTAAAACGTTTGCCTTTTTGAAATTTGAGCAAATTTTGGATTTTTTTGGATGATTTTTTTAAAAAAAACCTTTTTTTTAATTTCACATCTTTTTCAAATTTTTGAACATTTTGTAAATTTATCAGAACCCCCCCCCCCCCCCCCCCAAAAAAAAAAAATAAATAAAATAAAATACTAATAAAATGAAAATAAAATTACTAATAATAATAATAATAATAATAATAATAATAATAAATAAAATAAATAAATAAATAAATAATATAAATAAAATAAATAAATTAATAAATTAATAAAAATAAAAAGATAAATAAAAACAAAACAAAACAACAAAAAAGAAAAACAAGACCCTACTTGTGCATTTTCGTAAATTCCAAAACATTCATCCACATTTGGCGGGTTCGCAGGTGTTAAAATCAATCTCTGTTTACAATGGTGAGGGATGAAGCAGGCTTTCTCCCAGAATATCCCCACACTCTTCATCTGAAGGAATAAGCATACTCAACTCAGCATGAAAGCTCCTCATCGTGAAATTAAAGCAGCTGGAGAAAATATATAAATATAGACTTGATATAGATTCAGAAGATCTCTGTTGTGCTGTTTTGTTTGTTATTTGACTTTTTTTTCCCCACATGGGTATGTGTTGGTTATGCTGCATTCAGAGCCAACTCAAACATCAGACATTTCTTCCTCAGGCCATGGAGAAGTTTTTAGGATCATACAGAGTCACGGTAACAATCTCATACAAGTTAAAACTTCCCATAAAGATATCAATATGAGAAGCCTTTAGCCTTTGGTGTAATGTTTGAGCAAGTTTCATTCACACACACAGCCTCACTGAGTCAAGAGCATGACTGTCTTATTTTCACCTGTGTTGATCTCAAAACTCTCCTGATGGCATCATACAAACATGAACACAGTTTGATCATTCAGCTCCAGTTAAAAATCTACCTGAGTGTTACCTAATGGGGCAAAAAACAGCCTTTCTTGCTCCACGCTCTGACGCTGCTGCTGTTTGCTGTGTCTGTTTTGAGCTCAGCAGGACGCACAGTCCAACCTTTTCTGGGTCAGTGACGACCCTGTTAGGTGTGATGATGTTGTTTCTAACCTTCCTGACTTAAATCATCCATGTTTGTATGAGCGCCAGCCTCGCTGATATCATGCAAGACTAACAGCATGTTTGTACGCCAAATATTCCCTCAGTGTGATGCAACCTGTTGTAAGAGCAGACAATGAGAGCAGGAGGCGGCGGCGCACAGAGTTGGAATTAGGGGAGAAAAGAGAAATTCATCCCCTCCTAGCAATTAGAGTATATTATCGTTGTAATTACTATTATTAGCACAGTTAAAAAGGAAAGCATTTGTAAAAAGTGGTGTTCACGACACCGCACATTACTCCCTTATTATGTAAAAAGTCTTATTAAAAATCTGAAAGTGCAATTATGTCAGCTGGCAAAGAGTCATTAAATCTAGCATGAAAGCCTCCCTGATATCAATGAGATTCAGCCCCTCTTCACGCCAAACTCTCCCTCTCTGTCTCTGCACAATACAGCAGAGCTCCGTCACACTCTGCAAAGACTCAACAAAGGACACTGCAGTCCCATTAGCCAAGTAAACAAATCAGAGAGTGAAATGAGAAGCTTTTTTTTTACTAAAACAATGGATTTCCCATGGGAGAAAATATGGCAGGAGATGAAACCGGGTAATGAAGCACATGCTCTTATAGAAACCCTGAGATGGGAGGCTTGAGTGGAACAGGCCCTCTCCATGCTAAAGAGATGAAAAACCCTGATGCTGGTTTAGGGATTGAAATGAGAATGCCGTGTTTGGGGTTTTCACACAATCCTGGATGAGATGAGCGAAGCGCTCGTCCGCGTTCGCTGCAAGGCACAATAATTCATCTGATCGTTTAAGAGGGAAATCTGATTTGGAGATGGTACTGTGATGCATTACGTAGCTTTCTGCCAATCTGAGTGTCAAATTAGGGGATTTCCTGCAAACAAGATTAATGCAAATTCAGATTTTTGAGGAGAAATTGCCAGCTCCTGTTCCGCTGATAGCCGTTCCCCCTCGTATGTAGGAACACATGCTCCATACTAAGTGGAAATCAATTCGCCATCAGATTGTCATATTCCTCCTCACCTTCCTGTGTGCCCGCAATTATTTTGCCTCAGCCACTTCCACGGCGGATGAGCTCCCTGGAGTGAACATACTTTGTATTTCTTGATTTTTTTGTGAACATTTGGCTCTGGAGCCGGGGAAGATTAGACCTGGATTGTGGCGACCCTGGTCTTTTAAAGGGAGCTCTGGGGCTGAGCCGTTGGTAGCTTTATCTGTGTGTGTGTGTGACGGACGAGACCCTCCCCGACACACACAGCTGCTGCAGCACAGAGGTGCTTTAAGTGTGTTTGACAGAGTATTGATTATCTCAGGTCTTATGTGCAACAGGACTGCATTAGCTCCTGACAGCCCAACAGACATCTTACACACACACACACACACACACACACACACACACACACACACACACACACACACACACACACACACACACACACACACAGCCCCCAATGACCTAAAGATAGATGGCTGTAAAATACCATCAGATTACAGCGTGGACTCTCTGAGAAGGTACAAACACCAAACAAATTAAAGCTCTTCACTATTTACAGCACGGCGTCAGCCTAAACAGAGACGTGTAAAAGAGACAGACATGTCAATCTCAACCCCCCAAACTTGGGAATATGGAAATAACTGTGAAAAGAGCTGAAGAACTGCAAGGATTGTGACATGGTTTGAGTTTGAGAAGCTCATGAGAGAACACACACACATATTTTACTGTCAGGGGTTCAAATCCCAATCAAATGTCAAAGTGGACTTGAGGAAGACACTGAGCCCCAAATTGCTTCTGCTGTTGTTCAGTGGTGTGTGAATGCAAGGGCGTAGCTACAATTAGGCAAACACAGGCAGTTGCCTGGGGCCCCAAGATTCCCAGGGGCCCCCAAAGCATCTCTCAAAAACTGATTCATGAAGTTCTCTTCAATTGAAAGCATTTCTTTTTTCTAAATCTTACTTCACATGCTTCAAACTATATCAAAAATCTTAATCTTTAATGATGGTTTTGGGTACCCCCCCCCCCCCCCCCCCCTTCATATTCAATGGGCTATTCCATGTTACAACACATCTGAAAATTTGATTCAGTAAGAAAGTGGTAAAAAACACTTTTTTCCCCATTTTTTTCTTATTCTTAACCAAGTCATAAATAAAAACAATGTTGCTCTGAGATCTGTGATAAACATATCAGACTTTTAGGATTTTAAGGACTTTATCTAGCCCACGAAACAGGATCATTTTCTCAGAATCAAACTTTTTGAGTTGGTGATAAACATTATTGTACAATTATTTTTTTTTTGGATACATAACTCACTGGACAGGGGGTCAAATAAAAATACATTCACTTTAAAATAATAGTACCAAAAAGTATGGTAACTGTAAATATCACCTCTTTCAGTAGATTTTTTTTTACAGTTTTATGTTGTGCTTGATATTTACATATTTTTTTTCTTTACTAAATTATTTTTTTCAATATTTACCTATTGTAATGTTTTTCACTTCATACTTTCTTGTTTGTTACTGTTACTCTGTAAATTCCCCACTGTGGGACAAATAAGCTGTCAATTGACCATAAAAGATTTCAAATCCAGGACAAAGTGGACTAAATTATGTATTCACTTTTTTCAAAATCAAACTTAAGTACAGAACTTGAGGAAATGCATTTAGTTGTGTTAAGTTACCATGTATAAGATTAGCACTGTCTCATGCCTTGATTCTGGGAAAGAGACAGTGGACCCAGGGAAGGCCAGTCTAGCTCTGAGGGAGATGAGTTACAAGGACATCGAGGGCCCCATTGACTGGGTTTGCCTTGGGCCCCCAAACGACTAAATACGCCCCTGTGTGAATGAGGATAGCTAACACTGGTAGCCCCTTATCCATAATGCCCACTGCATTATGCTGCAGTTTTCGGGCGCGAGACAATTCATACATACATTCATACCCCATCACACCCTGATACCCAAGATCACAAAATCACAGGAGAATCACATGTTCCTGCAGGAATTCCACCCATGACAATGTACTTGCATGGTACTTTATAGTATGTTAAACTCATCTGGCCCTCCCAAAACTTCAGCACCTTCTGTCCATGCCTTCTCCTTTCTGTTGGTGTCCTTGTAGAAATGATCTGTTGTGTCATATTGAATCATAAGTTTTTCTTCTCCAAGATTTACTTTCCCTCATCCAGAACGTCAGATTTCCTCTGATACATGACCTGCTGATGACTTTTGGCCATGTACCAGAAACATAGTTTTGATAAACAAGGACTAGATTTATGATCAGGAGCCAGGACATGGAGCTTTATTTTGAAGTGACCAGATACTCTGATCGTTTTCATGTCTGATTACCTGTTTGGTACGATCTACTCTGACGAGGTTGACGTGTTTCTGTAGCGCACAAAAAAATAGACTCGCATCATAACAGCCGCGCACAGCCGTTGGTTGCTTGAGCTGTAGATGGACTAAAGTGTATGCTATGTGGATGCAATGATTGACAAGAGTGGTTTCTAAGCTTGGCGCAGTGTGCTGCGCTCACAGTTAATGTGTGAATTAGAGGCTACTGTAGCAGCCTCTGCCATCAGTGTGAATGTAAGTAGCAGTGTATGGTGGTCAGACGGACTTGAAAAACTCTTTATAAGATCACTGTTTCACAGTGTCTTAGAAAACAGGCACAGAATGGCAGAGTTGCAAAATTGAAGGTTTTTCAAAAATGTAACAAAATATACTTTCCCTTGTAACTAATTACATTTATGAAGCAGTAATTCAGTTTCTAATTCAATTACTTTTTTGGGAAAGTAACAAGTCACTGTATAACTAATAACTTTTTTTTTTTTAAGTAATTGGCCCAGCACTGCTGCTTAGGCACCTGAAACCACACACACACACACACACACACACACACACACACACACACACACACACACACACACACACACACACACACACACACACACTGGTTAAAAAAAGACAAAAAATGGTATGGCTGACTGGACTGACAGTCAGCACACTGTAGCTTTTAGCCAGGAGACTAAAGGCCCCTTCGGCTCTGTCTCTGTACCTCGTTTTTGGTTGACTGAAGTTAAGTTGAGTGAACATTGTTTACATGGTCACTGGTAAAGAAAGCTTCAGTGCTGAGAAACAGACAGTAGACGTCACTGAGACCACATCATGTATTATACAGACTGTGGGGCAGATACAGGAACACCCTGTGGTCCTTGTCTCATCTTAACTCCTGTTACACTCCTGCTGTAACCTGAACATGATTTATCTTCAAAGAGACCACAGAGTTTTTACTCATTAGCAACACTATACCTGCTAAAAAACAAGTCTGATCACTGATCAGTGTTAAACATCAACCACTTTGCTCTCTGTCATCACACACTGTCACATCCCTCCATAGAAATGTGTCTGGGGGCTGTTTTAGCTAAGTGTGGGAACTGTTCTCATAAGCTGAAGTCTGCTGCCCACGTTTCTCTTAAGCTGTCCTAAAACACTGAAGGCAAAACGCTTCACCAAAACAACCTTCAGTGGAGCAAAGCCTGCGGTCCAACTCAGCTGCACTGATCTCTGGTCACTCTGCACCATTCAAACCATCATCTGACAAACACAGCCCTCCAATCAGAAGGTCTCTTTAAGTCAGTGTTACCCAACCCTGGTCCTGGAGGACCCCCTGTCCTGCATGTTTTAGATGTTACCCCAGCACACCTGATTCAAATGAATGGCTCGTTATCAGGCTCGAGCAGAGCTTGATGACGAGCTGATCATTTGAATCAGGTGTGTTGGAGTCGGGAATTATTCACCTTTTACACCAAGGTTACTTTTTACTTTTTAAAATGTGGGCTTCATTTCCAGGTTTATCTGATAAAAACTTCTGCCTGCAGCAACTTTTTATAAGTCTTTAGGAGAGTAAAATTAGCATTTTGCTCAGCGATAGAAAAGGAACTCAATGTGTCACTTTGAGGTTCAATTCCCCTCAAATGTCTGTATTCAGCAGCGTCCCTGTAAAACACAGTGTCAGATTTAAGCTTAATAAAGCTTTCATGGAGGGGCGATGTAACCTCAAATGTCACACGTCACGGTAAATGTTCAGTTTATGAAGCCAAGGCTGTCTGTGATATACAGAGCGCTGCACGTACAGGCCCTCTATAACTCCATGGCGTGACTCATACAGAGCACTAAGAGGACATTTGCATGTTTTTGAAACACATATAAAGACGATCTGTGACGTGGTAGTAAAGTATGACACCTGTGTTTATTCCACAGACATGGCAGTATTGTCATATATTATCTATTGTGAAGCTGTGTGTGCTTCTCCCCATTGCACCTGCACACACCTGCTCCCCACCACTGTCTTTATTACACATAATATTAATGTAGAGAAGGGCAGTGGTTGACACTTTTATTGAATTATTTACAAGGGAAAATAATGACACTGGGGTTCCAGCTCTAAACAAATAAATAAATCATATCTCTAATCAAATCTGGGGATGATGTATGTGGAGCAGGATGTTATTAGATTAGGTGATAGGTGTCAACACTCACTATGCCAGCACAGCAGAGGAGTTCATGCATTTGTACTAGAGAATAATGGGAATTTACTGCTCTATGTGTGTGAGTGTGAGTGTGAGTGTGTGTGTGTGTGTGTGTGTGTGTGTGTGTGTGTGTGTGTGTATGTATGACACCTGACTCCCTCTCAGGCAATCAGATGATGGGAGATTTAGTAAATCATGGATGGAAGTTTTATTAGACTTTGAAAGCGAGCGCAAATAAGAAAAAGAAAAAAAAAAAACACTTGTGAAAGTTTCTTTCTGTGTCCATCTTTTCTTTGTTGGATTCTGAAGTTTGTAAATTACACAATTTATCATTTTGCTGAATTCAAAACTCCCTGAGGGCCAAATATGAGCATGTCAGCTTTTATTGATGGCTCTGCTTAGCGTAGAGGGATTTTAGCTCTTTCTTAAAAACATGTTATTTTGTTCTGCAGGAGATTTCTCCACATTTCCACCTTCGCGGAGAAAGACGGGGAGCATCCCTGACAGAAAACAAACAGGTTTGCCAGAAGCTAAAGATCTCCTGCTCTTTTGTGAGCCTGTTAAGTTTTGATGAGCTGTCCTGTTCACTTATCACTCTCTTCTCACTGGTGGACCAAAGAAAAGCTACTCACGCTTCGCCCCGTGAAATCTCTCCCTAAGTTAAACCTGAGAGCTTTCTCTCCTGCTTCTTGTGGATTCTGTTGAGGAGTGCATGAAATATAAATAAGGACTAAAAAACATCGTGTTTTTGTTGTAGCTGTGGAGTCGATTCAGTACAAGCCTAAAGAGGAAGGAAGTGGGGGAAAGAGTTTGTTATGACTCTCATTTTTTCACTGTTCCATTTCACTCTAAGCTTCATGGAGACAAACTGGTGCATTTAAAACACACTGAGGCAGGCCACATGTTGACTGAAGAGACAGCAGACTGGGGCATAAGACTCATTATAGTCAAGGGGACAGGATGTTAAAGTTTGCAGGATTTTAATCTGGAATGTTTAAAGAAGGGGTAATATTTAAAGAGGGGTACTCTACCTTCCCTATATTTAATTCATGGATATAAAGTGACAGCGCTGGATGTTCAGATGAAACGTGTGCATGTTTTCAAACCTCTGCTAATCTGTCTTTAAAATGATTGAATTGAATCAGGGTATCATTTGTTCATTCCATATCCGTTTTAGAATCCAAAATCAGAAAACTGATAAGATTGAGATTTACTTTTTATTAATCCCCTTAGGGGAAATTCTGTTTGTACACTCTGACATGCTATATATACACACACGCACAAACAGCACTTCTGCACAAAGACATGCACTGATCGAGGACAGAGTGATGGTGCTGCACCTTCAGTGTGCACCTGAGCAGTTGGTTTTTTTTTGGTGCCTTGCTCAAGGGCACCCGACAGTACTCAGGAATGTAAGCTAACACCTCCCCAGGTATCAGCCCAATTCCAATTTCGGTCCGCACCGGGGCTTGAACCAGCGACCCTCCGATCCCTAAGCCAAGTCCCTACAGACTGAGCTACTGCCACCCAGAATCGACCAATGACTTGTTATTCAATTTTTCGTTTTCAAATCAAAAATCAGAAAACAAATAACGGTCTATTTTTTGCTGTTTTGATTTTGTTTTGATATTAAAATTAGAATATGAGAGAATGGAATTATAATAGGATTTTTAATCTGTGTATGGTTCGTTCTTTTGTTATTCTGTTTCAAAACAAAAAACAAACAAACAAAAAAAGTGGAATTGTTTTTTTTGTTTTTCTGTTCTGGTTTTAAAAATGAAAAAAACAAATAATAATAAAAGATCGTGTCAAAATTGTTTGTGTGATATATTGATATTAAAGGTGAACGTTTCTATATAAAAATTAGACAAATAACTCACAATGAAGGTTTATACAGACATGTTCCTGAGCTTTTTTTTTTTTTTATAAGTAACAGATCGCTGACAATCCACACCATCTTATCCGCGCCCATATGTGCACTTCCATGTGTTTCAATGAGTTTTGTTTTGTCCACTTTCCTTTTCTTAGGTTCGTTCATCTTTACAGAAGGGCTGATGGGTCAGAGGGTAAAGTGCAAATGTGGAGTAATAGGCCTACGCTTCACCTCATCAAAGCCAATGTCTCTACAGTGCACCATCTACTGGGAAAACATCAGAATTGTAGGGAAAATAAAACATTAACAAGGTTTATTCATTTAATTTTTCATATTCTGTGGGCGGGATTAAAACGTTTAACGCATGTGGCCCCCAGGCCGTAGTTTGCCCATGCCTGGATTAGGGCCTTTAGGATCAGATACACATTTATACAGGTTGCTGGAGCAACAACCTCTCACTTTGCACAGAGCACATTGAGTGAGAAAGGAAGTCTTGCTCTAGAACCACAAGAAAACATCTGATGACTTTTAAAGGAGAGTAGATGCCAGATCATTTTATATGAAACATCCTCATCCTTGGATGTGATGTTTAGGTGAAAAGTTAAGATTTGTTTTTCCGGCATGCTCTCTGCTCTGGTTCACCAGAGATGGGATTGTTATGGATATTAAAGTTACAAACCAGTGACACAATAAAACTGCTCTCTCTTTGCTTCATCAAATGGAATATCCAGTATATAATTAAAACACTCAATATGTTAATTTCTTTTATACACTGTGAGGAAATAACCAATCCCCCGTCCTCTTTGTCCAACTCACTTCCTCAATTGACATCATGACCTCTTTTGCCACATCAGCACTGGTTCACAATGAGATAATCCCCTCACAGAGGTGATAATAAGAGCGCAGAGGAGGTGAAGAAGTCAATGGACAATTAACTTCAATTGACACTGAATGGACAATATCTGTGAATGCATTTAAAGATGTACGCTGGCTGTGCTAGAATAAAGGGAAATAAAATTAGCCCTGCTGAAGACCCTGAGGCACCGCAAGAAGAGGAGGGGAGAGAACTAGAGGAGACCACAGACCAAAATGTTGAGAGCTATTAGTTAAAAAAAACCCTCCTCCTTCCAAAATGACCTCAGGTGAAAATAAGATAACTTCCACTCTTTTTCACGGTTTCCACAATGAGGCATTATCAGCCAGAAAAGGGCATAAGGCGGGGAAGTGAGATGAAGAAGAGCATGTAATGGTGAGGGGGGATCTCCATTGATAAATCCATCTAAACTGGAGGGCCTGGAAGTGACAGGGCCCAAGAGGAGCTTCTGCAAAGAGCTGCAGAGAGATAAGCAGGTCATTATTCCCCAAACTTAAATAATCCCTTGACAGCAAAGCCCCAGCTTCCCCCAAGGGTTATGAGACGTCTGAGAGTCAGAGGGAGAAAGAACACAGAGCAGAGAAAATGTATTTATTTTTTCTTTTTTATCTACACGTAATGATCCTTTAAGTAGAACTGCATTTAATACTATATATATATATATATATATATATATATATATATAGACACCAGACGTCACAGGGTTTTCATGCTTTGCCTTTGAGCCCATGGATGGAGTGATAATAAAAAGAGCCTATGTTAACGTAGAAGAGGTTTGTGGTACATTGTTCAAAAAACTGACATCCATCCAGGTTAGTGAGACTCCTGCAGACCTACACATGAAAAAGTTTTTTTTTTTTTTTTTTTTTTTTTTTTTAATCTTACTGGTGCTTCATTTATTTCTGTACTTTTATAAAACTTTGTCAATCACTTTGTTCCCAAACACTTATTATTCATATCACTGTTTGTTTTTAGTTTCATTTAACCCCCTCCAGAAAAACAATTTTCTCAGGGCAGAGTAACCCTTGCCTAAAGCATCAAATTCTATTTAATTCTAGTTTAAAGATGAAAATTTAAATGTAGTTCACGTCTATGGAGGGTCACAGTTTAAGGTAACACAATCTGTAGTGACGATTCTGTAGCTGCTCCTCATTACACTGCTAAGCACGTCTTCCCTCCTCAGCTAATCCCACCCAATCCCTCTCTGTAATGGTTGGTAGGATGGTTCAGTTTTTTGAATAGAATAGAATAGAATAGAATAAAATAGAATAGAATAGAATAGAATAGAATATAATAGAATAGAATAGAATAGAATAGAAAATACTTTATTTATCCCCGGGGGAAATTCAGGAGTCACAGCAGCAATCAAGAAAACAAAAGTAAGAAAGTGTATAGAAAGTGCAAAAAGGTCCATAAGAAAATAGATGACGACACCCCGTCCACCACTCTCCAGCCCAGCCAGTCTCCACCTCCACAGGGTCCAGGACTGAGCCTCCCCTGCAGTCTGTTCAGTCTCTGTCTCCTGGATCCTGTCTGCTCACAGCAGGTGAAGCTCCTCCAATGTGGCGCGGGCGTCCGATGTCAACTCCGTCAGCCACGTCCGTGAACAGCACGATGCCGCTGGGCTAGCACGGCTAGCTCGTCCATCCCACCAGAGATAGATCCCATGTTCCCAACAACGATGGATGGAAGGACAGGTCCACGTCGTCACCTCCCAGCCCACATCCGAGAACCAGCACGTCGTCCTCACCTCCTCCTCCTCACCTCGAGGGAAATCATCAAGCCCTACACTTTTTAGCATTGACATGCTACAAGCTGCTAACAGCTAATTTCACATGTAAACAATGCAGCCATGGTTACATGTAGGGTCTCCAGACAAACACAGAAGAAAAGTAGTAAAAATATCACTGAAGCCACAAAAAGTTCGGTGTCCATGACCAACAATGAACCATACAAAGTAATGATCCACTCCAAATACAAAGATGACGAAAAAGAGACAAAAAAAATTACAAGAAACGGACAAAGACAACAGGCAACAGGCAGCTACTTGGGCAGCGCCTAGCAATGGAAAAAAAAAAAAAAAAAAGGGTTTATATGAGGTATTCTTCCCTAGTAAGTGTGATTTGCACACAAGTGACATTTATGGCTAACTTACATTGCCTGGACCCCCCAAAAAGTCGCTGTATTAGCTGGACTTATCCTTTAACTACATCATGAGAACCACATCTTTTAATACTCACTGCACTGAATGTATCAATCAGGAAAAATGCTTTCACTGGTCACTTTACTGCCAAAGCTGATTGGGATACACCTGAAATGGACAAGTACAGGGCTCCTCATCTGTACCTGCTGTTGCTTCAGACAAGTGCTGTAGAACCTGGAAATCATCATGTCCTTCCCCGGAGTCTTCCTTTCAGTTCCTGGGCTGGAGCAGCAAAGATCTGAGAAAATGACACGAGTAGAGGATGCAGGTCAGGTTCGTATATTGTCAGGGACAAACATATACTTAGCAAAGCTGATAAAAGTGTGTGTGCCCATGTTTTTAAAGCAGTATCAAACAGCCTTACCTCGTCTAAAGTCTGCAGGGTTTTGGTTCTCTGAAGAGGATCTGTGGTGGTGTCTCACTGAGTGCTGCACTTTTCTTTCTCAACACCACTCGTGAGATTTTCCTGAGATGAGTGAAAATGTGGTGATTTGGGGTATTTGTCTTTTTGCTTGCCCAAATCCTTCACAGGAGCACGTCTTCCATCAAACATGACAGAAAAAGAAGTTGCACTCTTCTGTAAAATTATCCTCTTTGGGAAGCCAATTCTGAAATCCTCGTCTTCACAGCACTTTCTCATTTATTGCACTTATATACTTGTTTTTGGAGGGGTTCTCCTCCGCAATCTTTTACACAGCTCTTATTTCTTTCCATGCACAGCTCACAGGTTGTAAGAGAGTGGAATCGGTGGTATGCAGCTTTTTCATCATTTGATTTGATTTTTAATATTTCTCTGTTTAAATTTTTGTGCTGCCGGAGAGAGATCAACTACTTTTTGTCATTAGGTGTAGATAAACTACCCCAATCCTCTTGATGATTGTGAATGATTCAAGAAGGATTTAATCAAATCCAGGGGCCTCCACCATCAACAACCCTGTCATGCCAACATAAGAGAAGTCACAGACAAGAACCCTTGATGAACTTTCCACCCATAAGTACTGTGAGAGGTTTAAAGTGGTCGCTTAGGTCTACTGCAGATTCTGTCAAAGACTCCATACTTAGGTTGTGTTACAGTTTTTCTCAGTTGTTTCGATACATTTCTCAGATCAGAAGCAAAATTCTCAAAACTACTTGTTCAATTTTCTCATCATTGTGTCACTCATTAAAAAGGAAGTTTCTCATTTCTTTGAAAAAGTTGCAAATGTTTTGGGACACCCATGTGAATGATTCTGTACAATTCTCTGCTGTTTCCTGCATTATCAACGGCTTGTGACCTGTTGATTTAAATGGATTACCATGGTCTCTGTTGAATAGTCTCACTCTCCACAACATAAAGGGCTCTAATTTCGTGGCGCAGCGCAGGGGGCGCAAGCCTGGCGCACCCTGCGCAGTGTTAATTTTGTGCGGCGCACCGCCGTGCGCTGCCAATTTGACAATTTGGTAGACCGTCTGCTCAGAGATGGGTGTGACGGCGCGCCAGGGGGAGGTATCGGCATATTCATGTTGGCGCAGTGACAATTTTGCGCCAAAAACAGTGCAGAGAGTGCGCTGAAAGCTCGCCAGCTCCAACCTGGTCTATTCTAGGTGCAAAGCGGAGAGCACCCTTCGCAGCTGTAATTTGGTGACAGGCGCACATGTGCGCACATGTCATCAAAGCCTCAGAGGCAGGTTTCCAGAGTGTCAGGCACATTTTAATGCAATAAACAATCACAGTAATCACTTTTTAATGTAACCATCTGAACCAGCATATACATTTGTATCTATATTAACTGTCCCGTCACATCTGATGTCAGATTAAAACCGTTTGTCATAATGGAAAGTTAACCTGACGGCAGCTAACTGTCTAAGTAACAGTAACAGTAACTGTCTCTTAATTTTTTGCTGTTTTTACAAACTGTTTTGAGAAATGCACTTATTGTTTTGCAAATGGCAAGGATGATTGGAGAAATGTACAAAAGCTACTGAGAAAAACTGTAAAGTCACCTTAATTTCTCTAAAATTAGCTCCTTTTTTACACAATTCCAGATGTGGGTCACAGTGGTTGATATCCTTCCTATGTGGCATCTGTGTCCAGTGTTAGCACAGTTTACCATGTCTGTGAATAGTATGGTGCTACTCTGCCCTCTGGTATTCCCTGATTCTGGGTTAGCATGGCTAGCTCGTCCATCGTATTGAAAATAGATCTTACATTCCCCATAACGATGGATGGAAGAACAGGTTGATGTCTCTTCTTAGTTTACACGACAGCACCAGCACGTTGTCCTCAACTTTTTCTCCTCAGCCTGCAGGGAACATTGGACATAGCAGCAGTTAGCATAGTCATGCTACTGGCTGCTAACAGCTGAAATCTCATGTGTAAACAATTTGACCATGGTTACTTGTAGGACCTCTGGACACGCACAGAAACAAAAAAAATGTAAAAAACACCACCGCTGATTTAACCAGTTTGGTGTCAGTGATCAGCTAATGAAATATAAAAGTTGGTCAGTTGGTCGTTTCAAGAGTGTGTCGCCCTTTCCCTTGATCTTACGTATACTTGGTACACCACTTCTCTGGATGTGTATACACAAAACCAAGGGCTAAGGAGTAGAACTGGGATTAGCCCTAAACCTCATGTCATGTGATCTTATCCTGAACGAACTATTCGGAGAAAGTCTGAAAGGAGAACAGTTAAAGTCAGAGGAGTGAGAGGTTGGCCAGGGTTTAGGTCTTATGTGATACAAAAGACACACACACACACACACACACACACACACACACCCACACACACACACACACACACACACACACACACACACACATATATATATATGCTGTAAAAAACAGCAGCACTTGTTTGACAGGAAACATGACGCGACACAGGGTAAAGACAGAAATCTGTTGGTGAAAACATGAGCAGCAGTGACCGGGCAGGTCCTCAGTCATGTCAAAGTCTGTGTTGGATTCAGTTTCTTTGACCCTCTCTGTGTTTCTACATAAAAGTTTTGCAATTTCTCATATCAGAGCTATCAATCCTTCTCCATCTCTGGTTTTCAGTGACCACCTGGGGAATATTCTGCCCTGTACCACACTGTAGTCTGTGAGATAGGTGGCTGTGGATCGGAATTAAGAGCAGCCAGGCAGAAAATGGTTACTGGAGCCACGCGGGCAGCAGTGAGTGAACAGCAGAGGATCATTTTTCAAAGGGGCCCTAAAAGTTAACAATGCTGTGCTGTTAAGCCAATCGCCAAACGGCTGCATGGTTAAGTTCCAGCGTCGCATCCACGGCGCTTTCCAGTTGGTGTTTGATGAGCATCGGGTTTTTGATGGGCTCCAAATTACACTTCAGATGTTGTTTGAGAGTTCAAGCATCCAACTATGTCCTGAGCCATATGTACATGATGCACCTTCAGTTAGCATCCTGGAGCCTGTTTATTATAACTGAACAGGTGGAGGAGAAACACTCTGTGGATAAGCTCTGTCTGTGGTTTCTCTGCTCGTTGCCCTATGGTTGGTTTCTTTCAGCATACATTACCCTTTGTCACCTAACTGTTAGCACATTTAAAATGTTATTTTATTAAAGGTCTCATATTATGTTCCTTTTCTGCAGTTTAATATGGATCATTGATGTCTTCATGAAATGGTAGTAACATGTTTTGGTCCAAAAAGCCAATAAATCAAGCACAACTTGATGTGTAAATGAGATACTGTCCCGCTCTTCCGCATCACTGAGAGCAGCACCATGTAACATGACTACCGAGCTCCGAGTGCACAATGCTTAGAAAACAGTGAAGCTCATTTACCGCAACATTACAGGCTAAAACAACAGGCTAGCTGCAGCTAAAGTTAGCATCCTGAAGCTAACACAGAGACAGGGGGGACACTGAGGAAAAGCTCTTGCATCTGCTCCACAGCACACAGCATTTAAAATACTCACATTTCCAGGGTCCCAGATTTGTTGGTGGATGGTTGGTCATGTGCCTGGATTCAGGACCAGTCTATTTGCTAGCCCTCTGTTAAACTGTCCAAAGTTGTAAAAGCAGTCGGCTGTAAAGTGACTAGCACACACATGCACAGTTTTACTGAGTGTAGCTGGCACATTTCCTTGATAAACGAACTCTAGCCACTTAGTCTTGTCTTCTTCCGAGATGGGATGCAGCATGCTGTGCATGATGGAGCTATATGGCTGTTTACAGCCAAAAACAGTGATGGCTCTTCAACTTCTGCATTCTCCTCCCCGCTGCCAGAGAGATTTTTCTCCAGCAGCGGGGAGGGGAGTGGGCAGGGAGGAGGTTCGGGGGTATCTGCTTCGATGGACCACTCAGGTCAGACTTGCTCCTGATTGGTCAAAAAAGGGAATCACTGACGTCAGCAAATCCCCAAAATCCAAACAGCTCATTTTAGGTCGTGATTTTACACTCACGAGGACTACTAAGTGCAGGTTTTGTGGGATGGGAGGAAAGCCAAAGACACACAAATTTCACTAAAAGACAAAATAAAGTTATATTTGCATAATATGGGACCTTGAATGTCTATACGTCTGTATTGTTTTAATGAAGGCTGCAGGCACAAAAATAGAGGTGCCAAGAAGTGAAAGGAGGTATCCAAAGATACCAAGAATGGCCTCTACAGCCAGTGTGTGAGTTCTTGAAAATAAAAAGCAAATTTCAGTGACCTGTTCTGAGCTGCCCTGCTTTATGGTCTGTTGTTTCAGTAACGCAATGGTTTTGAACTGATTATCTGATTATAATCTGATTATATATATATATATATATATATATATATATATATATATATATATATATATATATATATATATATATATATATAGCTGTTGTTTCTTGATTCGGTCAACACAATTGTCATAAGTCTGTTTCCAACATAGGTGCATACAAAGATTGTCAAATGTTTAATATTTACATTTGTTAATTTTCATGCAGTTCCATATGTTCTCTTTTAGAGAAACTTCATACTTGCAACCATCATCATTTACATTAAATATTACAAAGGACAATTCTGAACTTTAAACTTAAAAAAAAAAACAAAAAAAACAAAAAACAAAACAGGAGGTCATTTAAATAACTCAACTGTATTTAAAAAAAAATGTTACGCATTCATTCAAAACAAAACAAAACAAAAAAAGTTTACACTGACTGTTGTGACACAGTTCTGACAGCTGTTGCAGTGGCCCAAGCACAACATATAACTCCAACCTTTTTTCTTCTCAAATTAATGCTGTTTACTGAACAACTTATTGAGCAATTTGGTCCAACAAATAAAAATTTGTTTTTAACATTTCATCTGTTTGCTAACGATTATCATAAACCAGAATGTTTAAGCATGATTAATTAACAGTAACTGCCTGCTGCAAGCTGGCTTCTGTAAATTCCATAGACTGTAATTAATGGACATAGTCTCTGTGACGTCACCTGTCTCTTTCTGATACTGAGTTTTGAAGCAAATGGTCAATGGAGGCTTTATTGGAAGCCAGGCAGGTTTCTAGCCCCCACATAGACAGCTATTGGGTTAGTCAATCAGCAGAGTTCTGCCTCTGATTGGGAAAACTTGCCATCTTAATATCTTCTAAACTGCTAAATAAGAAAAAAGAAATCCCCCCTGTACATTGCATGCTATCAAAGAATTCAGACATGGGACATTTTTCTGTACCAGGCATGTTTATTTCTGCTGTGAAAATGATTTTTCGGGGCTTTGGATTATCATATGCACATATAATTTACCAAAATAAATGCAAACATACAAAAATGTTATATTATTTCAAAAACCCTCTGATGATCAACACTGGATATTGGATTGCATTGGATAATCTAATTCACTTTCACTCAAATTGACACTATTCTTAGTGGGACATGTTCTTGCAAAAGCTTCAAGAATCCGTGATATATTTGGTTCTGATTTTTTTTTCCTTCTTTTTTGGATTGGTACATTGGTTTATTCCCACGGTCTTCAGAACCACTAATTTGGGGGTCATAGGCTGAAAAGTTCAGGAACCCCTGCAGTAGACAAAAGACTACCTCGACCCCGGGGCCGATGATGAGACTGTCTCGGATGTCTTGTTTTTTCAGGATGAGTCCATCAGTTCCTTCCCTCATTACAGCTAGACGGAGATGGACACCAACCTTACCTAACAGCACAACAAACTTCCTCTACTGTCTCATAAACCGCCTGTCTCTTGTTTAGTCTCTTGTGTGTAAACAGAGAGGGAAGACAGAGGGAGCTTCACGCAATGGGGAAAGAACCAGCAGCACTGTCAGTTAATTTTCAGATCTGGTAATCTTCCAAGTTCATTAACAAAAGCCGGTGTCTGACTCGCTGTGGCTTTTGTACGCACTGAGGAGTTGTTGTGATACACCACAATGAATAAGTGATAAGCTGTTTGGGTAATTTGCGCAGTGACACAACTTTTATTATTTACGCCGTAATCCCTGATGGGAGGGGTGGCTGGGTTGGGGTGGGGGGCAGCAGCTGATAACAATGAACGAATGTGACAGGATTGTGTGGGCGGAATCCACTTAGAACTATTACAATCAAGCTTCATTTACATGAGCCGCCGACAACCTTCAGTTGACTTTGGGGGCTGCGTTTGGGAATAGTGGACATGGGTATTACAGAGCATACTGATGCATTTGTAATGGGGGCAGGCAGCGCGGCTGGTGCTGACTATAGCTCTGCAGAAGAAGAAAAAAAAGCTCCAATTGGAAAGAGATCAATTCCCCCTATGCTTCACACTGTGTGATGGATTTGACATTCATCAGTGCCCTGTCAACTAATGCATTTGGTTTTATATTACACCTGAGAGATTTCCCTCTCTCTGTTCTTTTATAGCTTCATGGAGCCAGATTAAAACGCTGAATTAATTTTTGGCGTGGTGAGGAAATTTCAGATTTTAAGGTGATGATGGAGGGGGATGTGGTATTAAGAGCAGAGAAGAGAATGAGGGCATTATCTCAACGCTGTGCACTCCAAACTAGATTAATGATGTTTATTTTATTAACATCATTCTATTATTATCTCACCCCCCTCCTGGGCTCCCTCTGTGTAATTTAGCAAACAAGGAAATGTATGAAATATTGCAGGACTGTGCATAAATGCCAAGGTCCTTCTTTTTCAAAACATAAACCCGGCCCCCGCACCAGAACGGTTCCCCGGTGGAACCATACATCCCTCCTACAGAAAGTTCCATTATGTTTAACTCAAACCAGGTATTAATCCCAGTGGCTTTGTGCTGCTTTTTATAATGAAATCCATTTTTTTGGCAGCAGAAGGTTTCACATGAGAATACCTATTTATTTTTTTTTTTTTGGCAGCAGGGATAATTCAAGGATACATTATTGTGGGAGAGTTTGGCACAACAGTACATAGCCCATCTGAAAATGTAGAACACACCTCTCCCCAAAAGAGGCTCCTCCAAACTCCTGGGAATAGACATGGAGGGCTGGAATCATAAAATAAGACGAGTGGAGCACAGTATTTTTCTGTGCTTGTGAGCGTACTCATCAGCTCTCCTCTCTGTGGCCGTCAGACTCCACCAGAATGAGCCATTTCAAACCTCCATTCACTCACCAAACCATTAAATAATGATGGAAGTCATTCACAAACTGTTAGGGAAACGTGTTCTCTGGTATGCGTGAAGAGAAGTTGTTTCTTTCAAAATTTGTATTCGACACCACAGAAACCCCACGGATGAAATATTAAAATGTGGTGTGAATGAAAGCTTCAGTTTCAGCATCCTTGATTCAATTTCCTCAAGATCCTCAGTCGTTCCCCCTCCTAACACTGGGGGGAGCTGTTATGTTACATCATAGAGGCAAAGAGACGCACAGTGGAAATAAAGTGAGGCAGGTCATGCTTGATGAATAAGGCCCTGTCCCACACCGGTCCCTCCCCACTGCCACTCCACCACGCAGTGACCTCAGTTTGAAGTCACACTCACGACTAAATGAAGCACCCTTCATAAAGGTGGACCGATCCGCCTCAGCTGCAAGCTTTGGGATAAACTCCCCTCACACTGGAGGAGGGTCAGAAACTTTATTCAACCATGGCTACAAGTCACAAAAATAATAAGCAGCTTCAGAACAAGCTCCACATCATGAAAAACACTCCTCACCTCCAGAAGCTGCTCTTCCCTTTACAACTGCATATTTTTACAATCTGACATTTAAATCTGCATGACTAAATTATTTTGATCTTGTTGAGATAGTTTATGTCATTGCAGGGTGCTTAGAGGAAATAATAAACGCTGTTAGACCCACAGATCGTCTGAAACATGGACATGGTCTCTGTGATGTCACCCGTTTGTCTCTGGAGTTTTTAAGCCTGTTATAACGGGTGCCACAGTAAATAACTTTGACTTAGCCTAGCTTGATTTGAGCTATGGTGAGGTCAAGAGGTGAGCCTTTCACCTCTGACAGAGAAAAAGAAAACTTGAACATCAGGAGCTCAAGGCGTTTAATTCCAGCTGGACCTCTGACCGCTGAAATATTTACTAATCTTAGACAGTTGCTGTTCACCCACTTAACGTTAATATTGTGACTGACACACACAAGAGAAAAATCTGTTTTTCTCAGAACCCTGTTGTTCTATTTTCGCTTCAGAAAAAAATCTTTATTGATGATATGGATGGATAAGGATTTGTTGTGACAGAAAGGAGAGCTTACAGTACCTCCCTGCCTTTAGGCAACATACCCCTTTTTATCTTCCTCAATCACATGGTCAAAAACGTTTGCGTTAGGCTCCACTCAACCTGAATGTAACAAAAAGACTGGCATATTTACATGAATTTGAGCTAAACAATAAACTATAAGAAGTAAAATGTTAAGAAATTTACTTAAATGTGAAAATCATCAAGTCAATTTGAAATAGCCTCTACAACAGTTGTTATTAAATATTTACACAACAATGATGGTAGGAAACGTACACATTCTTGGAAAGAGCTCCACTGTGACCAGTGATGTTTTTTGGAACATGTCATGTTGGGGCTCAAGTGGTTCTTGTGGGTGCCCAGGTGCCCGTGGGGACTGTGATGGTGACCCCTGTTCTCCAGCATCTTTAGTAAAAAACAATCAAAACAAAAACAAACATACAAACAAAAAGAATACAGCCCAAATAAAACAAAGTGAGAAGTAAACTGCATCCAAAGCTACTAATCATGTTTTCAAAGTTAATTATTTAATAACCCAATATGTATGTGTTTAAAATTTGGGTCTTCAGGGATTTTGGTTACCTGTTAGTAAACACAACATTCATACTGGGATCCTCCTCCTCGGATCAGTGCCAGCAGCAGCACACACACACAGCCTCACTTTCTAGCATCACGTTTCTATGTGGGAGAGACTCAAGAGCTGTGCACCTGACTTGGCATGTTAGCACATATACCTGGTCAGCAAAAAGCTAACTCACTTTGGTCTTTGTCCCATGCTGCTCTTCAAGTTCCTGAAAGTGAGTGAAAGTTGAGCCCTCGTTAAGGAAAAAGCTTCATCTGTTTGGTGTTTTGTTTCACTTTGGTTGTGTCTTTCTTTCTCTTTTCTTCAACTTCCATTCACAGTTATCAACACGCAAAGTCACTGGGTGATGTAACCACACTTACTCTCTGGCCAGAAATGTCCCAAAAGCAAAACATCAACATCCAGGCAGAGGAGGGGGTTGAGGCAGACAAAGACACTGACACACATGTATAGACCAGAGGAGACGATTGAGCTGGACTATTGTTGTAAACGTTGGCTTTTTTTTTTTTTTTGAGAAAGACTCTACCTTTAAGACTGAAATGTAATTTTTCTCAACTCTAAATGAGCTCTGCTTGATCTCTGAATACTAAGCACAAAGACTCATTGTACCGTTTATTTTAACATTATGTATTATGGTCTACTATAATCACTCATTTCTACCAAACTATGCAGCAGGATTGCAGAATAGCTGTTGGAGGGGGGGGTCTAACACAGTCCACTTACAGCCACACTCAGAGGCTTTGGATGGCGTTCAGTGTGGCTGACCCTGCATACTAATACTCATGGAGCAGATTTTAAAAAGGCTTTAACAGCAGAGCTGGAATTGTACTGCAAAAACTGAACTCATCTCTTTGTGTTTTATTTTAGTAAGAACTGCCTGACTGGACTCATTATGAGCCACAGTCACCTGATGAGTCCAGAATCATGTCTGCTTTCAAGATACTAAGAGACTAAAATGACGCCGAACTTCTTGCAAAAAAAAAAAAAAAGAAAAAAAAAAGGGGGGGGGGGGGCAAAACAGATATCTGTCAATTAAGTAAAAACAATTACTTCCTCAATGTCTCGTAGGTTGTTATTCCTATTTCACATAACTAAAGAGGAAAATTCTTCTTAAAGTTTTTTTAAGTGTCATTTTTATTTTTAAATATGTTGAAATTAGACAATTTTCTGGTAATGTGCCTCATATTTGTATACATATTTTTCCTGAACAAAGGCTTAAATCACCACCTCGCACCTGAACTTATGGCAGCTTTTTTGCACTTTGCACCATTTTGCACTGACCAAAGGGCTGTTGCAATTTTGTTGTACTTCTTGCAATGACAAATACAGTTCTATTCTATTCTATTCTATTCTATTCTATTCTATTCTATTCTATTCTATTTATATTAAGTCTAATCAGACAGTTTTTAATAAAGAGAAGACAAACACTTTATGCAGTGTGTATTCAATCAAATTGGCCCAGAGGCCCGTTTATGTTCAATGTTAAATAAAGATCATACAGATGGAGTCTTCTTTCTGTGCTCTGTGTGTGACAGTGTCACCAAAAACGAAAGTTTGATTAAATGAGGAAAGTGTTGTTGTGAATGAAATGAATGAAAGTGCGATTGATGAATTTAAAGGAAGTTTTCAGTATAATGAAAATAAATCCCTGTTAGAGAAAAAAATGTTAACTAGGACGGGGTACCTGTTTGTTTCCTGATTTGGTTTATGGTCAAAAAAGAAAAGAAAAGAACGGATGAAATTATAAAAGGAGGACGTGGTGTCAGGTAAGGGGTGGAGAGGAGATCGAGAGGGAAACGGACAATGAAACGGGCGTGCCGGTGTAAAGGGCCTAGAACATAGGAAAAAAAGTAATAAACTGACTGGGCAAAGGTGAAATAACCTTAAAATATACGTCCCGGAGGTGGTTACTTGAGTGTGCCGCTAAATCCCTCTGGATCTCTCGGATTACCGCTTCCTAGGACCAGGAGTGCCCACAGACCGACGGCTTGATGGATTTAAATTGTTCCAAGGGTGGTGAGAACGTTTGGTTTTTGCATTTTTTTTCCTGGTATACCAGTTTTTTTCTGTTGATCGATCACGTGTTTTTGGGGGGTTTTGGGTTTTTTTCCGGTGTGGATTACTTTCGAGGCTTAAGAAGATTTACTGCAGCTTGTGTTTGGAAAGTGGACCCATAGACTGCATGAAAGACATTTTAAAAGGACTTGAAAAAGGACAAGTGGGGTAGTTTTTGTTAGAAGGGAATTTTTGCTTTATTTAGGGAGGGAAAAGACTGTGTTTGGGGCTCTATTTGAAAAAATATTTAAGTTTGAGTTTCATTACGCGCCGGGTGCGCAGGAGAGGCGTTCTTTGATTTTGATTGAAGGGTTAACTTTTGTTTGGTTTAAACACCGTTTCGTGAGAGTTCATTGGTTTCATTTGTTTAACGTCTATTATTTGGTCTGCTTAAATACGGCTCTTTTTGGGAGAATTTATCAGTTTTCTAAAAGATTCCCCTTGAGTGTTCCAACGTCAACTCGTGAAGGGTCATGTCGTAACATCTTCATGTCATCTGTATTTCTGCACATTTTCATAGAGCTGGCAGATACAGGCTTAACGCAGCAATACTACCAGAAACTGCAGGGGACAGTATTGCTGTTACTACCTGATTTGTAGCTCCTGAGACAGGTAGAAGAAACAACAATGGAGTCTCCCTTTATTTTTTTTCTTTGATGGAAGAAATTCATTAGCAAAATCTCCTCCATAGTCACCATGTTTCTTTTTGAGTTTGTTGATGTCATAAACTTTTGGCTCTGCATTGCCCCCCCCTTGTGGACTCATTTCCTTTGTAAAGGGGGGGGGGGGTTCCTTAAATCTTTTGCATCCCTCAGTGTTGCCCTTTTTTAATTCTTCACCCTGTCATCACACTTAACACTTACACTTACACACACACACACACACACACACACACACACACACACACACACACACACACACACACATTTCTCCGTTAGAAGTTTCCTTTTTTTTATTGGAGGGTCTGAATTGAAGTGTGGCTCGGCTGCAGCAGATAGACGGCATGAGTGCCCTTTGTAGATTATGGTGATGATTGATGATGATGATGATGATTGCAGTTTGTCAAGTGTAAACACCTTCCTCTGATAAACACTCTACATGAACACATGTCTCTCTTCTCTTGATGTCCTCCCCTTAATCTCCAGGAGCGTCTCACACCATCCAGTTCACATGAAAAGAGACATTTGATGTCAGAAATCCCCAAAGCTCATGTTTGTTACGTTACGACAAAGAAGAAGAGGAAATAAGGGCGACAGCAGCTCCCTGTAATCACCTTTAAACTTTCAGTAACTAAAAAAGCAGAGAAAATCAACCCTCAGAGCACAGATAGGTGGAAGCTGGAATTGAACCAGTGACCTTCTTGCTGTGAAGCAGCACCGCTAACCCTTGCACCACCGAGCAGCCCCTAATTTCCATGGGCTGGTCAGGAGCACAGAGAAGCTTCACCTCTCATAGACATGCTGTCTGCCTCTCTGTCCCCTCCTTTGTACACCTCCATAGTGCCATGCTGCCTGACAGACCACGAGAGGGACAGCCACAGTCCTCTCTGTGATTCTCATCATCTCATCATCAAAACATCTCTCAGTTGTCATTCCTACATTAAATGGAAGCTTAAGGTCTTGGCGTGAAATGTGCATCCCTTTTATTTTTCTACTTATTACAACAAAGTGATAATTAAGCCTCAAAGACACTCTGACACATTATGACAAGTGACCCCATGGCGGGTTGGATGTCAAAGGGCATAGGGTTGGTTGTCCCTATAATTATCAATGGGGTTTCAGTTAAAAATATAAGAATTTTAAAACAATAAGTAAATGTTTATTTTTTTAACCTAGGAACACCATTTTCTTTGAAATGAATACTAAAATTATCTATTAATGCCCCTTGTCTTTTAAACATAAATCTGAACCAGGTGATTATTTTTTTTTTGAGTAATAAGAACTGAACTTTAAGAATTAACAGTGCTAAAAAAAACTTTTATTAAAAACATAAACATTTAACAAACACAATATGAATATTACATCAACATTAAAATGGGCGTGTGTGTGTTTGTGTGTGTGTGTGTGTGACCTGAAAACATATGTACTATAACATGTTTGCCATGCTGACTGTATTTTCATATTTTTCGTTGTACTTATTGCAATGACAAATAAAGTTCTATTCTATTCTATTTCTGAACTAATTGGCCTATTGAAAAATATGACCAGAAGCTGGGATAAAATACAAGCAGCGAACAAGTAACTTGAGCAACCATACGTGAGTTCAGGCATTATGTGCCTCAAACAAACAAACAAAAAAAACAATATGGACATCAACGTCCATTTAAAAAACTTCTCTCAATTTTCAGTGGAGTATATTGTCAAAGTAAACTCTTTACATCACTCGGAGTCACATGAGTCACAGTTGTGACGAATGTATGCCCCTGGATTGCCAGGAGCGCAATCTTTGTGAGTCCATTTCCAGCAGACGACACATGAGAGCCATACTTCCTTGGACTGGCTTTTGGTGTAAGGCTTGTTATATGTGTCAACCAACCCCCTGAGAAGTGAGACAACCATCCCCAACCAACCTTTTGACAAACATTTTAAGCTAGCTACCACATGGTTTTAGCTAGCAAGCTAAAAGCTGTCGCTAATAAAAGCTATTACCTTAGGCTTTTTAATATGTGTTTGATTTTTAAATTACTAACTACCCCCAAGCTTAGAATACAAAAACAATGCCAACATAAAAAAATACTCTGACTCTTTAAAATCACGCAATCTCTCCTCACCTCAGTGTGTTGTGTTTTATCAATAAGATGACCAGTGCAAAAGAAGCTGTTCAATATCAGTATCATGTTACAGCGCCCTCTAGTGTGGCTGTAATAAACAATGTGAAAACCGACCCGTGTAACAACCAGCCCCGGTCTCCCTACTTTCTGACATCATATTTCTCCTTTATGACGTAAACATTCACAGACTAAATTCTATTTTAATGATGAAGCCTGGGAGCAGACTGTCTTTATTCAGGGTTGGATAGTCCTATCAGTGATATAAAAACACCTGCGCTCAGAGTCCTTTCCCATAGGTGGGTGTAAATATGCAGTCATTTAGGTGACCTATTTTATTTAATGATGGATGAGTTAATTGTGCAATTAACTCAATAACAGATGTCCATAATTGCTCAATGCTTCTGAGATTAAGGCTTAAATGAGCGCCGTCCATGTATAGTTCAATGGATGGAGGTGTTCATTAATGTCTCCTCCTGTGAGAAGCTGTTTGCCATTAAAACTATTCTTTCTCTGTCAACTCATCTCAAAACCCCCATACCACAAGATCTGCTTTTAAATCTCACCTTGGAAACCAGTGTGACCATTATACCAGTGTAAACTATAGAGAGGCTCATACCATTTGACTCATGGTGATACAAAATGTGAGAGCAAGCCCGTTACTGACGCTGCTATCAGAGTCCAGCTTACATGCCGCCTACAATGGAGCTCTTTCCAGGAATGTATACATGTCCTACTATCATTGCTGTGTAAATACTTCTTGCCTTTTATTTTTTGACAACGAGCCAGATGAAGTTGATGATGATTTGTTCTTCATTTCCTCCTCTGAAAGCGACAGACAAAGAAGGACTTCAACTTGAGCTTTAAGGCACCACTCAGAGACACGTGGGCGTAGCAACACGACAAACCAACAACATGAGCAAGTTAACCAACATCACCATTGATTGATATGTCTGACAAACAAAAGTAAGGCCTTAGACTAAACACAGTATCCAACCAAAGTCGCATGGCTGCGTTTGCAAAATGTAAGGCAAACTAATCTTTGCCAAAAAGTTTTTTTCTACTCTGCTCAGAAATAACTGGGGAATGTGTTTCTCATGGAAGCTGCTCAAAGGTGCAGTGTGTAGAAGTTGTCGCATTTGTCCAAACGGAAACTGTTGAAATGAAATAAAATGCTTATGTATGTTAAGTATGTTAAAATAAGTGAACAATAATCTTCCTTCCAATAAACTTTCCTTTTCTTTTCATTTAGTTAGACAAAAACATTTTATATTTACATTACTGTTCTCAGAGACAGATATAACAAACGTTTATGTTTTTCTATGGCAGGTTTTGGAGGACAGAAAGAGCGAAACATGGTTTTCAGTACAAGCCCGGCCACTGGTCCTGAAATCTACCTGGAAGGAAAGAAGAGAAGAAGAGAGAAGAAAGTGGTTGTTCATACAGTAGAAGAAGAAGACAGTGGTTGTTGTTGAAGAAGAAAAGAAATAAGAAGTGAAAGTACATTTTTGTTGTTTTGCAGGAAAGAATTGGTATTGAGAGAATTTTCTTTTTGAAAGAATTTTTTTGATGGAGAATCCTTTTACAACATTAAATTCTGTATGTGTGGTCTTTCATCAGGCTATAAAATTACTGGACAGGCCTGTCTCATTTATAAGACTGTACGTGGCTTGGCTCCCCCTCATCTCTATGGTTGATGGTCAAGTATGTGATTAATTTGATTGCATTTTATCAAATACCTGTTATGTATTTTACTGAAATGTGTTTTAAATTATGGTAATAGTACTGTTTTAATTTGCTTTTTTTCTAATGTATTATTTACTGTTGTGCTCATGTCATCTGCCCCAAAGGCTACGGTTGAAAATTAGCTAAACTGGCTTAACCAGCGAATTTACAGAAATGTTTATTAACATCAGTGGTGTGCGGTCAGGGGAGGGAGGGGAGGCAGTGCCTCCCCTAGGCTAACAAGAAAAATGTATAATTATATTTTCATAGAATTTTTTTTTGGTGGATTTGTGCTTCATTGTTGAAGGCTAGCTCTGTCAAATAGAACATGAGCCAGCAGAGGGGTAGAAATAGAAATAGAATAGAATAGAAAATACTTTATTTATGACCGAGGGGAAATTCAGGAGTCACAGCAACAATCAATAAAACAAAAGTAAGAAAGTGTATAGAAAGTGCAAAAAGGTCCACAAGAAAATAGATGATGACAGCCCGTCCACCACTCTCAAGCCCAGCCAGTCTCCACCTCCACAGGGTCCAGGACTGAGCCTCCCCTGCAGTCTGTTCAGTCTCTGTCTCCTGGATCCTGTCTGCTCACAGCAGGTGAAGCTCCTCCAACGTGGCGCCGGCGTCTGATGTCAGCTCCGTCAGCCATGTCCATGAACAGCACGATGCCACTCTGCCCTCCGGCAGCCCCTCTGCCGCTGGGCTAGCACGGCTAGCTCGTCCATCCCACCGGAGCTAGATCCCACGTTCCCAACAGCGATGGATGGAAGGACAGGTCCACGTCGTCACCTCCCAGCTCACACCTGAGAACCAGCACGTCATCCTCACCTCCTCCTCCTCACCTTGAGGGAAATCATCAAGCCTTACACTACTTAGCATTGACATGCTTCAGGCTGCTAGCAGCAATGTAAAACAATGCAGCCATGTTTACATGTAGGATCTCCAGACAAACACAGGAGAAAAGTAGTAAAAATATCACTGAAGCCATAAAAAGTTTGGTGTCCATGACCAACAATGAACCATACAAAGTGATGATCCACTCCAAATACAAAGATGACGAAAAGAGACGAAAGAAATTACAAGACACAGACAAAGAAGAGAGAGCTGCTGCAACAGGCAGCTGCAACAGGCAGCTGCAACAGGCAGCTGCAACAGGCAGCTGCAACAGGCAGCTGCAACAGGCAGCTGCAACAGGCAGCTGCTTGGGCAGCGCCTAGCAATGTTATGTTATATGGCTGTCATGGCGCTTTCTGCTTGTTGTTTCTCCAGCCATGAGACATGTCCCACAGCATCCATGCCCATCAACGAGATGATCTAAATAAATGACACCGCTTTCAGGATCCTGTTTGATCTACAAACACTGAGTCTTGGTGATGGGATGTTTGAGGAACAGATGGGCTCATTCTACAGTTCTACAGTTTCATTTAGCAGACACTTTTATCCAACACAAACAAGAATTTAGACTGAAGGAAAAACCTCGTTAGTGGGACAAAGTTCTACAAGTTATTTGGTTGCAGGTGCTGCCATTGAGCGCAAGAAGATGTTTTTTTTATGTTGAATTATGAAGACAACTAACCACAATTAGTTGCTGCGATAATATATTTCAACCTTTAAAGCATTTAGTAATTAGTACTAAATATTCACCACCAGTTGGGTCTAAGACCTACTGACTCATTCTACCCATTTTGTGTATAGAGTGGACAGCGTGGCTCTGCCATTTATCATTGTACGGTTTTGAAGCCAAAATACCGTCGTCTCAGGTGCCACCATTGACAAAAATAATAATTATTTTTTTTCTTTCGAGAGTCTAATCACTTCCTGACTCTCCCGACATATCTTACGATCCCTGAAAAAAATACACGAGAACGGCAGCTGTCAATCATCGTTAAATGTTATGTTGAGCCTCGTTTTTAACCTCGAGTAACTAATGAAAACGAAACTTTTCAGAAAAAAGAGGACTTGGATACAAGACAGTCAAATAATATCTTCAAATCACCACAACAATCAGAGGCGAAAAACATTTCTACGAGGTGTAATAATTTTTTAAAGTTTGACCAGAGCCCATCTGGAATGTCAGATTTTTAAACCTATACTGCAGCCAGCCACCAGGGGGAGCAGTTTTTGTGGAGACCTCAGTTTGAGCCTAGCAAGCGGACATCCATTTTTTTTTTACAGTCTAACGGCCTAAATGGTCCCTAAACAGATCAGACATCTCTTAAAGTAGAAAGGGACTCTGTGGATTGTATAGAGTTAGGTAATTCTCTCCACTGTTTGGACACAACAGAGGAGAAGAGTCTGACTGGAGATTTAGAGCCATGCTGGGCTGGAAGCACCAGGTATCTTTCACAAGCAGAGCGTAGTGGGCCAGAAGGAGTGTAGACCCGGAAGAGGGATCCCAGGTAGGCAGGAGCTGTTCTTGTCAATGTTTCTAAAATCTGAACACTCCATGTCGCTAAAATTCTGATTTCTACACATTGTACCTTTAATTTCATATTAGTGATGTTTTTAATGGATCTGTGCCACCTAATGGGTTAATTGCAGATCATTTAAAGTAATCCAGGAAATCATTCTCCCTTTTAAGAAGATAGAGGAGTGTGTGTGGAGAGAACCAAGAGAAACCACACAGATGGGACTTCAACATGAGAAACTGAAATCATGGATCTATGAGAGAAACCCTGCAACACAGAAATGAAATGAAGCAGCTGATAGATATTCAGTGTTGTTGAACCTTATTTCAGTGTAAGGTGGGATTCATTGACTTTTCCTCTATAATTAATTCCCCTCCTGCTGCACAGATGAGTGCATGTTTGCAACCGAAGCAATTACTGGAGCACTCTCTCACATATTGATACTGAAAAATGGATTTGTGATGTCTCCAAGTGTTTGTTGCATCTTAAGTAGTAATCTACAACAATATGCATAAAGGAAACTTGTTAATGCATCACACAGATCGTATACAGTATATGTTATGAAGTCATTAAAGCGTTTTATGTGCAGCTGTAAAAAAATGGAGACCGAACAGAAGAATCTTCAGTTTAATGTGAAGGAACATGATTTAAATTTCTAATCTCTCTGAATTAAAACAAATACAGAGCACACAGCTTTGTCAGAGCCAGCTGCCTGAAATCATTTGATGGATGATCTAATAAAGAGGTCGCACATTTCTTCGTTAATTTGTTTGCATCAACATCCAGGCCCTGCAGCACAGACAACTTCCTGTTTTGGGAAGTTGTGTGATAAATACCCATGAGCATGTTTGGGATGTTTATTTCTTTTTTCCTCCTTCTTCTCCCCCACGGCCACGCTGTCTTCAGGCCTGCTGGACTGTGATTAAATCTGTGTGTGGTCACACAGCCTACGGTCTCTAAAGCATGGTGTGTGTGTGTGTGTGTGTGTGTGTGTGTGTGTGTGTGTCCTTCCTCTCACTCTTGCCTCAGTTAGCCCACTGCACTGACCTTTCATCACAGCCTTGAGTCAGGGTGGAAGTGCTTCAGGCTGACAGGAAACACTATTCAAATAAAGTCATCCAGCAGAATAAACAAGTGGTAATGGCTGACCACAAACCACATTCAGACCCAGGAATATTGGCTGTAAAAGTTTGCTGGTTCAAAGCCTGTAAAGGAGTCAAGGTGATGTTCAAAAGGAACATTAAGTGAGGTTAGAAAATGTCAAAAGAGCATACTGCTGAGTGGGAGGGATATTTTGCTTTTTAGCAAAACAACAACAAACATTTAGGGCTCTAATTTTGTAAACCAGGCACAAGCGCAGGCGCACCTGCCTTCGCCACGCAGACAGGGCATGACCAGCGCACTTTGCAAGTTTCCTGCAGTGCCAAGAGAGGCGCAGTCAAGGCGCAGAGGAACGCAGAGCTGCGTGTCCAAGCCTCCCTCCGCACAAATGGCAGAGAGGGAGGAGAAAAGCCGTGAGTGGTGAGTGGGTTTAACACAGCCGAGCGCTATCTTCACCAATCAGATGAGCACCTCTCCTCGCCTTTAAATGCCCTGTGGCCGAGGCGCAGCGTCTGATTGGTCTGAGTGATCCACAGCACTGCGGAGAGACCCGATAGCGGAGACGGTCAGAGCATATATATATATATTTAGTTTCATAAAATGCATTTGATTCATCATGTAAGTTTTGAAATTAAGTGTACTGCAAAGTTCACCTCAGCAATGAAAGGGTTACTGTCTTGAAACATGTTATCTCTATCAGAGCCCGGTTTGCTGGCTCATCAAAGGGCAACTCCGTTTTTTTGACACCTGGACCTTATTTATAGGTGTGTGCATGCTCATATACTCACTCAGACAAACATTGTGCGGCTCGGAGTCCTTCAGAAGTTATTTAGATCCAACCCATTTTAGCCGCACTTAGCGGGGGCCACGGCAAGGGACCTTCAGCGCGGGACATAATCTCTGCAAAATCGCTCATTTTGGCAAATTTTTTCCATAATGTAAGTCATTGTTTTATGTGAAGCATCTTTATTTTTATTTTATTTATTCAATGAAAATGTTTTTGTTAAATATAATAACCCTGATATGTACACACATGCATGTCTGTTGTCATTATTTGCTTTCATTTAAGAAGCATTTTTATTGTCTTCTTTCAAAGTTACATAAAATAAATAACGTGTTTAGTTAACCAGAGCTTGTTGCAGACAAACTTCATATTTACAGTAAAACATTTAGCAAAATCATTGCTAGTTACTACATACAGATAAATAAATAAATGGTGTGACCAGGTTGCACCAGTGCTACCAGTGAAAAAGTTAGTGTAGAGCCCTGGTTGAGAATGTTTTTTGTTGTGGAAAATGTTATTGATGTTAAGATCTATTTGTTTACATCCTTGTCATCCTTACTTAAAGGATTGTAGTTGTTAAACACTTTCAAATCATCATTCTGTTACTTTTCCGTGATGATTTCTTTTCTGGGCTGTGAGGGCTGAGGTGAAGGCCCAGCTGTAGTACTCACGGTTCGCAACTGTCTCTGGGTCAGACTCTGATCCTCAGTTTCAGGTGGCTGATAAGAGCAACTGAATCTTTAATCACAGAGGAAGCACTACCAAACAAAAGCTGCAATAATACACAGTCAATGGTGAAATGTTCCCCTGTAGGCAGAGAAAGTCCAGAAACTATGTGAGGAACTGCTGAGTCACATCGATCAGGGGCCCTAGAGATGTGCTTTAAGGTACTTTGTGGATCAGGCAGGAGGAATTGTGCCTATTGACTCTGTAAAAAGGTACTGATTTGAGTTGCTTGATTTCTTCACTGATCTCCTGTTTGTTCCGTAATGGCTGGATCGCCATTACAAGAGACCCTATGGGAGCTCCCCTAATGACCTTTTGATTTTAGTCTAGACCTTGGAGGTGCAGAAATGGCTGCGTGTAAAGATCTGAGCTTAGGACTCTGCTTAGCTGAGGATTGAAAGTTTTGTGATGGAGGCAGAGGTACTCAATAAAAGTATAAAATCAATGTAATCCAGGTACCTGGTGGAGACGGCACTGATGAGGATGCTCTGGACATACAGGAGCTTTGTGTTAGGGGATGACAGACTCACTGAGCTGAACATAAGAAGAGAAACATGTGGAGAGCCCTTTATTAAAGAAAGAAGTCTTTTTTTTTCTGTTAGAGTTAAAGCTCTTAAAATGAGGACAAAGGTTGTCCTTAAATAGACCTTCTCATTGTGTCTGTGCCAGAAAAAGTTTTTATCCTTTTTTTTAATTTGAAGGCCAGAGCTAACTCTTTTCCACTGAGTGATGTTATCCATATGACAGGGAACATTTGTTGCATTAATTAAAGAGTAATGACATAATGGAGTCAGAAAAGGTGATCTAAAGCCACTGGAGGGTACTGCTGGAGAAAAACTGTGGCCTGATAATTTAAAGATAAGACTCATTTCTTTGTAAAACGAGGTGAAGAATAGAGCACATCAATACTGAGAATGATAGAGCCATGGTCAGTGCAGACTGGTTTTTTAACGGGGCAGTTTACCGGGGGCACTGACTTATACAGGAGTGTATGTGCACAATGACACATGAATTAATACTTTAACACTGACACCATCAGTTGTATCCTCTTTGACCTCTAACTCCCTGCTTGTCTGTTTGAGAGTTCTGCTTGTCTCCCCAGGGGAGACTGGGCCGACTGGACAGTCAGGGTCCAGTTTGCCTATGACATAGATGGCGTCGTCACTGCATATCTGTAACTATGGTGATAGCAAACTTTCCATTCATTCAAGCTCAGAGAGTCCGGTGTACCGGCCCTGGAGGAAAAGCTTAAATATCACCAAAGAAGCTTGAATCAAAGATCGGATGTAATGAATGATTTCAGTACCGAAGGCTCATTTTGAACTTCAAAACTTTATCTGAAGATGCTCACATCTGCAGGTATGACTGAGTTTCTTAATCTAATTCACTGAAATTCCCGTGAACAGTCTGACACCTCGCTCGGTCTGACAAGAACACGCCTTTCTAAACCTGGGACACCCAGAGCAGATCCATGTTGTTCTTTTTACACTGATGAAGACTGACTTTGTGAAAGTCTTGAACATCCACGTGTCATTTCACAGTTTTATCCACTTAAACCCAGAGCCGGCCCAGGTGCATCAAATTATGTGTCGTGTTCATAAGCACTGAGCAGGACATTGTGATGCAAACAACCTGTTTCTGGATACCTCTCCATCATGGAACAGTTTATGAAAATAACCTAACTGCTCGGTTTTCTCACTCGGTTCGGGGCGTGTGTGCTCCATTCGGTACCTTTTTTCTTTTTTCTTCGTTTTACTACTCAGTTTGAAGCGAGTATGCATTTCTAATTATACCCATGTGCAACTCGAGGCAAAGGAGTACAGCGGGACACTTTGCGATGAGGTGTGTGTTGTTTACATGACGAGCAGAGAAGACAGAGTAAGAGGGTGTACCTGTAGCGTTGAGTAATTCTGCTCACAGAGCACTTTAGATTCAGTGTAAATTCTGATGACATGATCAGCTCGTCATCAAGCTCTGCTCGAGCCTGATAACGAGCCTTTCATTTGAATCAGGTGTGTTGGAGTGGGGTAACATCTAAAACATGCAGGGCAGGGGGTCCCCAGGACCAGGGTTGGGTAACACTGCTGTAGAGCGTCCTGTCTTTTATGGAGCTCCTTAGTGCAGTGACTGTGTGTTAAAATGTTCGGTTTGGAAACAAAAAGCAAATAAATCATCCTTGTTCATGGTAAACTGCATTGACAGCATCTTTTAATCTTAAGGTGCAAACAAATAGAAAACCACATCTCAAACAAAGACATAAAAGTTAAGAGTGCTTAGCCTTATGTTGAAGAGGTATAGTGTAGTTTATAGTGGACGTGAGAGATTTAGTGTTGATGAACGATAACCATGTGTGAATGATAAAGCATTCATTAACAGAAGTCTGCGCTTCAGTGAAAGGGAGCCACCAAATGAAATTCGCTTAGGGCCTCATAACAGCTTGGGCCGGCTCTGCTGTAACGTCTTGATTCGGTGGTTAATCAGTGGGATGATTCATTTAAAGGGTCAATAGAAAGCAGGCGGCTTACCGTGAACTGTGATGCAATCCACTGTAAAAAGTATTACCTTTATAAAGCTTTTAAGGGTCATTCATTGTATGCACAGTGTCACAGAGGTGTCGATTCAACTTCACACTTGCAAAGTGTGAGTGTGTTGGCAGTATTATGCTGTTACACCACTCAGTACTTCACTGTGTGTAAGCAGCGAGGTTGACCATGAGAGGGATTTAATTAGGCTACAGTTTACCACCATTTTATCTCGGACAAAGCTCTGGGCTTGAACATTCTTTAGATTTATTTATGAACTGTATTGACCTGAATAAAAGAAGAGTGATTTTGATTGAAAACAATGTGAAAAAGTGGGGTCATATCATTGACACATGCTGATAGTCGTATAAGGTCACGACATGACCACAACAGCAGAAAGCACCAGCTTTTTGTAAAGCCAGTGACCTCACTGTGGCTGTGGTCATCTGTCAATGCAGTCACAGCAGAGACACAGTGACAGGAGCAGTGGAGAGGTGCGCTGATTGTCCATAGCAAAGTGGACCAAAAGTTGGGCAGGTTACAGACAACAGAGGCAGTCATGATGCTAATTAAAGACAATGATGGTCAGGGCAGCAGAGACATAAAACAACTGTCGGACAGGCAAAAAAAAAAAAAAAGTTTCACAGAGTGAAATTTCAAAGGATCACACGTCCAAACAGACTGTCTGAAAATTGCCAACTGTAGAAGAAAAATTATTGTGACCCTCAAAGCAGCCGTTACCAAAAAACTTACAGGAAGCTGTCTGAGTTTATTGAGAAATGTGAGAAACGCATGTCCATTACCAGAGCTGTCATCAGAATTACATATGTAACACAGATCATAGAGCTACTATTGTAGCACCATGCCTCTGCTGCCATGCATCCCACACTCTCTTTGGCTCTTTTGTATTATTTTGAGGAAGTACACATTATTGTCATTTTCCCCCACAAAGATAGACAATGTCACACTGACAAAAGTAACACGTTACGTTAGAAGTTACAGAGAAAAGTAATTTCGTTAGGTAACGTGACAAAAAATAATCGTTACTTCCCAACACTGATCTTTAGTGAGCCACTGTGCAGATGTAAAAAAAAAAGCTTATTTTGTAATGAATGTAAATTAAAATTCACAAAGAAAACATACAGAGGGGACTCTCAATGTCAGCAGGACATTAGGGGCTCAAATTTCGTAGACCAGGCGCAAGCGCAGGCGCACCTGCCCTGTGCCGGCCTTCGCAGGGCAGGTGCACTCAAGGTGCAAAGAGAGGTGCACTCAAGGCGCAGAAGAGCGCCTCCACGCCTCCCTCCACGCAAATGGCAGAGAGGGAGGAGAAAAGCCGTCAGTGGGTTTAACACAGCCGGGCGCTGTTTTCATCAATCAAATGAGCGCCTCTCCTCGCCTTTTAATGCACTGTGGCCGAGGCGCAGCGTCTGATTGGTCTGAGTGATCCCCAGCACCGCGGAAACAGTGTGCTGGAAAGACCCGATAGCGGAGACGGTCAGAGCCGCTGTCCCTGCAGCAGGAGAATGGACAGCGGGGCACATCGGAGGACACTAAGCGCATCACCGTGTGGGCCAGCTCCCGGGACAGATGTAATCTGTTCCTTTGTCATTAATAGGAGAACAAAATGAAGAGACAGTTACACAGCTGGCTTATCCATTCAGAATACTTTTGATCCACCTGCACTCCTGGTTTGTCATCGCCAAATAGCAGAACCTTTGGTGATATACTGTATACTCTCCTGGTGTCTCCACCTCATCCTCCTTACAATAATGTACTCCATCTTTTTACATCACGTTAAGAATAAAGACTGAAACAGAGAAATATGGGAAATCACGGGTAAATCCTGAATGACAAACGTTTATTTTGTCTGTTTTTTCTTCGTCTTTTCTCTCCCTCTTTTCTTTGAATGAAATGAAATGAGAGAACCAGATATATACTCAGTATCAGATGTTAAGGCTGTTTATTGTTTAATTGTAAGATGTGCATCAAACTTCCAGCTGCCGTCAGGTTAACTTTCCATTATGACAAACGGCTTTAATCTGACATCAGATGTGACGGGACAGTTAATATAGATATAAATGTATATGCTGGTTCAGAGGGTTACATTAAATAGTGATTGCTGTGATTGTTTATTGGATTAAAATGTGCCTGACACTCTGGAAACCTGCCTCTGAGGCTTTGTTGACATGTGTGCACATGTGCACCTGTCACCAAATTACAGCTGCGGAGGGTGCACTTCGCTTTGCGCCGAGGATAGACCAGGTTGGAGCTGGCGAGCTTTCAGTGCACTTTCTACACTGTTTTTGGCACAAAATTGTCACTGCGCCAACATGAATCTGACAATACCTCCCCCTGGTGCGCCATCACACCCATCTCTGCGCAGACGGTCTACCAAACTGTCAAATTGCGGCAGTGGGCTGCACGAAATTAACACTGTGCGGGGTGCGCCAGGCTTGCGCCCCGAAATTAGAGCCCTAGTAGTGACTGACACACTCAAATTTAGCAGTGATTATGTCCTTTAACTGACATTGCTTCATCAGAGGTCTGTCAAAGTTTCTGAGACGTGATGATAATAGAGGAAAACTCACCTTGAGCTTAATGAGCAAACAGCTCATTCTTTCAACAGACTTAACAAAACCAGCAAACCACTCAAAACAGCTTTGAGGGCTGTCTACTCTTGACTGCTGTAACCCAATGTCCTTTGGGATTTGGACTTCGAGATGGGATAATGATTCACAAATTATAGAGTCATTAGTGGACTAATCTGTTTTAGTGAACTTGCCCAGGAGTGAGAGAACTATACATCTCATGAAAATCAGAAGTTGAAGAAAGACCTTCTGAATTTTCCCTCACTTCTTCTCCCACATTCAAACCAAACCCTCCCTGATTCATTGACAGCCACCCACCAGGTGGCACAGGGACAGGTTAACATCTTACTCCTGCTTAACACTTGCAGAAGTGTTGGTATAGTCAAATCTCAGGTGCAGGATCACGTCTCTTCTAGCTCCCTTAAAATTCAAACGTTCCCCTCTCCTTTCATTCTCAGATTTAACACCCCTCCCTCTCCTTCTTTCCTTACATTTGCAGACCCCTCAAAGGGGCTTTCTTGTACCAAGGATCAACGTTTGATCCTCTAAGCTAGCGAAAGGTGAGAAGTTAAATGCCAAATTCAGAATTGTCCAAATTTAATCAATACACCATTGTCAAATTACATCCTGTTGTGTGAGCCTTGCCAATAATATTTGGTTAAAACTATTCTAATGAATAAAATACAGAACCTGGTTGGTTAAATGGTTAAATAGTCTTATAAAATCTCATCAAACATAGAAACAGGAAACTCTCTTTGAACTGAAAGAAATGGAACTGCTAAAACGGTAAAGGTATTGATGGCAGCAGCTGAGCATACTCCTGACGGTAACACACACACACACACACACACACACACACACACACACACACACACACACACACACACACACACACACACACACACAAAAGTTTTAGTAAACTCTCATTTCAACTTGAGTCTAAAGCACTTTGTCTTAGCAGCTGCCTTTTTAGGCTCCCTGCTCCACTAACCCCCTTTGTCCTGATCGGCCAGCCCTCCCACGTGATTGGCCAGCCATCTGGAGGCATGTTGGGAGTGGAGTCATGGGCAACCCTTTGCATTTGAACCAGTCAGGAAAGGTGTCTGCAAACTTAACTCTCATAAGAGCCATTTTGCCTCAGATCACCAGGGCCCAGTATTTCAAAAACTTAAATCCAGATTAAATTGATCCAGATTTCCAAATTCTACTTTCCTGATCCATGGATCAGGATCTTCTATCCCGGTATTTCAAAACTTTGCTAGATTGGATCAGAATAATCCTGATCCTCTCTGATTGAGATTTTCAAATCCATCCCGCCCCTGGGATCAACCCGCCCTCAGGGTCACAGACAGATGGACCACAAGGGGAGCCAAGCACAAGTCAGAGCAGTGGGGAGGTTCCCCCTGTACCTCCATCAAGACATCACCGGAAGAGGCATCATGATGAGGATCATGCCTACCAAAATATCCTCAAGATGGAAACTGAGCAAGCACACCAGCAAATTCTAATTGCTAAGGAACAAATAAAACTTACTATGCTTCAGCAAGAACACATCCAGTTAAAAATACAATTACTGGAAAAGCAAATGGAAAAGTAGTGTGAAAACTTTAAGTTTAGGTGTTACAATTTTGGGTTGAGGAAATGTGTGTTGTTTGAATTACTTTTCTGACAATTGTGAAATTTGGATTTTTTTTCTGTTCAATTAAAATAACTGTACATGAAGAGGTTTAATTTATTAAAAATATCTATTTATACTAATGATTGCAAGAAATAAAAGTAAAAGCTATCTATGGATGAGTATATGTGGAACTAAAACATGGGATCAATCTAGTCAATGATTATCTTAACAAGAAGTTTTTTAGACTTTATAAAACTGTGCATGCTATGCCTTAGTATATTATTATTATTATTATTGTTGTTGTTGTTGTTGTTGTTGTTGTTGTTGTTATTATTATTATTATTATTATTATTAACTACCTTAAACAAATTTGCCAAAAAATTCAAAAATGTTGAAATTAAAAAAAAAAAATTTAAAAAAAGGAAAGTTTGAAAATTCACAAAATTTAAAAAAATGCAAAAAATGGTCAAAAATTGAAATTCCAAAAATTAGCAAAATTTCAAAATATTTGAAATAATAAAAAAGATTTAAAAAAATCAAATTTTTGAAAGAGTATTTGAATTCGAAACATTTAATGATGTTGCTCAACTCATCCTCTTTCATTGCCTTTTGCTAATGTCTTACCACATATCAAGCATGTATTATAAACCAGCAAACAGACTGTTTTGATCAATTTACAGAAATACTCAGGGATTTCTACATCATCTAAACATATTGGATTGAAAATCTGCACACGCTCAGTCTGAACATCCAGCAATGGTAGATTTATGTTTAAAAGAATAGAAAGCATGATACCACCTTGCCCTAGGCTCTATCTGGGTTACACCTTGGTAAAACATTAATGCCTAAAAATAAGTAGCAGGTCTTAAAATCAGTTCCTGCTCTTTAGAAAAGGGGAAGGCAGTGTGTCATGTTTGTAGGATGATTTAAAGAAAGTGGACTAAGACAAAAGAGAGTACTCTTGAGACTGGCCATAATATCCCCCAGCTGGTGTGCTGAGACATTGTTGTCCAATTTGGTGTTCTGAACCAAAAGATACCTTAACTTAAAGGACTCTGTTATATGTCTAATTCTTTAGTACATCAGGAGAACAATGACTAATTCTGTTTAAATAATTAATTTCAAATAGATTTACACTTGGCTGCACTTATAAAAGAAGATCCTTGTGATCATCTGATTCTCCCTTAATAAGTTCACATTTGATACTTATTTAAATCAAAAAGCGAACTACAAAAGCAATAGTTATCTAGAAACTGAGAAAAATAGTTGTAAACACGTTAATTAAGATCCATCCCTACTTTTAAGTCAGTCAAAAACTGTGGGATGTGAAATCAAACTGTGTCTGCTCCCTTTAACTGCTCCTGAAGCACCTTCCCCTGAGACGGCCTCCTGCCTACTCTATACAAAGATTTGATATGCTAGACAGCTTAATGGATTGGCCTGCTCTCAACTGTATTCTTTGGCTCACCAAATGTATTCTTAATAGTCTGTTATGCCCCCCTATATTGAATTTGCGTGTGGTGTAACATCTTTATTCCAGGAAAGATGCAGAATGAGTGGGACACAGCAGGGGAGCGTGGAGGAAGGAGTGTGGGTGATACTGTTTGTGTGCATGTGTCTAAACTTTCTGAAACTGCTCCTTTGATTAAAAAAAAAGAAAGAAAGAAAAATAAAGTTTATGCATACCTATAAGCAAAAGTTTTTTTTTTTTTTTTTTTTTTTTGCCTTTTGTCACTCTGCTGCCCCTGTAGTAGTTTAACATAATTAACAGATAAGAAAAAAACACACACTACTAAAAACTGGTGTTATTTCAGCCAACGCTTAGTTTAAGCTGCTGTCTACTTAAGCCCCCCTGTTCCACAAACCCCCTTTCCTCTGGAGGCCTGTCAGGGGCAGATCTTTGGGCTGACCTTGGTGCTTGAGGCCCACCCCTTGAACATGTCATAAACATGACAATTGCACAAGTTTGTGAGACCACTGGGCAGAGACAGGTGATACTACAAAAGCGCTTAAGTTTCTGTGATAACAAATCTTCTTTAAAGATTCACAATTTCATGAACAGAAAAATAAGGGAAAAAAAACATTAAAATTGTTCAAAACCAACCAAACCAAATGATTCCAAATAAACAAACTAAAGGCAAGCAAATCAGACAAAACACACCCATGAAAATAAAAAGACTGAAGCAATAAACTGATCACAAAATAATCAAATAAAAATTAACACACACCTGAAACTAAGAAACACAAAACTGAATGGAATTCTATCTATATATTTATCTATCTATCTATCTATCTATCTATCTATCTATCTATCTATCTATCTATCTATCTATATATATATATATATATATATATATATATATATTAACTGAACGATAAATAAAAACGTCCCCGGTAAGTTTGCCAGCTTCGATAAACTGACACGTGCATGCATGTTTGTTTTCCTCCTCTCTTTCCACCAAAGAGGCTGAATGAGAAGATGGCTCATTACGTCTATCTTTCCTAACATCGGGGTGCATAGGTTCTGTAGCAGATTTAGCAGATTTATAGTGGAGTGAGCACCTGTCAAAAAATGCGATCTTTGGCATCTTTTGTGACGGTGCTGCTTGTGCGTCCACACGGAGAGAGCTAAAGCGAGAGTCCTGAGGGGTAAGGAGGAAACACATGCTAATATCAGTGATGGCACGAAAGATACGGTTCTTAAGCCGCCTGCCACAGTCCCAGTGTGGGAATATTTAGTTTTTTATCAGAATAAACAAAGTGTGAGCTCATGAACACCAACAAACTGATATGTCACATTTGTTTGAAAATAGTGGCAACGAAGAAGAAGAAGAAGAAGAAGGGGAGGTGCAGCAGAGCCTTGTTCTTTGACAATCTGCTCTTACTGAGGCTTTTGGTCGGCAAAGTAAATAGAAATAAAAGCGCCAAATGGTGCAGCTACATTACCAAAGAAATGCAGCCCTTCAATACGGTTGAAAGCCAGAAATATTAAAAATGTTTGACAGACAGTACAGATTGACTGGGAAAAAGTACATGTTACAAACAATTCAGGAACTGTTTAAACTCCCTTTTATTTAGACTATAGTTTTTATTGTTTATTATTAGTATTATTTATTTTTACTGACATGCATTTTTTTTCTAAACGAGAGTCCATTTCATTTTCATTGTATTTTTTTTCTATCTTGTTTGTTAAATGTATTATATTTTTTGTTTATTTTATTTGAAAGATCCTGACCTTTTTATTTCAGTTAAATACTCTTAAGAAATTTAAGTTTCTTGCTTTTGATATATATATATATATATATATATATATATATATATATATATATATATATATATATATATATATATATATATATATATATATATATATACACACACACACACAGAGCGCTTGTGATGGTCTTGGGTTATTTCTAGAATCAACAGTTCCACAACACTTATTGAATAGTTGCACACAAACTTCCAAATCAAATAGTTTCACCTCTCACACAAACCTTTGTAGTTGTGTTACAAAGACCAATCAGCAGTTTGATTCACTGCCCACCTGAATGCAGCTGAAACACTCCAGCATACGCTTCCCTACAGATGTGACCCTGAAGTATAAATCCAGGCCATGACATATGTGCTTTTTTCCTTGTATCCACTGCCCTTTATCATATGAGTAAATAAAACAACATTCATTAAGTTATGAGCTCTAGCAGACTTTTTTCACCTCTCGTCTTTTAACATGATCCTCTGTGACATGACATTTGACTGCAGCTGATGTCTGACATCACCATCTCACCTCATCCAGCTCCGAGACCTGCCTCGTCCTCACCTCGACAGACTTCAGACGGCACAGGCGTGTATTCATACTCACAGCGTAACTTTAGAGAGGCGGCCTCATCTCCCAGGTAAGTGTGTGTTAAGAGGTCTTAGCTGGGCGAGTCATTTGATCAGCGCAGGCTTTAAGGCTTATTCAGTTCATTGCCGCCCCTGCTCCGTGCTCCTGGGTGACTCCAGAGATTAGGTTGGTGTGCACACGCTGAACACTGCACCTTCTGTGAAAGAGCCCTCTGTTCAGGCTCAGCACATACATAGGCCTTTCACGGGCACCCTGCTCCAGCTTACACTGTGCAATTGAGGCAAAAATAGCACAGTGTGAAATGTTATTCAGTCAAGATGAGAGGGAACGCACTGGTCGTCCTTCGCTACCACTGTCAACTCCTCATCCCCGGAAATCCTCCCCCGACTCTGACACTTTCTGAGGGGTAAGATGTGGCTGTCAATACGCCGTCATTCATCCCCACACCCTCTTTTTAAACCGGCGGCTTAAAATGGAACCTCAGTATTTGCATTCCAATTAGCATAAATGTAAGAAGTGGAACAAGTAGCTCTGAAAGTCATCCTGCAAAGCGCATACTCAACCAGCTGTGAAAGGGGAGAATAAAAAAGGCGTGTGTAACAGAGAGAAAGGAGAAAGGGCAGGGGGAGAAAAAGAGAGCGGGCTCTGTAATATAATAGTGGGCCCGGGCTACATGTTTGGAATCACTGGTGTATGTCTTTTATGAGCTTACGACTTCACACTGCGTGGAAAATCCGCCCTGCTGCCAGGGCTCCTCTGCATTCAGAATGTCACTTTTAATCACATCCCCCCTCTGAGATGTGATCCCGCTGATCAAAGACGCTCTGACTTAAAGTTAACACGTCAACAAAGACGGGTATTGCGTTTTCTCGGCTGGTACATGGGGCCACATGCCCAAAAACATGCAGGGAGATTGGAGAAGTTGGCTTATTGTCTGTTGTTGGGGGTGAGGAAGGGGTGAGGCTTGGTGGCGGGTGGTGGCTTAAGGGGATCTTTGGCTGTGTGTGTAGGTTGGGGAGACTTTGAATGCTGGGGTGTGTAGGCGGTGAGGTTCAGAAAGGTCTGCCTCCTCTGTGGGACAATGCCATGTCTAATGAGAGGCTCAACTGTAGCATGTGCTGAAATTTTCAGTCAAACAGTGAATAAACCAGACATTTTCAAATTTCTGCTGGTGCAGATTTAAAGCGATTGCTCTTGATTCATTGCAGTTTCATTTGAGTTGTATTAAAGTTAAAGATAGTGTTATTAAAAGGGGATATGAGGTGTTTGAAAGTGATCCTGAAAAAGTCTCCTTTCCAGATATATGCCTGGTTGTAATCCACACTTTAAAATGAGATCATCTGCCCTAATATAGGTTATTTCGAAATGCTACTTCATAGTTTCCCAATTGGGTCGAGCAGGACCAGATTGATTTACTAAGTCTGTATGACAACACCACGCCGGCTGACAAAGTTCAGTCGTGAGAGGAGACATATGGGATTTTCTCCGCTAAAAACGATTTCTGTGATTAATTTTGTAGTGATGGTGGACACTGGAGCATAACTGTCAGACAGAAAAATGACAGCAGGGCAGATAAAGGATAAAAAGGAGAGAGATAGAGCTGGAGCTAAAAGCTAACACAGGGGCTAAACTGTTTTGCCAATGTCTATTCCAACCCACATGCAGAAGTTATTCCGCAGTGCTGTTCAAACTTAGGAGTCTATCAATAAAATGAAGAGTGAGGTTATGTTAGCTCTGATTGGTAGATGACTGGCAGGACATAACCAGGATCCACTAACATTACACATTACAGCATGGATGTCCAACTCGTGCCATGGAGGGCCAAGAGGCTGCAGGTTTTCGTTCCAACCAAGAACTCCACCAGCTGATTTCACTGATTACCTCACCTTCAAGCAGAGAGCAGGGACTAATCAGTGAAACCAGCTGGTGAAGTCTTTGGTTGGAAAGAAAACCTGCAGCCTCTTGGCCCTCCATGGCACGAGTTTATCATCCCTGCATTACAGACATGTCAGAGAGCACCGGGCTGCCAGCTGAGCTAAATATAAACAGTTACTAAACTATATAAAAACTGACTGATTTTTGATCATGCAGCGTGGTAGGGAAAAGTTACATTAAACATTTAAAAAATGATTCATGTTGATGTGCTTGAAGCAGAGTTTTCTCCTGCAGTCTCATCTCACACTTGTAAGTGTAGCAGGCAGTATTCCCTGCTGTCCCTGAATGCAGCTCTCTTTCTCCCTCTCTGACCCCTCCCATCTCCAATCAGCCTCTTCATTTAAGGCAGCTGGACCTTTGGTAGGCCTCTTGCTGCTGCTGGCTCTGCTGTTTGGTGCTGTTCCCCTGTTAGGATCCCTGGTTTTGTTGCTCCTGTTTCTAGCTTCAAGGTGGTGAGTAGGGTGGTTGACATTTTAATGGTTAGATGACCTTTGTAAAAAAAATGTTAATGTCTGTTTTTCTCTTGCAGATCGAGATCTGCTGCTGTTTCCCCCCCTGTTAGTTTTTGCCACCATCAGTTTAGCCCCATTTAGAGTTGGTTGTTTTTGCCCCTTTAGTTTTGGTTGTTTTTGCCCTCAGTTAGCTTTGGTTGCTTTGCTCCCTTTTGTGTTGCTCTTATTTAGTCTTTAGCTTTGGTTGATTTTCCCCTTTTTCATTTGAGTTGTTTTGTCCCTTCACCCCCTCATTAGTTTACATTTTTGGCCCTTAGTTTCCTAGTCTAATAGTGTTTCTTTTGTTGTTACAGCTAGATACTTTACTTATGTAACCTTGGTTTTTCCTTTTACTTATTTACCAACTGGGTTTGGTTTGTTCTCTTCTGTTTAACTGTTCTGTTTTGTTTCAGAGGTTGAGCTCACTGATTGGGAGGCTAGGCACCCAGGGTGAGGGCCCTCCACTTGTTGCATGTGTTTGACACTGGGTCACATCTAGCTACATTGCGGTGAGGATTGTTGTGTGTGTGTGCTGTGTTCCACAAGTTGAGTTCATGGTAGCACCTCCGGCACTTTCCTCTGTGTAGATTGCCTCCCTTCTGGTGGCCTCAACTTACTTTAAGTTGGTTTTGGTTATATGGATTTTTTGGGGTTATTCAGTTAAATTTGTTTAGTTTCTGTTGGGGGTTTAAAACAGTTTTTAGCCATTTTAATTCTTGTATATCTATTTTAATTATTGTTATAATAAAATAATTATTTTATCCGTATTTGATTTGTCATTTGGTTAAATTTTGTCTCTTCCTTCCCCCTCAGGCCAGATTGAGTTATTCAACTTTTTTTAGTCATTTCAAAAACTTTTGGTATTAGTTTAAACCACATTGTCTCTGCCTCTCATCAGTACTTGTGTGACCTTTCATTTTAAGGGTATAAGTCTCAGAGTGTATTTCCTGGGGGGGTAAGTCCCCAGGTGGCGTTGCCGGACATAACCTTAGAAATCCTCTCCTAACAGCGACTACCCTCTATCGCCGCCCACTTGCCACATAAGGAAGAAGCTGCAGACTCCAGCCTGAACCTGTCACAGACTCAGGAGGGAGTGGAGCTGAAGTGTGTCAATCGTGCGCAATTACATACGGGCAGACAGGAGTTTTATGATTATTTGTACCACCAGACAAGCACATAAGTTGTGATCTCATGTTCAACCCCCACAAAAAAAACACTTTACTGTGTGAGGAGCTCCGAACTAGAACAGCCCACATTAAAGTAAAGTAGAAAACGACGTCTTCTTTCTAATGGAATAAAAAGAGGAAGAGAGATTATCAAAGTTTGTTCTGTTGTCTCTGTGTCAGGCTGTAGTACTGTGGTGGTTTTCCTGCTGTTTGCTGGCCAGCAGCCACTCTCATCTGAGCCGTTTGTGGTTTTTGAGTCGTGGTCCTGCTCTTTCCTCTGTCCTCCCTCCTCTCGCAGAGGTCAGGGTGATTTGTGCATGTAGCTCCTCACTGTCAGAAGGATGTCTCCTTTTCTGCGCTCCAACATCTCCAACACACTCCAACATTCTGCGAGGTGTTTTACAGATGCTCAGAAATCAGCTTACAACATGAAACGTGCACGTTGAATCACTGACAGAGGGGAGCTCCTCATGATTATCAGTGTTACTGCTGCTTCAGACATCATCATTTAAGTACAATTACTCATTAACAGAATCCATATTTAAATAAAACATGCCAGATAAAATGCAGACGAATGCAGCTGCACACGCTATTAAGCTTTAATATCTACCACGGGATGTTTTTATGACCTTTTTACTTTTTAATCTGGTGTATAAATGTCAACAACCTTTACTTCTTGTAGCACTGCACATCACTGCTGCTGAGTTTAGAGGGAAATAACGAGGCACAGACCAGAATGTGCAATCCACAAAGGTATGTGATCTGCACTGTCAAATGCTTTTGTTGTTCTAACATATTTCAAACCAGAATGACCAAAGATTACTGAAGTTATTGTGATAACACATAATTTTAAGTTGGCATCATCTCAACTACAAAATATGTTTCAACTAACGGCAAAAATCTTTGTCCACATGAATCAGAAATGCATGCTAACTTGACAATGGACGTATTTGGGTGGGAGTGGGAATAAAACACACCTACATCATCTCCTTTCTGCAAGTGTTACCCCAGTGCATTGTGGGCATTTTTAGAGTTTATTTATCTAATTTGTAAAGTTATGTAAGTCATATACTATTTTCAGTTAGTTAGGGTTGCCAACGACCCGTTTTAGTTTTTAAATGCATACAAGAATCACTTAAAATGTGTTTATTACATCAGGGCTTCTTGACTTTGTCAGGAACCTTGATTTCAACAAAATTCAACAAAAACATTTTTTTTCCTTAAATTATAAAATGCTCTGGTTGAAATTATATCCTATGTAGTGTTAGGGTCGGTTTTGACCCGATTATTAAAACAAGATTATAAAGCAATTTTTAGAGCCAAAATAGAAATCATTAGTGTACTGTCAGCCAACACACTTAGAGCCACCTCCTCTCCCAATCATGTGAGCTTCAGGAAAATGCCCATTTGTCCAGTATTGCTGCAAAAAAAAAAAAAACCCAAACAAACAAAGATGGCATGTCCACCATGTCAGGTCACTTCACTCATTTGACTTGCAGAGCGCACATCTCTAATTTGCGGCTTACAAAAATGAAAAGAAGATTTATGGTGAGCAAAACTCTAGATTATATTTTTGGAGAAAATGAGGAAGAAGACACAGCTCAGCATAGCGATGCAGAGGAGCAAGTTTCTGAGGAAGAGGAGCATGTAGAGTACCAGCCAGAAGACACAGACACATCTGAGTCTGATGAGGAGGTCACTTGTGCTAAGGCTGCTCCTGTTGTAGGATTCCAGTAAAAAAAATTGCAGGATCTTTAGGAGTTTAGTACCTCAACATGCAGGGTGAACAGAGTCAGGGCAGCTGCTGAAAGTGTCATCAAAATGACCCCTGGTATCACAATTTTTACTGTGCCAGAATCACTGACAAAAAAAAAAGAAACGTGTTTTGAGCTGTTTTTGCCACACAGGTATCTCACACACACACACACACACACACACACACACACACACACACACACACACACACACACACACACACACACACACACACACACACACACACACACAAAGGCAAGCTCTTGCACACAAATATTTTTCTCTAAAAGTTTCGAAAGTAATTAACAATTTCTAATGGTTTGATTGGTTCTTATTTGTTTCAACTTCTAAATTAGTATTTTGTGTTTTGACCTGTTCTGTGTTTCAATATGTTCATATTTAAGTCCTACTGCTGACATTTTTTTTATTGCATTTTTTTGAAGAAAATGTATGGGTCAAAATACATCCTACATGTCCTACATGTATGCATGGCTGCATTGTTTACATGTGAAATTAGCTGTTAGCAGCCTGTAGCATGTCAATGCTAACTAGTGTAGGGCTTGATGATTTCCCTAAAGGTGAAGAGGAGGAGGTGAGGACGGCGTGCTGGTTCTCAGGTGTGAGCTGGGAGGTGACGATGTGGACCTGTCCTTCCATCCATCGTTGTTGGGAACGTGGGATGGACGAGCTAGCCGTGCTAGCCCAGCAGCAGAGTGGAAGCCAGAGGGGAGAGTGGCATCGTGCTGTTCACGGACGTGGCTGATGGAGCTGACATTGGACGCCGGTGCCACATTGGAGGAGCTTCACCTGCTGTGAGCAGACAGGATCCAGGAGACAGAGACTGAACAGACTGCTGGGGAGGCTCAGTCCTGGACCCTGTGGAGGTGGAGACTGGCTGGGCTGGAGAGTGGTGGACGGGTTGTCGTCTATTTTCTTATGGACCTTTTTGCACTTTTTATACACTTTCTTACTTTTGTTTTCTCAAATGCTGCTGTGACTCCTGAATTTCCCCTCAGGGATAAATAAAGTATTTTCTATTCTATTTTCTATTCTATGTCATTGTCATGGGGCATAAACAACTGGTCTGTGCCATTTAGAGCACAGACAGCCTGTACCCTCTGTGCAACATCTCAAAGACGGGAGTGGCTTATATCCACTGTGTTCCCTCCTCACTCATGATTACAAAACACCATCACAACAAAAATGACTCTCTCTCTTTTATACTTAACCTAACAAATGATTTTGCCATGACTGCCATGACATGAGTTGTCTAAACACAGTTCTTTTTCAGCTTTAACAACTTCAAATGAATGATCTACTTTACTTGGGAATTTTGAAGCAATCACTTTCCAGAGTTTTTTCAAGTTAAGTCAACAAATTACATTCTATAGTGAGTGAATTAAACTCAGTTTTCATGAATGGTGAAAAATCTCACACACGCACGCATGTTTTCCATAGCAGTCACATTTTTCAACCCCTAAAGTGTCTGAAGTGTGCTGGCTGTTTATTTTTCATTCCTAGTTTAAATTAATGCATGTTCTTTGTACCTTGCACCTTCATCTGTTATTTCTGCTGCATTTCAAGACTTAAACAAACTCAAGTGCCTGAGTAGATAAGGAGAAAGTTGATGTAAAAGAGGATTGTTGGTTCAATCTGGTGAAGGGCTTTTCACGTTTTATTAGCAGGGTCCTTCCCCCAGGACGTGTAAACAGACACAGCATCAAACATACTGTCTAATATATGCTAAGTGTGCATGTGTCACGGTGGAGGAGAGGGGTTTAAAAGCAGTAGCCACCTGGACAGCTGGCTGAGCACATTACTCAGCTTTGAAAAACAAACATGAAGCCACTCTCTATCTTTTTAGCCCGGGGTTCTTCAGCACGCTCATGTTTAAATGGGATTTTTACATGTCGTGTAATTAGCAGACACTTTTCCCCCCAAAGTAACAGAATGTGCACAAGCATCATCATCACATTGAGCCACAGCACAGAGGACAATACGAAGCAGACGGCTTTTTAGTTCAACAAACATCTGCACTGCAGGCGAGAGGCTCGTGGTTTGAGTTAAATCCCTGCAGGCGGAGCTGAAGAACCACGCTTTTCTGGTTAAGTAACTTTGACTTAAGCCCTGAGAAAAGAAAAAAAGGAAGCACAGGAGAGAGGGAGAAAGGAGCTAATAAAGGAGGCTTGAGGTGAAAACGACAACACAATAATCAAGTGTTGGAGACTTATTTAAGGTTATTCAAGTAGTCTGTGTGACCTTTTCTGGGCTGTGGCGACTCTGTGTTACAGCTCTGAACACTGTTTTTACTGGACCTGGCTCTGTTAACAGCTAAGCCGCAGATGGAAACTGATCTGGGCCCCACCGCTGACATTTGTTGTCATTTCATTCACCCATTGCTGTCTGCTGGCCTTTCCTCTACGTCCCCTCCTCCTGTAACCATGTCTGTCCCCGCTCCGCTCCCCTGTGCCTCACCCCATCCCTCATCATGACCTCCATCTAAGCCCTGGACAGCAGCCCCACCTGTCCCTGGGGCCCTGACCCCTGGAGGAGCCTCCTCTTTGCCAGGAGGCCCCAAGCAGCAGGAGACCGAGAGGGAAATGCCACTGGGCGCTGTGCACTGCATACGAGATGTGTCTGTACTCATCTGTGTGTAGAGAGAGATGTGAGTGTGTGTGTGTGGGCGGGTTTGGGTGTGTGTAGGTATGTGCACACAAATCATGCGCACACACTCAAACAGGTCCTCAAACATCCCTCCAGTTTTAATCCGTCAATGCATTATAGATGACCTAGGAGGGAGTCAGCGTCCCTGAGCGGATCCTCCCGAAGGAGGCGCACAGAGCATGCAGCCAAAATATTTAGCCCCCCTCAAACCCTGCACATTCAGGAACATGAGCTGGAAACCTTACTCACTTATTGCTCACATTTATCTAGCTCTTGCTCATGGATCCAACTGAGAGCTCTCCCTAAAACAGACGAGCTCCAAAGAGATGAAAGACTCTTTTAGACCGGCAAAATAAGACGGACCAGTCATTTTCAACACAGCTTGAAAGAAAAAGAAAGATACTTTCATTTCCAGAAAAAAACAAAAAGTAAACTTCTAGAAATCCGCCAGTCTGTTAAACTGTCTGTTAAATTTGGGTAGAGTCATGGGCCTTTGGATTAGTTTTCTCGTCAAACGTTTGTGTTGTGGTGATCAACAAGAGGAAGACCTTGTGATAACACAAAGGAAGATAAAAGTTTTACAGAAAAAGTTTTTAGAATCATTGTTTCTGAACTCTGTGTAAGAATAAACTCAGGGTTACCTAAAGAAATACAGAAATAAGGATCACGCCAAATTAGAGCTGTCTTAAGATGGATTTTTAAAACTGGTCAATCATTGTAAACCTCAGTTTTGAGTGGGTTTTTTCTTTTGAAACAGTTTTCCAGTTGATATTTCCTTTCAAACCAGTTTCTTGATTTTGGAATTAAATGGCCGCAGTGAAATGTCTTCGATGATCTTGAGTGTCTGAGATATTATTCATATAGTTGCTGCAGTGCTTCAACAGTGTGTTCTGAAAACACAAAACATGTTTCAACTTAAAATCTATGTCCACAGGAATCAGAAATGGAAGTCAACTTGACAATGAAGGTATTTGGGTGGGAGTGTGAATAAAACTTACGTCATCACCTTTCTAAAAAAACTTGCATTTTTTGCTCTTGAAAGCAGAGTTTTCATACACTGTCACAAGTAACTGTAAAAAAAAATCATAAAATCATGTTATGTTTACATACAGCGCTGTAAAATAACAAAACAATGCTGGTAAACCTGCTGCCAGCACTTTACTGTTGTTTTACCGTTGTTGTGATGGTGTTTTGTAATTGTGAGTGAGAAGGAAACACAGTGGATATTAACAATAGTTCAGTCAGGACCACTTAGTCAAAAAAATCTTTGTTAACTTGCACAGTTTCATTTGGCAGTATGGTTCTGTTCTGGGACTCCCTTCTCTCCCACGCACTTGCGTGGAAAGCCTGAGGCACACCTTCCTGCCCATTATGAGCCATTGTGAACGGCATAAGCAGGGAGCACAGCAGCAAAAATAAAAACTGACATGAATACATTGACAGGAGGAGGTGTGGTGGAGGTGGGTTGCAAAATGCCAGCAGAAGAAGTAGGAAGGAGTCTGGGCTAGAGCTGCTTAATTAGCCTGCTCTGAATGCTATTTTCTAAAAGGAGGTGGACGCAGGAGTCAGCCCAGCAATCAGCTGATCTGCAGCGATGATGACAACTAAACTGTTAGAGCTTGACGTCGTGGCCTGCCTGAACTAACACTATGCTTTATATAAATATTTCTTCACAAAACAGACAAAAACGTAATTTAAAATGAAAGATTTGCTGAAGATGTGCCAGCTTAATGCTACTTAATTACGTTTCAATCACTCACGTTTATTTATATAGCACGTTTATTTATATAGAACGTTTAAAAAACAACCAAGGTTGACCAAAGTGCTGCACAGTCTTAGGACACAATCAAATAAAAGCAAGTTTAAAAAAATGTGTTAAAAGAGAATAAAAACAGTAAAAACAACAAATAGACAATAAATAACAAAAGAGGACCCCATAATAAATAGAAAAAAGGTAAAAAAAAAAAAAACCAAAAAAACAAAACAAAAACAAAAACAAAAAAACATGGATGTCTTGCTCAACTAGTATTAAAAGCCAGTGCAAAGAGGTTTTTTTTTTTAAATAAGAACTTGAAGCTCTCAAGGGTCTGAGCTGTCCTGACATATAGAGGCAGACTGTTCCAGAGAGTAGGGGCAGCCACGGCAAAAGCTCTGTCCCCTCTTGTTTTAAGCCTCACTCTTGATACCTCAAGAAGGACCTGGTGTGTCGACTTGAGTGCTCTGGCTGGAGCATGCAGTTTTAGACTGTCACTTAGGTATGGGGGTTCCAATCCATAAAGTCTTTTAAAAACCAATAATGCAACTTTATACTGGATCCCAAAGCTGACAGGGAGCCAGTGAAGGGAGGCCAGAACAGGTGTTATGTGGTCAAGTCGTCTCACCCCGGTCAGCAGGTGTGCAGCCGTATTTTGAACCTGCTGGAGGCGCCGGAGGGATGACTGGTCAACACCCACATACAGAGAGTTACAGTAGTCAAGCCTTTTTGAATGAAGTCCTGAAAAGCTCAAAAGCTCAACTGCTAAGGCAGAATGCTGAATTAGCCTGCCATGAACTCTTGGAGGAAAGGAAATGAATGGATGAATCAATTAAAAAGGATAAATGAATTTAAAGTTTAAATGGCTGCATCTATTGAAAAATTAAAAGAGTGAATTAAATTTCAAAGAACATTTATGGAAATAATGACCTGACTGAGGGAAAATGAAAGTCTGATCTCCAGCAACTGTAACTAAACCAAAGGGCCAATCAGAAAAAAATATCACACCGTAGGAATCCTGACACCCTGAGGAAGCTGTCCATGTTAGTTTCATGTCTCTAGACCCAGAAATATGCCTATGACGGTGAGAGACAAATTAGTGAAATTTGACTGATGTCTGAGAAAACCCCTCAGGAATTAACATGAGGGTATATGGGGTGATTCATTTGACTTCTCCTGACAGTTGAACATTTTGTGAAAAAGTGCTCCATCCTTTTGCTTTAAAAACCACTTTGTCAGAAGCAGGACAAGACTACCTACATTTTGACATACAATTTGCCTATGTGGGGCAAAAATTGTGACCAAGAACGCAGTTTATCCAGAAGATTTCCAGGTTTTGTTTCCCCCTCTCCTCACTCTGTCGTTTGAATCTCCCACTCTAAGCTGAAACATTCCGTCCAATACACACCAATGTTTAACGTCTCGAAGAGCTGAAAATCATCATGACCTTTGAAGGGTCATTGTGAAGAAACTATGAATGCTAAGAAACTTTTGCCAAAAGATAACTGAATATTTTGAAGTTTGAATGAAGTTTCTAGGTGAATGTATGACTGAATGAGAAGGGTTTGAAGCAGGCTGAAGAATTGTCCTAAAGGGAGAAAATTTTGAAAATTCGTTTCATCTCTATGCGGCCAAAATCGCATAAATTGTTGAATATCTCTGAAAGTATTTTTGAAAAGTTTCTGAAAAGTTATAGCCCCCTTGTCCCTTCTGAAAGACACGTTTTGAAGTTTGAACGGGGAAAATCAGTTGAAGTTTGTAGGAGCAGTAGCGGTCCAAAAAAACGGTCGGAAGAAGAAGAAAAAAAAGAAAAAGAAAAAGAAAGTAGAAGAACATATGCTATGAATGCAGCAATGCAAAAATCATCTTCATCCCACAACAATGGAGCAAACTGATGCAGTCTAGGGCTCCTGCATCTGCTTTGTTGCTCATATAATAAACAGGAGATGGCATCCAGACCAAGACTTCCTTCAGACTCATATGTAGGGACCTGTGCCATGGTCCATGCATCTCTAGCCTTTTTTTTTTTTTACCCTCATCCATAAATTCTCAGTAGAAAAAATATTGATCTACTCTTAGAGAGCCCCAATGTTTAAGGCCCCCTCATCTAGCAAAGCACCAGAAAAAGCCAGAACAACACCCCTCTCTGAGGAGCCGACACGGTTCAAGGCACAGGTACACTGTCAGCTCCATGCTGCTTTTCACACTGTTACTGTAAATGCTCCAAAAGTGTTCTTACACAGAAAATCCCGTCTCTCCTTGACGATGAGAATAGCCTTTATTACTGCCAGGTTGATAGCAAAAAAAAAAAAAACATATGCACCAATTCTAGGCCTGCTAATTATGAGCTCCCAGCATAATTAAGGCTTAAAGATGAGCAAACATAATTAGTAGGCATTATGCAGACCTAATGGAGGGAGTGAACAGGTGAGCATATATTCAGTCCTTTGTTTATGAGCTAAGGGTATACTGTAATGAGGAAGGAGAGTAAAAGTTGATTAGTTATGACCTAAATGTGTCCTTATACTGCTTTGATAGAGAATTTGATGCGGTGGAGCTGCAGCGCTGGAATCACCACCGTGTTATTGACTAATCAAACGCTGCATGTTTCATCTGAAGCTGAGAGAGCTGCTGTGACGGGATCAGGACTGACAGTCTGGATCCTGGTCTCAGTCAGGGCACAGAAAAACCTGTACATTACATGATATATGTGAGAGCGGGGCAGTGCACACACTGCGGCAGTAATCAGAATGTGACTAACAATGTGCTGAGTTATTGGCCTTTAGGGGGAATCATTGATCATCCTGTAAGTGTTGAGGCTGTAGCTGCTTTATGATGGGACGTGGCTGGGCTGAGGAGCAAAGGAAGTTTTGTAGAGGACTTAATGATTGGGCACATGTCATCACTGAATGAAATAGCGCTCCCAACGGCACAAGCAATCCTGTCCTACATGACACGCTCTCAAATACTACAGGAGTAAATCTGGCGCGGGGTAAAACACAGCTCTGTGAAGGTGTGTGTTTGTGTGTGTGCAGAGCGGTGCTGTGCCTGGCAGCCTGTACTGAAGTAGAACATAATAAGATCCGTCCCAAAGAAAGTTGGACACTTTGAAAATGAGGCCTAATTAAAGCAGTTTACCACTTATCTCTGAATTTGAGCGTTTGTGTCCTTGCTGGTTTCCCTCATGGGCAGAAGATGAAGACAGAGGGATGTGGGCGGGACAGAGGAGGGTGGGGGTGGGAGACTCGTTTGCGGGGAAGAATCCGCTTCACTTGGGGTTGCCTAATGAAAGAGAGATCAAAAAATGTGTTAATATTCAGCCACGTTTTAAAAACAATGCCGATTGTGAGCAAACAGTAGTGTTACACAGAGTCCTTACAGGGCGCTGGCTGGAGCCGATAAGCTTCCATTAATAGGTTGTGGTCTCACACAGGCACCAATCAGGGCCTGGCTGGGAGCAGAGCAATATTTATTCTGGCTCTGTTTGAACTCTCATTCTCCTTAAACAAATCAGCTATTGCTTGCTCACAGACGTAGCGTGAGTCTAATGGGCCAGCCTTGAGCCTCTCACCATGGTTTGAAGGATTTGACCGCTGCAGCTTGAGGAATCAATGCAGGAGGTTTGCTGTGCAGGCCTCGCCGTGCCTCTGAAACAAAACGCCCTTGTCTGTGTTCACATATTGTTAGGACTATTTTGGGGAAGGACGGTGGGAACATTTCGGGTCGATGCTGAACAATCACATTTACAGTTTATCACCGCAGAGCCGATTTGCTTTGAAGGTCACAGAATCCATCTGTTTTCTGGTCACATATTCAATATCGCCGGAGATTTTGTAGCCTAAGCAGCCTGAGAGAGCACCGCCAGGCCAGAAAAGGAAATGAATCATCACAGTTTTTGTTGAAGCCTTCAAAACCAGAGACAAAGAGCACTTCCAGGTGATGTAATCCTCCAAGGACCTGAGAGGTGAGAAAACTGCTGGTTGATTCCACTCTCCTCCAGTGGAAGCACAATTAAAAAAAAGATGTAAAAAAAACACAGCTTTTCATGACCTGATGAGGAGAGGCTGGACACTTTCACTCAATACACACACGCTTTAGTATTTGATGTATGTCTATTTCTGAATTTAGGAAAACAGTGTCTCAGAATGGATAAAGAGTTTCTGTGCCACAGTTTTTGAATATTTCTCAAATTAAAAGAGGCCTTAGGTTGTGCTGCTTTATCATGAGTTGTGGTTTGGTTCCTTGGGTGCCTCTTTAACATCATGTCACATGTTTTTATACAAGGTTAAAATGTGTTTTAGCCAATGTATCATATGTTAGTCTTAAATCAATCAACTTGAGGGAGTTACCCCCAACAGTTAAAAAGCACACTTTATTTTGAAGAGACTTTTGGTGGGAGATCTATCTTCACTTGTTTCAAAAAGATTTTACCCAGTTTTAAGATTCTTTGAATAATTAAAAGAGAAAAGACACATCCAGGCTCAATTAAGGAGTAAACTGCAAACTCAAAGATAAAAAAGAAAGAATTAAACTTTTTAAAGTTATTTTTCTGTCTGTTTGTGCCTTTGATTAGAAAGGATAGGACAGTAGATGAGCAGGAAACAGGGTAAATGTGTGGAATGACATGTGGGAAACAGGCCACATGCTGGAGGATGAACCTCATGGAGCAACCATCTGTGCCCCAAACTATTAAAAACCCCTTTAAAAAAGGTTCCACACCCAACAGATCTAAATCTAAGGATTCAAACCTTAGAATCTTCCATTTTTCATTTTTTGTACTCTCCTGGAAGAGACTTGAAAGTGCTGTGTTTTAAGAGTTAAAGGTTCTATAAGTTGAGCCGGGTCATTGTTGCCAAGTTGAGCTGTTAATACGGACACAAAACATTTCCACGGAAGATGAGGCTGAACAGGACTGCATGAATCAGTGCTGCATCTGGCCTTGTCTTTGCCTCTGTGCCTCTGATTAGGTCAGCTGAACATAAGTTTATGTTCACTGCACTTTTGAATAACTCTGCTCTGGACCTTTGTGCGTGCAGGGCCAGTTTGACCAAAGGCTTCCCAAAGGGAAAGGCATCATCTAATTCCTGACGCTAAGAGTTAAATGCTGCACAAATACCGTGTGTTTCAGTGTTTATTTATTCATTTTAAGCAAAAACAGATAACTTTTGATACAAATGAGCCTCATTAAAATAACTGTTAATTAACACAGGTACTAACAGGCTGGTACAGTTAAATTACAATACTCTAACCCTGCTGAGAGCTGGTCTAACTGCATTGCAGTGTTGAAAGCTGTTACACTGCAACTTTTTAGAGATCTGAACAATTCACCACCAGATAAGGTTTAAAACAAAACAAACTAATAATAATAATAATTATAATAATAATAATAAAAATAACTATCCTTAAAAAAAAGAAGACATTAATGTAAATAAGGCACAACAAATTGATTTTATTTTTATTGGTATTGATTCAAATGCTAAAAAAAAAAACAAAAAAAAACAAAAAAAAAACAATGGAACATGATAAAATGAAATGCTAATTAAATAATCAAAAATCTCTGAGTACTGGAGACTAAATGTTATACTGTAAAATCACATAAATTCAGTCAAAACACATTCAAAACAGATTTCTTTCATCGAAGATGAGTCTGAGTACCGCAGAGTAGCAGAGGAGCAGGTGAGATGGTGTACTGAATACAACTTGCTACTTAACATCCAAAAAACAAAAGAGTTGATTTTTGATTTCAGGAAGAGGACCTCAGGTGCCCCTCCCCCCCTTTACATCACTGTTTACATCAATCTTTAACACTTTTTCGACCTCAGGGTCATATTTATATTCATATTTATTTAACAATTCATAGCTACATCCTGTGCAATACAATAGAGAAACTACCTCATACTGTACACTAAGAAAGAACCTCGATTGTGCTGTGCACAAGGACTACATCTCATACATCTTGTACATTTAAAGCCTTCTGCAACTTCAAGTTTTTTTCCTTCTTTCTTTATCTTTTTAATTGTACTATTTTTTAACTAACTTTCTAAGGCACTGAAAGGAGAGGCTCTCCAATCTCCCTGTGCATTATGTATAATGACAATAAAGGCCATTCTGATTCTGATTCTGATACTACCAGCAGCTTCAACCCATTCTTCAAAAATCCCACTCTAACTGTTTGTTGATGATCTGTTCTGGTTACGTCTTCCTGCTGTGGGTGGTCAACCCTGTCTCTTCACTCCACGAACTCTAAATGTCACTCCTCAGTGTTACTGACCACTCTGGCTGCCCCGTGTACATTATTAAAACCAGAGGCCCATTTTTAATCCCCCTCCAGGTGTCTTTTCTCATTTTTCTCTTTCTTTGTCTGTTTGGTGGATACATACGCACCGACACTGGACTACTTCTCCATATCAATAATGTCACCGCTCATGGTCTGTGGGGCAGACTCTGGAAGCCTGTTGTTTCATTCTCATTTAGCTCTTTCTTCTGAAGCATCAGTCCTCACAGGCGTGGTGTTTAAACGGCTCCAGTGAGGGAAGAACACACGGCTTTAAAGGAGTCTTGCTGTAAGTCAAAGCAGAGAAAACCAGAGCCTGACTGCTCCTAAATACTACACATGTCCTGCTTTTTTCTCTGGATTCCAGAAGGAAACAGGACGAAGCAGCAGTGTCCAAAAAAGAGTCAACTCAGAGCGTTTCCTCAGATTGAACTTTTACGTTTGTATCACATTTAGAAATAATTCATATAATCACACAAAGTTAAATTTACCTCAGAGGACTTCCGGTCTCATTAAATAAAAATAAAGATCAAAACAACAGGGTTTACAAAAGGGCGGACTTTCCATTTTTTGAATGCCTTGTCCAGCACAGCCTCAATCTGGACCCAGGGGCGAAAATCCCGTTTCATTGTTGGGGGGGGGGCGATAAACAGTAAAATTTCAGGGACTGATTCCTAGGGGGGGGGGCATAAAAAATAAATGCTATAATTTTTGCTGTGTTGTATTATATTGTGATATTAAACAGTGACTAGTCCCAACTATGGATAATCAGCCTAGAATTAATTTTCCTTTAGTTCATGAAAAAATGTTTTGGCAGGAATGTGGAAGCAACACGTCCACAACACTATGAACTCAATCATTAGTATTTTATATACAAATTAATGAAAAAAGTGTTGATTTTAATTGGAGGACAATAAGGGGTTAAAATTAACAGTCAGAATGGAATTAGAAACTGGATCTATTCAAGATCTAAGTCAAAGTCATAACTACTTTATTTTTACATCAATAAATCTAGAATAGAAAATTAGACTTGAATAAATAACGGCTTCATCTATGAATTCATAAATCTCACTAGAGATGCCTCTATCTCACTAGAGGCATCTTAAATAGTTTTAATATTTGTGTCATAAATGAGAGGACGAGGATGTCAGCATGTCACCTGTCTCTTATCTGTCACAGCCTTCTTTGCATCATAGAGGAGAGGCTGCTGGCAAACGGTGTGATAATTAACTTATAAATTGTTCAGTGTTTTAATGCACTTAATCACGATCCTTGGCGCTCTGTAGTCTGTGTCTGTGTGTGCACCACATCGGATGAAAGCTTAATCAGCGCCTTTTTAAAAAAAAAAAAAAAAAAGCATACTGTCAGACTTCAGAAAAAGGAGTTGACATTTGCTTTTCATTTTCTCTGTGTGTCTGTTTAACAAGTGAAGTTATGATTGATAAGTCTTTCAGTGAAAGCTACTTACTTGACCGCGACCCTCCGCTCTGTCTGTATGCCTTTATTTGTGTGCGCGTGTGTGCGCGGCTGCAGCATCCGTGCAGGGAGAAATAGATTGGATCAAACCACTGCGAGGATCGCGCGGGGAGGGGTGTGTGTGTGATCTTTCAATAGTTAAACTCGTCAATCATTGTGTTTTAAGTAGCATCACTTGTATTACACCATTGAAAAAAAAAACGTTACTATTAGAAAATTAATTACAACTGGATTTTTAGGGGGGACAACTTGATGGAAGGGGGGGACATGACCCCTGCGTCCCCCCCGGGATTTGCGCCTATGTCTGGACCCTTATTTTTCATTTTAGGAGTTGCACATGAACATAACGTAGCAAATCATCCAATGCCATAACAGGTTTGGTCTAAAAATATGATTGGCAGAAAGCGGGGTCAAGTGGTGATCTGATAGCCTACACTAATGGCTAAAAACGTAAAAAAAAATGCCCGTGTGCTAGCTCTCTATGATGAGCAAACGGTTAGCATGGTGGAAAGACAGATCTCATTCAGCCCAGTCAAAGGACACTCATTTATTGCTGAAAGCAGCTAAAAGGACCTGCAGGCATAGACTTTGGACAGTGTGGCTCTGCCTTTTACCATTGTATGGTTTTGAAGCCAAAATTCCCCAAAATGGCATCACCATTGTGCTGCCAGAGTCTGTGCAGTAGAGAATCTGAGCGGAGCCAGGTGACCAAAATATATATAAAGATACATTTTTTTTCTCTCTTTGAAGAGTCTAACCCAGGGGTCGGCAACCTTTGTGACATGGAGTGCCAGTTTAAAATTTTGTTCTCATCAAGTGTGCCATGATCAACAATAACACTAAATTGAATTATGACTCAAGATCTAAACTATTTACGACATATATGGTATTTTATTCTATTCATTTTGAAAAATATTATATTGCATTTTAGATATTGTTTTCTCTTATATAAAACACAAAGCATTGCTTTCAGAAACACATTTCAAAACATACTGCATTGAGAAAAGAGGCCAAAACTGAGACTACAGTGCAGCTATATACCTGTATGAAATCGTCAAAAAACCAACCATAACTACATCTGTGGGCCTATTATATCATAACGAAACAACCATAACCAGGCCTATAAAATCATAACCTGACAGTCATCACAGTTCTGTATTATATCACAACAGCATGACCCCCCCCCCCCCCCCACACACACACACACACACACACACACACACACACACACACACACTCACATTGTAAAGACATGGACAAAAAGCTAAACATTTGAAACTAAAACTAAGTAGGCTGAGGCAACATCATATTAACAAATGGCCACCAGATAGTCAGTGTGATCCCTGGCCGTGCTTTGCTTGGCTAAGCTCTGTGATCTGGAGCTTGTAGTTACTTACTTTAAGTTGCAAACATGCCTCAGAGTGCTCCGTTGATAATCGACTGCGGATGGGACTGAGTACATTTTTCATGCGTGAGAATACCTGCTCACAGAGGTATGTTGACCCGAAGACTGACAGCAGTGACAGTGCAATGTCCTTGAGACAGCTGAACTTCTCGGGTGCACATGCCCAGCAGGTGAGGATGCAGGCTCCGTGATCTTGCACTGGTGTGGTTTCTAACTGTTTTCTGAGCTCTGCAAACCTCGTCACCCACAGTGTTGAGCTCATCCAGTGGATCAGAGACGCATCCAAATCATGTCCAACAAAGCTTTTGGGCTTGATCAAGAAAGAGAACATTGGTCCATACCTTTTAAAATCCACAAATGGCGTAGTGAACTCAGACTCTAGCTCACGCATGTATGCGCTGATTTCAGTGGTGCTGATTTTGCTGCGGGAGGACAGCTCTCTTAGGTGTCGAAAGCAGCAGAAAGTGGAGGTGGAAATATCATTTGAGAATACTGAAAGCTTTCCAACAAAAGCAGTCCACGTCTCAAACATGTCCAAAACAGTCTGTCCTGCACCTTGCAGTCTGAGGTTGAGTTCGTTCAGGTGTCCCGTAATGTCCGTGAGAAACATCAGTTTCACAATCCATTTCTCGTCCTCCATTTCTGGATACTTTTGGCCCTTTTCAGCCAGAAAGGCCTTGATAGCATCAAAGCAGCTGACAAACCACTCCAGAACTTTTTCGCAGCTCAGCCATCTCACTGCTGAGTGGAGAGGGAGATCCGTGTATGAGCTGTCCAGCTCCTCCAGCAGGGACTGAAACTGCCGGTGCGTCAGTGCGGATCGCTTCACGATCAAGTTAACAATCTTTGCCACCGTGGCCATAACTTCATTCAAATCCGAATTTGACATTTTTGCACACAGGTTTTCTTGATGTATTATGCAATGGAGTTTCATGATGGGGTGCCCAACTTTCTCTTCAATCAGTTTGGCAGCTCCCTGTTGTCTTCCAACCATGGCATTTTCAGCTATCTCATCCATATGTCACTGAACACTTCTAGCTGACGTGGGAATGTTTTTTATTCGTGACTTGATTGTTTCTTTATTTGGCAATGTACCGAAAAAGAGCATCCGAGCAACTGAGAAAAGCCTCTTTAATAAATTCACCATCCGTGAACGGCTTCCCATGCTTTGCAATACAATGCGCAATGCGATAGCTTGCTTCTGTCCCGTGGTTTTTAGCAGCGGCAAAAACTTTGAGGGAGCTAGCTTGTTTGTCATACCTGGACACGGTGCGTTTAATTGATTCTTCTTGATCTGCTTGGTCTTTGAAAGAGTTCTCGTGCTTCATCTCAAAATGCCGTTTAACACTTGATGTTCGGCATACAACATTCTCACAACATAGAGTGCACACAGCATGGTCCTTTAAAAATACGAAACCAAATCTTGTGTCCATGAAGGCTGGAATGCTCTTTTTTTAGCCTTCTTAGCAGCCGGCATTGCCATTGCTAAGTATTGGTGGGTAGCAGTGGGAATGTCACATTCTCAGAGACCCGCCCAGTGTTGGAGCTGTCACTCAAACTCGAGAAATCAGGCCACACATTAAGTTGGCATTATCTCAACACTGAGCGGCGCCATCGTGCCAGTGTTCATGTCATGGCGTGCCACCCGTGGCACGCGTGCCAAAGGTTGCCGACCCCTGGTCTAACCTCTTCTTGGCTCTTCTCCCTATCGAATCTTTCTAAAAATAAATTACTACCAAACCAAAAAAAGAAAAAAAAAACACAGAAGAAAAAAGAAAAAAAAGAAACAAGATTAGATATTCCCCTTTTATTGGTAATCTATTATATCACCAAACTTCAGCAACTGTAATTCAATGAAAAGTGGATTTGAGGGATGCCTGTATGAAATTCTGGCTATGACTCTTATTGCCCCTCCATGAGTGAGCTACCACCTTATCATGGTGGAGTGGTTTGCGTGTCCCAATGATCCTAGGAGCTTAGTTGTCGTGGGCTTTATGCCCCCGGTAGGGTCTCCCATTGGAAACAGGTCCTTGGGGAAGATTCAGGCAAGTGTAGCTCACACAGATTATAGTTACAAAAATGGTTCTAGGTTTCTCTTGCCAGGATGTGGGTCACCGGGGACCCCTCCTGCAGCTGGGCCTGGGTGTGGGGCTGGATGGCGAGCGCCTGGTGGCCAGGCCTGTTCCCATGGGGCCTGGCCAGGCAAGGCCCGAGGAGGCAACGTGGAGCCCCCTTCCTGTAGGCTCACCACCTGCAGGAGGGGCCATAGGGGTTGGGTGCAGTGTGAATTGGGCGGCAGCTGAAGGCAGGGACCTTGGCATACTGATCCTCGACTGCAGAAGCTAGCTCTAGGGACGTAGAATGTCACCTCTCTGGTGGGGAAGGAGCCTGAGCTGGTGCGGGAGGTGAGAAGTTCGGGCCAGATATAGTCGGCCTCACCTCGACACATAGCAAGGGCTCTGGAACCAGCCTTCTCGAGAGGGGTTGGACTCTCTTCCACTCTGGAGTTGCCGATGGTGAGAGGCGGCGGGCAGGGGTGGCGATACTAATTGCCCCCTGGCTTGGTGCCTGTACGTTTCAGTACACCCCGGTGGATGAGAGGGTAGCCTCCCTCTGCCTTCCGGTGGGGGGATGGATCCTGCTGGATGTTGTGGGTCTGTTGCTGCTGACACAACTTTGCAATATCGCGTGGACGTCGGGGACAGTGCTTCTGGATTGGCAGACCGGGGTGGTGGTCCCTCTTTTCAAGAAGGGGGACCAGAGGGTGTGTTCCAACTACAGGGGGATCACACTCCTCAGCCTCCCTGGTAAAGTCTATTCGGGGTTACTGGAGAGAAGGGTCCGCAGGATAGTCGAACCTCGGATCCAGGAGGAGCAATGTGGTTTTCGTCCTGGCCGTGGAACTGTGGACCAGCTCTTTACCCTCAGCAGGGTGCATGGGAGTTTGCCCAACCTGTCCCCATGTGTTATATGGACTTGGAGAAGGCATTCAACCGTGTCCCTCAGGGAGTCCTATGGGAGGTTCTCTGAGAGTATGGGGTGTCGAGCTGCTTGTTACGAGCCGTTCGTTCCCTGTACAACCGGTGCCAGAGCTTGGTCCGCATTGCTGGCAGTAAGTCGGACTCGTTTCCAGTGAGGGTTGGACTCCGCCAGGGCTGCCCTTTGTCACCAATTCTGTTCATAACTTTTATGGACAGAATTTCTAGGCGCAGCCAGGGTGTCTATGTGGTCTGGTTTGGTGACCTCAGGATTGGATCACTGTTTTTTTGCAGATGATATGGCCATGACCTTCAACTCTTTCTGGATCGGTTTGCAGCCGAGTGTGAAGCAGCTAGGATGGGAATCAGCACCTCCAAATCCGAGTCCATGGTCCGCAGCCATAAAAGGGTGGGGTGCCCTCTCCAGGTCCGGGATGACATCCTGCCCCAAGTGGAGGAGTTTAAGTATCTCTGGGTCTTGCTCACGAGTGAGGGAAGGATGGAGCAGGAGATTGACAGGCAGATCAACTCTACACAGGTCTGTCATGGTGAAGAAGGAGCTGAGCTGGAAGGCAAAGCTCTCTGTTGATCTTTGTTCCCACCCTCACCTATGGCCATGAGCTTTGGGTAGTGACCGAAAGAACAAGATCGCGGGTACAAGTAGCCGAAATGAGCTTCCTCCGTAAGGTGGCTGGGCTCTCCCTTATAGATAGTGTGAGAAGCTTGGCTATCCGGGAGGAGCTCAAAGTAGAGCCTCTACTCCTCTGCGTTGAGAGTAGCTGGATGAGGTAGCTCGGGCATCTGATGAAGATGCCACTGTAGTGAGGTGTTCAGGGCACGTCCCACCAGGAAGAGACCCCGGGGCAGACCCAGGACACGCTGTGGAGACTATATCTCTCGGCTGGCCTGGGGACGTCTCGGGATCCCCCGAGAGCTGGACGAAGTAGCTAGGGAGAGGGAAGTCTGGGCTCCCCTGCTTAGGCTGCTGCCCCCGTAACCCGACCCCGGATAAGCAGCAGAAGATGGATGGATGGATGGATGGATGGATGGATGGATGGATGACTCTTATTGCTATTTTGGTAAAATGAAGGTTTGCTCAATGTTAGTTTTGCATCACTTCCCGCTACTTCAATACAGTAGGTCACATAAGGCACGATCAATGCATTGTATGAAACATGGTGATTGTTTTTGCCATCTTTTTTTTATTCCATTATTCCATTTATATTGAATATTTCAAGTTTTCATTTATAATAACACCTAGGAACTTTACTTAATTTGCTCTTTTAATTTCTATTATATGTTTAATATAGTATCCATTTTTTGGCCTTTGTTACTAAAAACCATGAAATTTGTATTTTCAGTATTAAGGGATAATTTATTTAAATCAAACCAGTGTCTAAATTTCATCCATGATTTAATTAACAAATACAAATACTGAGGCCAAATACTTCCTGCCTTCCCAGAAATATAGTTTCCTTTTCTTTGACACATCTATGATGATTTATCAAACATCAAATTGTGTTTCACTGAGTAGAACATCTCAGCATTACTGCACCATGTGCCTGGACAAACTCCTGTTGTGTTAAAGAAAACACAGGTATGATATGTTGATGCTATTCATGTTTCCCTAGATGCTGCAAAGTGTCCCTCCTTTATTTACCACCCAACCAAAACCAACATTCACCTGTCACCTGTCACCTTCACTCACATGCCCACACAGGTAGCATCACTTGTGTTCTATTTTCAAGCACTCCTCAGCGAGAATGACAATCACCTTTCGTTGTTAGTATCTCTACTACGAGAGCCTGTCCTGGTCCTCAAGGCCTACCAAGATCTGAAACTGAGAGCCCTCCTGAAGGCCCAGTTTTTATGGTCCTCCAAAACAGACACAGTAAAAATGAAAATACTATAAGAACAGATAACACAAAGTATTTCTTTCTTCCTCTTTTTGAAATAAAATAAAAAGATTATAAGATAGAATGAAAAAAAAAATAAATGTAACTGTGACTCTTAAAAAACATTAACAAATACCTTGTCTTTAAATTATGAAATCTATCACAAAATTTAACCCTGTTCTTTCCAGCATATTTCAGAGAGCCTGTTAGCATTTCTTTCTTTCATTGATCATCCCTAAAATCCTCTCCTCACTCTATTTCCTCTCATGTTTATATGTTATGCCATGTAAGAACTTCCTCTGTTGGTTGTCAGTTTTATTAATGTTACATTTAATCTGATCTACATTTATTAATTAGATTAAGAGTTCATTAAAAACCTGTATGTCCAAAATAGTAATCCAAAAATGATCAATTCCTCTCCTCCTCTCTTTGATTTGTTGAGTTGGTTTCTGAAAATCTCCTGGCCTCATCTCTTCTCCAGTACAGACCAGAAAAATAATCCTGACATTAGTCTCTGGTTATTACTTATCTTTCTTAACGCTTCAAATCTGACCATACTGTCATGAAACTGTCAAGACTCCACCTTGGCCCCGCTGACCTGACAGTGAGCTGTATCTTCTGACTCCTCTGAGCTAATATTATTAAGTTTTGGTGAAGCTAGCTCTCACAGCCAGACTTGTCTTACATTGCTTTAGGAACTTTTGCAAACTGTAAAGACAGGTAAGTGATCACTAATACTCGTGGTCATGATCCCTATGGTTGGAAACATATTATACATAGCATTTCTGAATTTGATTAACATCTTTTTTCCCAGGTCAGTGTTAAAGTTCCCGCATATAAACACTCTTGATATTAATATTATAAAACAACTCAGACATTTTGTCAGTAAATACTTCTACACATGAACCTGGAGCTATATACACACAGCTGATTACAATATTTCTGATGACTTTATTTCCACTGTAATAATTTCCAGAATATTGTTAACAGTAATTGTCATATTTGCAACAGAGTTGCATTTTAGAGTTGAGTTCAAAAACAGGGCTACCCCTCCATCTCTCTTCTTTGTAAAATTAGAAAACACCCACTGAAACAGGAGAAATAGAAGACCCTGGCCTTTGCTCTCATCTTTGGGGGATGAAACCGTGCTCCACACGTCTGTCTGAAACGTTCATCTCCTCTGAGTCACAAAGAGAGACCCAGGTCGGGATCTTTTTTAACTTGAGAAAAAGAGAAAATCAGGGCTGAATGTGTCTTTTCCTCACCTCTCCAATCTCTACTTTCTGTCTGATATCATCAAGCAAACTGTCTCTTCTTTAACTGCCATATGTTTTACCACAGTGCGAACGCTTCGCCCAGGTGGGAGCATGTTTGCAAAGGCAGACTCCCTCCGGAGTCGGAGCGGAAATGGGAAACTTAGGACAGAATAGGAGCCAGTGGCAGCCGGCGGGGAAAGGTTGCAGTCGGCAGATTGATGTGCTTCAGACCAAGGGCACACTCTTCATTCACTCCAGCTTTGAAACGACATTGTCAATTTGCATTGCAAGTGGTCAAGTGCTCACTCCAGATGATTGACTTTACACGTTCTGTGTGTTGTGATTGCATTGCAGGGCTGTGTTTTTTTTTCCCCCTTTGTTCCATGACTGTAAGTGAAAACATCACAGATGTATAAACCGGAGGCATTTATGAATTTCATGGTGGCTTAGAAACAATTTCCCTGCTCTTTGCTGAAGGTTATTTTAAAGGACATTCACCAGTAAACACTTGATGCTGAACAGAAGATAATTTACCGTAGCACAGGCATACAGGATGTACCTTCAGAGAGAACAGGACCAACTTTATGATGCACATGTGCGTGGATAAGTCTTGCTTTTTTTCTTATATGCACATGCGTACCGGAGCCGGAGCCAGGATTTCAGGTTTGGATGGGCCAAACAAAATTTTGGCAGGGCCTTTACTTACAAAAATTTGTGGATCACTAATTTAACTACAGAAAATGCATTTCTTTGCAGTAAATGTGTTGAAATGCTGAAGCTGAAGAATGAAAGTGTGAAATAAAATTGCTAAAAGCAGTGAAACAAAGCTGAAAAAGTGAAATGTAAAAAAAGAAGAGAAGAAGGAGCAGAAGAAATTGTAACAGTGGTAGAAATAAAGCTTAAAGTAGCAGAGGAAGAAATAAAAGTTGTTTGGATAGAATTAATTAAATAAAAATAAAGTTCTAAGAATAGCAGAGCAAGCAGAGTGAGTTAAAGTAGGAATTATGGTTCAATAAGTTAAATAGTAATAGTAGTATCAGTATACGATTACATGTAAAAGTACTGTTTTATGTGTGTGTGTGTGTGTGTGTGTGTGTGTGCGTGTGTGCGTGTGTGGTAGGCTGACCGGGGACTTCAAACACGGTTAAATAAAAAAAAAAAAAAACTTTGTCTTTCTCAAAACCATTTTCTAAATGAATGTGTCATTATTCTGTTTGTTCATTCATTTTTTCCCAGAAGGCTAAAATGATCGCCAAACTTTGTTTTATTTTTCAGAGACAGGCCATCTAACTCTAACAGAACGAACAGAAAATAAAACAAAAAAAATCCACAATGCTTCTTTCAAATCCATTAAAAAGAAAAAAAAAATAAAGTTTTGGGTATGCCTGTGAAAAGTGGGTGGGCCTGGGACCTCTGGGCCCTCCCATAATGCCACCCCTGGTGTATACAGCTCTCTCCGCTGGTGCGTGTCAGTTTCTGCCCCCCCTCTCGTGCCAGCGTTGGTCTCTTACATTATTCTACTCCTATCATGCAGAAATTGCCTGGACAGCCATTTGGCTCGTGTTTGCCATCCATTTGTAATCCGCGTAGAGGGGCCATGACTGCTCAGGCCTCGGGACAGCAGCAAAATCAATTGGCTAGAAATGACATCTGCCAGAATCTGCCAGAGGAGCGCTCCTAGGTACCATAAATGAAATCACAGCCTCTAATTGTGTGCTGATTTATTCACTTGTCTGCCTGCATCATGGCTGGACCGGCTCGCAGCCCCAGAGCCCTGTCTGTGCGTTTGGTCATACATAACACATTTATTTATTTAACCGCCCCTCCTGATTCACAGTGTCTCTGGGGGACAGAACGCGTGGACCCCTCCTTCCCTGTAGACCCCTCCTTCCCCGTAGATCCCTCCATTCCTCCACATTTGATTAATTCAGTTTTCCCCTCTCTTCACAGTGGCATGTGAAATAAAATGGCTGTGAAAACAGCTGTCTCTTGGATCAAGTAAGACAAATCTGTTGATGCCTGAAGAGGTTGGAGCACACATGCTGTTTGCCAGCTTTCAGAATAAAGACATTCTTTTAAAGCCTCCTTTTTTGTGGCCTTTCCACAGAAAAGTTGCCTGTTTTGGGAAAAATAGTAGCTTTGTGTTGTGTGGCATTTAAAAAAAGAAGGCGCAGCATCACTTTGGGATGATGAAGGAGACTTAAAAGGACCCAGGACATAACTTTCTCCTGAACTCCTCTCCACCTCTTCCCCTGACCTTCGATAAAAGGCCACGGCTGGCCCCAAAGTGATATTTCCTCCAGACTCCTTTAGTATGGTAGTCTGCTGAAACTTTAACCTCACTCTAACACAGGCCTAAATAAAACATGAAACAATGCCTGCAAAAGTGTCTGTGAGCCAGTAGAACATCAAAAATTGATACAGCCTCCACAGGCCAGACCAAGAAATTTATCTAAGCCCGAGAGTTCATCCAGCTCTTCCTGTCACCTAGGAGACAGTCATGCAGGGTTACAAGCATGCCTGAGATGATACCACAGGAAAGAGACAAACAGGGGAGATGGAGTTGTTTTCATAATGTCATGGGTATGAAAAGCAGGAAAACAGAGAGATGGAGAGAAGCACAGGGAGAAGAGGGAAATGAGCTTTAAGGGAGGAGGAGTGAGAGATAAAGGCAGAGAGAACAGATCAAATGTGAAAGCAATTTTTGGAATAAAAAGAAATAAATGACCTCTCTGAAATTGGGCAGAGAGGGATATTGGGCATATGGGAGAGAAAAAGGGAAATTAGTGAGCTGCAGTTGTGCGGCAGAAATCTGCCTTTGATCGAGCCGTCCTTAAAACATCAGACATGTCGCTGCCTTTCTCGCCGAAATGACATTTTCCAATATTTGTCCTACATTGCTGTTAGCGTCATCAGAATGTGTGAACATGGCAGTGCAGGGGCCGGTGGGGAGATGGTGCTACGGTATCATTTAAAGCGGCGAACAGCCCTGCCTTTTCCACCTCATTAGCCATCCCCTTCTTTGTCCCAGGCCATTTGATAGCAGCATTAATCAACGGCTCCACTAGGCTTCCTCTCCCTATTTACCGCTATTTCATGAAGATTACACCACTCAGGCGTGTAAATGTATGCTTTTTTCAGCTTCCCCCACTAATGTGAGCCCCCAAACTCCACGGAGCACCTTGTCTAAACTTCTGCGACATACGGCAGATTAAACACCGCGTTCCCCCAGAAGCCCAAGGAGATGAGAGGCAGAGTGAATGAAAGGCGATCAAAGTGTTTGCCAGTAAGCCTCGTCCCGCTTGTGCATTTTGTGGGCATGTTCTGTGTAGGTTATCTACCCACATGCATGGCACCCTGCCAGAAACACCTCAGTTCATGAACAGGATCACCTGCTGTGTATGTCTGCTATGTTTGCTTTCTTCTCAGTCATTAACACTGGAGCAGCCATTAAAGTCTGTATTATAAAGCTTTGTTTGGAGAGGGTACAGTGTTCTATTTTTTACCTTTACTGTCCCCCTGATTCCCCTGTAATATCTTTACATGATGTACAGCTCATAAACATCTCATTGTTTTTTAAAACGCCTATTTCAGCTTTTGTCTGAAACACTGTCTTTTAGCTGCTGTCTCTTAAAGTCTTTCCGCTCAACAAAACCCCCTCACTCTGATTGGTTATTCCTCTGGAGACCTGTTGAGGGCCAAGCCATGGGCACACCTTGGTCTGCTGAAGATCCGGTGAAGATCTGTTGAGTCTCTTAGAACAGAATAACTAAAACTGAAAAGTATTTTCTATTTCAGTGTGGCATTGTCATCATGTTTTCTTTTTCAATGGTTTATCTATCTATTCTGCCTCTATCTTCCTGTCACCAGTGTGTTTTACAAACCTCATCTATTAACTTAAGCAACTATTTTAAATTTTTTTTTATTCAGCCGACATGTCGAAGTTAGAGTGGCTGTAAGGAGTATGAAAGTGATCTTGAAAAAGTCTCCCTTCCAAGTCTGTATGACAACACCACGCCAGCTGATGAAGTTTAGTTGTGAGAAGAGAGATCTGTGTTTTTCTCCACTGAAAACGATTTATGTGATTATTTTTTACACTGTAAACCCAGATGTGGGACTTTAGTTGAAAATGCTAGTAAACCTGTTACCTTAAAAAAAAAATAACTTGAAAAGCTTGAGTTGATAAACTCAATTTCTCCAGTAGTTACAGTTATTTTGGAAAATCAGTACAATACCATGCAGCCCACCACTGCCAGTGTATGGGCTGAACTTAAGGGTATTGCTCCACCAGCGCAGTCCACACCACAAACAGTACTGAGCCACAGCTGGTGGTGTGGGCAGGATGTGTGACCTGAGGCCACTGCAGGATGTGGGAAGTAAGGCACTGACCTGCCTACTTTGCATAATTTCTAAAATCTTGCTTTACAATTGGCGAGTGATTGAAGATTTAGATTTAGATTTGACATTTTAGATTTAGCGTTTGGATTTTGACTTGACATTCAAATTTAGAGTCAACATTTAGATCTAGGTTCAAGATTTAGAATTTGATCCAACATTTGGATATAGATTTAAGATTTAGATTTAAGATTTTGGATTTTAGATTTTGGATTTAAGATTTAGATTTAAGATTTAAGATTTAAATTAAAGATTTGGATTTAATCCAACATTTAGACTTAGATGTAGTATTTAGATTCAACATTTAGTTCTAGGTTGAAGATTTAGAATTTGATCCAACATTTAGATTTAGATTCAAGACTAAGATTCAAGATTAAGATATAAGATTTAGATTTTAGATTTAGATTTAACTTTTTAGATTTTAAGATTAAGATTTAAGATTTAGATTTTAGATTTAGATTTAACTTTTTAGATTTTAAGATTTAGATTTAAGATTTAGATTTTGATTTAAGATATACAATTTAGATTTAGATTTAAGATTTAGATTTAATCCAACATTTAGATTTAGATGTAGTATTTAGATTTAACATTTAGATCTAGATTCAAGATTTAGGTTTAAGATTTAGGTTTAAGATTAAGATTTAAGATTTAAGATTTAGATTTAATCCGATATTTAGACTAAGATGTAGTATTTAGATTTAACATTTAGATCTAGATTTATTTTTCATGTGTGCACATTTTTGAGAAGTATATAGAATATTCTGTTTGGCATGAGTTTTGTTCTCAAATGAAAGAAGAAAAAAACATAAATGTGAGAATAGTTGACTCAATCTTCACAAAATGTCGCCTTTTAAACAGTGACTGAAATTTTACATTAAGCGCCAAGTAATTAATCAGTCATATTCAGGGTTTGAGTTATGGGGGAGCTAAGGGAAGCTCCGCTGAAAGGGTCAGGCACTCCACTGAAAGCGTTAGCAGACACATTCAGGGGGAGCTCTGAAAATTTTTAGATTTGTAACGTGCCTTTTTCCGATCTGAGATGGAACTGATTTTTAATGAGACTCGCTTGCAATCGGAGCTTGTTTCAGTACCACGGATAGCAGTGTTTGTTGTGTGTGACGGTACGGTATGCTGCTGCACCTGAGTAGAGGCTACGTTTGCACTGGCAAATGAACTTACGTCATACCTTTGTGGGGGATTTGACCAACTGTTTAAGTCTTGCCAGCTGCTTTGTTTCTTAAAACGTAAATGAGAGGCAATTTAGAGATTTGGGAGCCAGATGCCTCATGGGAAGCCACATTGATCTGAACAGCTGACATGATGCAGTTCAATAAGTTGCAGAGGGACGTCCTGTGGTATTTTTATTGCTTTAAAACTGAAAGTACTTAAGCCAAAACCACTTTTCTTTCTGCACAGGACACTTTGCAGAGTTGTTAAAGGATTTGATTAATCTCACTATGATTCGTAGTTACTGTGAATTTTAGCAACTCGTGAATTCAATAGAAAAATTCCCTGACATTTTTTGGATTGCTGCTTTGGTGCCTATATGAAATTTTTAACTCAACTCAACTCAACTCAACTCAACTTTATTTATAGAGCACTTTAAAACAACCTCAGCTGAAACAAAGTGCTGTACATAAAAGTAGTGCAGACATAAACGAGTAAATAAAACAAATAAAGCATCAAAACAAAGGTGCACATAGTAAAATAAATTGTGACATTGTTCTAAAAATAATTAAAACAATGAAACAATTAGTTAAAAACTAAAACAAACCGTAAAAACACTAAAACATGAGCAGAGTCTCAAGGTGGGTTAAAAGCCAAAGGATAAAAATGCGTTTTAAGACTTGTTTTAAAAGCGGACAGTGAGGGGGCTCGTCTTATGTGGAGGGGCAGCTCGTTCCACAATTTGGGTGCAGCTACTGAGAAAGCCCTGTCCCCTCTGAGCTTACGCTTCGACCTCGGTACATCCATATATGAAATTTTTAATATAGTATTAGGTAATTGCTGTAGTTATAGTGGATTTTTTTTCTCTGTATACCTGTTATTGGCCACATATGGGTGATAAAATATGCGTATACATGTGAGTTAAAACGTCGTGGTGCCCATGGTAAAAAAAATAGGGCTCCCCCAAAGGCCATTGTGTAATTTGAACCCTGGTCATATTTATCCTTACATAACCATTTGAATCTTTCTTATATCTGATATTGATTGAATAAATGTAATATAAAGGTCAGTTATAACTGTAGTTAAACACTTTTGAGTATTTTTATGATGATAATAATAATAATAATATTAATAATAATATTAATAATAATAATAATAATAATAATAATAATAATAAAGAGGTAAGTTGCGTCCCGTCTTAGCGCTGAAGCTCTCTGTTAGCGAGAGAGTTAGAGAGAGTCTAACATTGTCAACATCATACATATTTAAAATGTGGAGCTTTTGTTTTAACCACAGTTGTCTTTGTTCCCCCTAAATGTGGAGGAATACAGAGAAAAACAGTCTTACATACGGGAGGCTCTCACATGTAGATCCACACAGCTCTCTGAAGAGGAGAGACTCTGCAGGGAGACGAGTGCTTCTCTGCACAGCCTCACACTGAAGCCACATCATAAAATACCACAGCTGCTCTGTCACAGAGTTCTTAGAGCTCCGCTTTCTGTGGCTAAAGCAGCAGCTCTGTGATCAGCCTGGCAGACTGAATCTCTCATGAGGTGTCTGACTTTTTTATGGGCTAAAAACAGGAGACAAACTCTCTGCCTGGATCTCTCCATTCATCTCCACATAAGAGCTGTGGGTGAACGTGGTATTTAGAGAGTCAGTGGCATGTTTGAAGGTGGGTCCATTCATCGTCTTTTCTCTTTAAGGTTTTTCACCGCATAATGAAAGCTGGATTCAGGAGCAAATTAATGACAAGTCCGTCTCTGTGCTGTGGCCTTTCAATGTGCAGCTTCTTGTTTGAAGACATGCAGCAGCACTTCGGATGTAATATCTCTTCTTCATAAAGAAATTAACAAATATAAACACAAACATACAACAAGAACAACAACAATAACAAAAATATATATACATATCTGTAAATGATGAATTTATGTTTTGATTCAGGGTGACTGTGAAGTCAAGTGAGTCCTCTTTGCCACTAGTTGGCGCTTTTTTGCTGCGATTTAACACCACAGCAAATGTGCATCAGGTCCTGTTCAGACAACATGAATGAACCGGGGAGAGTTAACAGTTAAACTGTTTTATTTTGCTCTTCAGTTTATTTGAAAAAATACTTCATCTCTTACAGTTGTTAGTTTATTCTGCACTTTTGTTAATTTGTTAAAAAAAAAAAAAACACACACACATAAAAAACACGTAAACTCAGAGAGAGTTGTTTGATTTTATTTTGGACTTGACAGCAGAGTGACTGTGCAGTCTTTTTTCAAAATAATCCGTCACTGTTAATCAAACTTTTATGTATCTAAAGTACTAGTGGTATCGTTACTCTGTATCCGTTAATACTCATTAGGGAGTACTGGTACTGGTATTAGTCTGAAAAAAAAGTGTTATCCAACATCCCTAGCACAAACTGATGCAGATAGAAGCATCATCCTTTTCTTGGTCTTAGCTGGTCACTTGGAAGCTCAGTCCTGGGTTGTAGCTTCTAGTCAGCATGCACATCCAGATCCTAAAGTACAGAGTGCCTTCGTGTACACTAACCTGCCATTTTATTAGGGCCAGTACCTGGTAGGGCCCCCTTTTCCTTTCAGAGCTGTTGTAAGTCTTGGTGTCATAAATCCCATTTCCACCAAGTGGTTCAGCTTGGTCCTTCTCGGTACAACACACATTTTGTGTTATTTCCTTTGGCTAAAACTGGGTAACGTCCCCAAAATACCGACCTGTGGAGTCAGGGCCGGCCCTTGGCATAGGTGACCTAGGCGGCCACCTAGGACGCCATCTGCTGGTGGGGGCGCGAATAAACATCGGTTCAGTGTTCATTTGCTGGTGTGAAATAAAAGACGAGGAGGAATGTCTGACCGATGCCGACTTGGCCCTTTTATTGTTGGACTTGTAAGTACTTGTTAATTAGTTACCATCCCTTTACAGTATTCTTGAGGACGTACCAGTATGTAGTTTTGTTTAAACCTATTTCAAGTGTATGATATCACCAGCTTGTGGTTGTCTTTACTTTTATTCACTCCATCACTTCAACAGGACGAGAGCAGGGGCAACGTCACGGTAATAAAACCAGTTGAACTTAGGGATTTTAAACATTGTCATTTAGCCAAAATTAAATTAATTACCTCTTTGCTATCCATCCTGCAAACAGCCGCTGAAGACAGAAGAATACTTTTGAGTGAAGTCCTGGCTTCTGTGATTCACCTACAAAACAAATGCACGTGACCGGCAGATCTGTACCTTTATGGCAGTATGCACGCGATAGCGCTCATGGGTAGTTGAGTTCTCTTTCCGATAAAGCGGGGATCTTTTGAACTAAACTTGAAAGTGTTATTTATTTTTATTTATTTTTATTGTGGTTCTAAATATTCCAATGATGTGCATTTTTTGCTAATTGCACTGTTTTGAAAAGTTTTAAGATTTGCTGTATTGTTTTTATTTTTACAAAAGTTCTGTTTGTAAAGTTTTGGTGCGCACTGAAGTAACAAAGAATGTATATATGCTTATCTTCACAATTTATTATGTATTTATTTTATTGTTTGTATGTTTGCGTGTTTGCCGCGGAGGGCGGATGGTGGGGGTTTGCGCGTTTTTGTCTTTTGCCTAGGGCGCCTGCTGAGCTAGGGCCAGCCTTGTGTGGAGTCCCACCTTTTGGTACCCTTCTGTCTGGGCGCCAGACATAATGATCTGACCCCAGAAGGTGGAGTCTATTGATTGGTGGAAAGAATCGTCACTTCCTGTGTGACAGCGGTAATAAAAAACAACACGTAACCCTGCCATGTTTAAATCTTAAGTCGACTTCCAGAAGAGAACTTTCTTTCTGTTTGGAAAGTGCCGTCACTAAACAGCTGAAACTGCTGTTGAAACCAAGATGTGTCAAGTTTTACTTCTTTGTTGGATTTATTTGCGGGGTACACTGTGTCACGCTTCTATAGCGTCATGCTATGGCATTATTGATGCAGCTATCAGCATCTGGCTTGCACGCTGCCTACCAAGAAAGGCACAGTTTGCTCTGGAAACGCAAACAGGATCAGGTTTTACCAATCAAACCCGGACCAAACTGTACTGATCCATACTGGACCGCTTGGTGGAAACTTGGCTTTAGATTCAAAAAGCTGTTGAAACCTTCCTCAGAAATTTCGCTCCGTATTGCTGTGTTAGCATCACACAGCTGATGCAGATCTGTGAAGAAGACACTCAGCCTGAGAAGCTGAATCTATGTTTTAAACTTTTACCAGAGTCTTCCTTTATCAAGTAACTTCCACTTATGAGAAAGATGTTCCCACTTTTTTATGGCCCAGCATTAATCATCACTGTTGTGAATAATCATGTCGGCTTTGGTGTGAAAAAATATGACTGATCATTAGTTTTTCAGACCATTAGGTGCTGCACGTTGACTTTGAACTGCTGTTTACTTAATAAAGAGCAGTATGTATAAAATGAATCACTGTTCATGTGCCAAGAATGAGCACGTCATGACGGGAATGTGAGCTCTGTGTGTGCGGCTCCTCTCAGATGTGACGCTTTTGAACTGAGGCGGCTTTGTGAGGATGCGTGGGCGAGAAAACGGACAAATAACAGACATCACAGAGGTAAATGGTCCAACGCTTGTTTAACGAGTTATATCAGAGAGCCATCAAAGGCCTGTTGGTTTTGCTAACACGCTCTTCACTGGCTGGCGCTTATCGTGTCACTCTCAATTGTAAGACTAACTGTCTCCCTGTGAGCTCCTTTACCCCGCCCATCCCGCTCTCGCCAAGCAACAGATGCTGAATTGAAACAACAACTACAAGTCATCAAATGTGAATGGTGAGTGTCACAGCAGAATCATCTCCCCACACACACTGCAAGTATTGTTTACGTGCAAACAAATTAGCCTGAGCCTCTCCATGTTATTCATTTCCTTACTGAAGATATAAAAACTCACAAGTGCTGTCACTATTTGAAAAATTACATTAAAAAAACTCTTCCCATATTAAACAAGAGCTGACTGGTTTCAGAGAGAGGAGGGATAATGAAAAACTGGCTCTGGAAACTGAATCTCTCTCATCATAAATCCAAGATATTGCCTTGGAGCATTATTAAATTTGTAGTACTTTGTATTTTCACAGGGTTGATTGAAAAAGGTCTCCTCACAGCATGAATTCAACAGAACTATTTAGCATCATATTTATGTGGAAGCAATTACAGTGATAAAACCAACATATGAATAAGCTGCCCCTCAAACACATCCACCCACTTCCTGGATGGAGAGAATAGAAAATGATTACAGAGCGTTCGGCACAGCCTCCAGCAGACATGCCAATTCTGCTCGCCAAAAAAAAGAGAGAAGCTGAGAGATTTAACTTTTTCACATTTTTTTTTTTTGTTGATATTTTATTTATTTGCTTGGATCATTTTGTTTTGGAAAAAGGGAAGTGGCTGTCACTGAGCACAGCCATGATTGTGTGGAAGTACTGCCAGTCCCAATAAGGCAGCTGAGAGATCACCACAATGAAAGGTGACCTTGGCCTAATTGAGATTCATCACGGAGAAAGCCAGGCGGATGAAGTGACACAGTGGGGAGCAAGGAAAAAAAAGAAGAGAGGGGGCTAAAACACAACATAAATAATACTTCTGCTTTATGATGGAACAGCCAAATGCTGGCAGCCAAACAGGACCTAAATCTGAATGTCAGGGACTCTATTTACGTAGACCAAGACAACCAGCTTACAGGCGACTCTGAGCCGGGCTGCTTTATTCTCTTTGCAGGCGACACACATGCAAAATGCTAAAAAAAAAAAAAAAAAAAAGCAGGTGTCTCTATGCGGACAGAGAGACAGCGTCTGGTTTAGAGTGGTCTGTGCATCTCTGGGTGAGATAACAAGCTGGCTGCATGTGGGGAAGCACATGTTTAGAGCACGGAGGAGGACAATGACAGCCCTCCATCACGTTTTAACTGGTGAAGCGGTGTGGCAGTACACAGCGCTGAAGGCACTCTGGAGAGATGCAAACACAACAAGGGATGAATAGAGGTTAGAGGGGGCTGCTGGCACATATGGGGAAGGATTATAGTGTCCTTTCAGACCTGCACAATATGCATGCTTGGGTCTGAGCTGGAGCTGTCACATAGCAGCCACACAGAGGGGTCCCCCCCTCCAGACATCCAGGGTTTTCTATAAACCACAACAATTGCCCACATTCTGGGTCCACAACCCACCTGGCCTTGTCTGATAAATGGTTTTGAAAGAGGACACACAACATCTGAGCCAACATGCGGTTCATGTGCTCGTACACGTCACTGTCCACTGCTGTGTTTTAATCCAGCATCAGTCAGGAGGATTATTTCCCCAACATCACCTGGTCCCATCATTTCCTGGAAAGACCACTTACCTACATACAGCCTTTAAAAGGTCTCCATCCTTTCTAATAAAGAGAAGAGTCAGAGCTAGATCAGGTCTGGACCAGCTCTTAGTTGAGCTGCTGTGGGCTCAGACCAGGGGTGTCAAACTCATTTTCACTAAGGGCCACATCAGTTTAATGGTTTCCCTCAAAGGACCAGATGTAACTATAAGACAGTATAAAATGTAGTTAAATGTAATGTAACATAAATGCAACTACTGATTCAAAAATGCACCCTCTAAAAAAGACTTTGCAGCACAGGCAGTTTCTTCAGCTACAACAAAGCTAGCTTTCTCTGCCGCGTTGTTTTTGGTTGTGGCTTCCTTGAACACATCCTGCTGCGGTTGCAGTTTACATTTTAAATCTTGCTCTATTTGTTGTTTTTCTTGAGGGCTCGCTTTGACTTACTTACCTCTGTGTTTGGTGTCAAAATGCTAACGCAGATTGTTCTCTTTGACAACCCCCACAGCCTCATGACACAAAAGACATATGTTTTTTTTTTCCTTGAAGCACAAACATATATTAGCCTTCCCATCTTTCTTGAAACAGCCTTCACTCCACATCAGCTTTTCTCTTCCCGGACATTTTGGAATCATTGTTTTATTTCTCAATTCCACTATTTTGGAAAATGGCACTGACATGAAAACACTGAGATCTAGTGGCAGGATGCCGTTACTTTGTGGGTAACATGATCGGTAGGTATTATGGGAAACATAGTTTGTTTTGACTTATCTATTATAAGACAATCAGACCTTTTAAGCTCTTCCTGGCCACATAAAATTCTGACTCACGAGCCTTGACTTTGACATATGTGGCTTAGGCTGACACTGAGCTCCTGTCTCCCTTCCTCTGTCTGTCTGTCTGTCTGTCACTAACATCAAATTTTACTGTCCCGTTAAGTTCCTGACTATACCGTAGATCTCTCTGTGAGTCCCTAAGTTCCCTGGTCTCATAGGTTCCTTGGGATCATTGCTGTGGTACGGGGGTCATCAGCAGAGCCTGAGAGGGTCAGAAGCTCTCATGGAAGAAATAAATGAATATTATATCACCCCAGTAATATATTGTTGTTTGATAGAGTCATTCCTCATTAATGTTATTTAGTATTTGTCAGAGAAAACAGACTTATATTACCTGTGCTGCAGTTATCCACCAGGGGGCGTTTGTTTTGTTTGACTAAAAAAATGATAGAATAACTTTGTTTGTTCTCTTCACTGCTGGTGTGGGCCTGTCAGACTCCAGCTGCTACGACCATTAACAGTCCCACGGTCTTCTCAGATGTCTGTCTAACATGAGTCTGGTTCTCGAGATAACTTTATCTTTATCTGGCATTATACAATTAAAGCCTGAGGAGCTGTTTACACCATAGCAATTTTAGGATGAAACATAAAAGTACTGTTGCATTTCTTTACACGAAAACAGCATTTTAGCTGACCTAAAACGTAAACTTGATACCCGCCTTCAGAGTGGATTTTTTTCTGAAACACTGCACCGTTGCTGTTTAAACAGCAAGCTGGATTTTTCAATGGAAATACTGATGTCATGCTCCACTTCTGAGCACATCCAACAGTCCAACAGTACTATTGTTACAATCGTTGCGGACTACCATGTTGTGCTGCTCAATCTGCTGAATTTGCTGACTGTCTTTCAACAAAATGTGCATCACTTGCTCCACTTCTGCTCTTAGCATTCACCAATACGCCAGATGATTGGCCCGACTCTACTTTAGTGGAGATTTACTAAAGCTGCTTCTGGACAAGACAGTTATAGCTCCAGCTACTGGCCTGGCATGCTTACTACAACATTTTCAGTCCCTCAGCGTTTCCGTGAAAATGCTGATTTTTTTTCACTGTGTTTTTGCCTTTTGTGGTGAAAGTCATATGTCAGATTAAAAAAAAAAAAAAAACATCCCTTCAAAATGACCTGGGTTAAGACATTGGCTTCATTAGTCCACTTCCTATGACTCAGCTCAAAACATTTTTCTCGATCCAATCTTCTCGTCTAAACTCAAGTTCACAGGTCAGGCTGTCAAATGTTACCCCAACAGCATGCAGAGCCTATTTTTAATGTAAACATTTTATCTGTACTCTTAGTTTTGTGTGAGAGAAAGGAAGGAAGGAAGAGAAAGGAAACTGGATGATTAACTGATTGGGAATACACAGGGTTTCCTGTTGACATTACAGGGGCTGACAGCACCACGGTTTATATATATATATTTTTTCCATTTATCTTTGATTCTTATGTCCAGTAATCAAAATGTTCTGTTCTGAAACTCGTTGGACTGTGTGAAGTTGTTTATTTCACCAGCATGTGGCTGGCTAATTGTTTGTGTGAAGTGTAAGAGCAGTGGGGCTGATAAACAGGAGTCAACAACCAAACCCATAATGCAGCACTGTACTCAAATCAGCCAGGCTCAGAAGAATTTTATGCGAGTGCTACATGATTATTACAGGGGAAAAAAAGTGCTAATACTGTGGAAACAACAAGTAGGTACTTACATTTTTCAGTAATTGAGCAGCTTTATAATCTTTACCGGATTAAAGGGCCAGCTAAAGAGCAAAAACAAATGGGATTTGGTCAAATGAAAAACGATTAATTACTTCTCATACTTTGCAAGGTGACAGTAATTACTTTCATCCACTCTAACAAAAAAGGGAATAAAATAATTGGTAGACACTTAATTAAGGGTTACGGTTTTGACGTAATTGTGAAAGACAAGACAATTAAAAGTCCTATTATTCAATCAAGATACACATGGAGTAATTGGTGTGTAGCTCTCTGGAGGGCCAGTGAATGTGTGCTCTGTGAAGGGTGGAGAGGGTTTGGTAAACACGGGGGGGATAGAGAGGCTGTTACATCCTCCTAACCCATCTAGACAAGGTTATTGTCAGAGTTCAAACTTCAGAGGGGCCCAGGAGGAAACTCAGCCCCCTCTATAACAGATTATGGTGAGCCCCATAAGAATTGAGAATGTGAAAACCTCCCATTAATGTCAAGGTTATATCAGTGAGACACCTCAAAGAGTCAATGGGCGTTCTCCCAAGAGGCTCTTTGTGATTTGTTACCTGGGCTCTGCAGACAGCGCTACCTCACAGACAAAGACAGAGTTCCAGAGTGACAAAAAAAAACAAAAAAACCCACACATCTGACTTTAGTGCCTGAAACACAGAGGGCAGAACTTTGCCAGTGAAGATATAGAACACAGAATATTCTAGATGAAAGAAAGATGACGTAGCGTGATTAAAAGAATACAGTGTGTTTCTGTTTGATTTGATTTCTGTTGCACAGAAATGACCACATCAAACTCAGTGTTGGTACTGAGAGGGCTAATATATTATACTATGTAGCATGATTGGTTTGTATCTGGTGAACAGTTTCTTCACATCGTCGTTGTGCCACATTTGGAGCAATGGATCAGATGATAAAGATGTGGCTTTTCAAAACAGCCCATCTGTGTGCGTGTGGTCCGTGGGAATCTGCTACAGAGGAGGTGGTGTTAGTGATGTTAGTTTAAAAACCTGGTAAATCGACCCTGTTCGCAGCAGAGGACCAGAGGCTACTGATATTTCCATCACTACTTCAGTTACTTATAATACCATACCTCCCTCTTTGACTTTATCTACATGCTTCACTATTCATACAACTTTTTCCCACAGCTTTTACTTCTCAAAGTACTTCTTCTTCTTCTATTACTAGTGCTACATCAACCTCTGTACTTTTTTCGCCCTATTTCTCCTACTTCTTCTCTCCATTCTACATTTTCAGCTCCGGTTCACATCTTTACCCGTTTTTAACATTTAAATGATTAAACTTTATTTACATAATTTTACCATCAAAAACAGAGACTGAAATGATCTGCTGCTCCACTAAAACTCCTTCAACTTTAACTGCTTCTACCTTCTGAAGACTTTGACTGAAAGACCTCATTGACACATTAAACTGGTCATGTTATCCTTTATCCTATTTACACATTAGTCATAGATTTCTGCTTTCTTCTACATTTTTGGAGATTTCACTGATCTTTCTCTTATTTTTAGTTATTTATTTTAAGATGAGCAGATGAAAGTGTACAACCAGGAGCTCCAGCAAAGATATGACACTGATCTACTGACTCTGAATCATCAAGCCGAGAGTCGGAAGCAGGAGCTCCAGACCCAGATCCAGCCTCTGAACAATGAGATCGCAGAGGAGCAGCTGGAAATATGGAGTACAAAGGCTGAGCTCAGTGAGGTCAAAGAAAAGATGGCAGAGGAGATCAATGCCCTGAAACAGACCATCATGGAGAGGGAGAGCGCTTACTGCAGAGAACTGGAGGAGCAGAGATGTCAGTGTGCTCTCCTGCTCTCATGTAACACCCAGCTCCTCAACGAACCACCGGCAAGGGGGGTGGAGAAGCCAGAGGAGGAGCAGGCCATGGAGTCCAACACCACCATAATGGAGGAGACAGCAGGACCCTCTGAATCCCAGGTTCCAGCTCTCACTTTGGTACCTGAGGGGACTCCTGGATCTGAGGATCCAGCCGAGACTGCAGGAGCTGCAGGCCCACCAGAGACACCATCGCCCTTAGTCTGGAAATGAACACGACACTTTCTGGGCTTGAACAAACCTGAGCAGTGGAAGAAAAAATAACACCACTCCTCCTCCTCCTCCTTTTCCCCTTTTTCCTCCTTTTCCTCCTTCTCCTCTTTCTCCTTCTCTCCTTATAATAAATAAATAAATAAGTAAATAAATTAAAAAAAATTCAATAGAAACAAAAAACAACCTGAAAAAAGCAAAAATCTGTCTCCAAAATACCCTCACCACACACACAAATAAAAGCTTAAAAAATAAATAATATAAAAAAACTAAATTAATTTTTTTTTTTTTAAATTGCATAGACATTTATTAAATAAAAAGAAAAAAACAATTTCAATTTCTTGTTATATGAAGATGGTGAAAAAAACAAAACAAAACAAAAAAACTGTGGTCTGTGTAAGCATTCTTAGGATTTAGGTTCTAAGGTTTTTGAAGTATTCAAAATAAGGTTGTTACAGGTGTTTGTTATTTAGATGGATGTTTTGGAAAATTAAAGTAACTGTGAGCAGGGACAGAGCCAGGATTTTAGTTTTGGGTGGGCCAGACAGATTATGGCTGGGCCTCGAGTTACAAAAGTTTGTAGATCATTAATTTAATTAATAAAAATAAATACCAATATACTACTGTTACTATGTGTGGTTTGAAAGCAGACTTTTACTGTGAATGCAGTAAGCATTCACAGCATATGTTCTTCTGTGACAAAAAAATATATTATGTTGAAATGCTGACTCAGCATTTCAACATAAAACATAAAGTAGGAGAACATATTGTTCTCCTACTTAATTCTTCTTCTTTCGATTCCGTACGTTTTTTAGTTTGCTACTCCTCCTTCAAATCTTGTCCGATTTTCACCATTCAAATTTTAAACAATTCAGCTTCTTCTGGAGCACCTCTTCTTCCCTGTTTCACTGCATCTTTACTCTGTTTTCACTCTTTGTTCCCTTCCTCTTCCCTCCTTCTACACTCCAAGTTTTCAGTTCATACTTTGTTCAACTATTTAGCTATTTTATTTTACATTTTCAGCTTTTTCCACTACTATTTTCACCTCTTCAGCTCCAGCATTTCAACACATTTGCTGCAAGGAAATGCAACTTCTCTAGTTCCTTTAAATATCTGGTCAATTCTGCTGAATTTCTCTTTAAAAGACATGGCAGACATCAACCCATTACCTTCACCACTTTACCTCTCTGGGTCACAGGGCCTGGAGCCTATTCCAGCTGTCATTAGGCGAGAGCCGGGGTACAAGCCAGCCAATCACAGGGCCAACATGCAGAGACACAGGCATTCTCACACACTCATACATTTTCAGGTGATTCGGGGCGACCAAACCAACCTGATGAGCATGTTTCTGGACTGAGGCAGGAACCTTCACATGCTCGGGGACAACAGGCAGACTCCAGCCGGTAATTCAAACCAGCCAGTGCCAACCACTGCACCACTGTGCCCCCTGTACGGCAGACAGGGGATCCTCACCTTAGACAACAAAGTGATTCAGTCTGAATCTCATCAGACTCATAAAAGTTCAAGTCTGCCTCTGAATGAAGTGCAGATATGAGAGGCTGGGACTTCTTGTCTGTGATATCTAGGTCAGACTTAATCAAACGTCAAACGCTCAACCCAAATGACTGATGCAGAGAGCAGCCATCACTCAGGCCTGCCTCCCTACGCTTCTCTCTTATACTCAATCTCTTTCTCTCTATCTGCCCCTCCAGTCTAATGGAGTCTGGATCTCTGCTCAGGTGTGCCAGCTGAGGCAATATTCCTCAGGTATCCTTTAATTACCCATCATTTAGTATTCATGGCCCAGGTATTCATCACCACTTTGCTCATTGCTCACTGGCTGAGGGATGAGGATTTTCCTCCACCAAATACAGCCCGAATGGAATTATCCTCCCTGAGATGAAGCGGGAGCAGAAAATGAAAGACTTGGCGGCACTGAAAAGACAAGAGGAGGTCCTGCTGATGAATGGCAATGAAGCTAACTGCAGTCGGCACCTCAGAAAAGTTTTAAATGGGTCACATTGAGGCCTCTCTGTGCCCATTGAGAGGAACGCAGTACTTATCAGAGCAGGCAGCAGTTCCTGAATGCATCCTCACCATTGTGTTTTCTCCACATGACATCAATTAACTATCATTCTGAGAGTAACTGCAGAGGATGGAAATGAATCCTATACCGTCCAACACCCCCCAGAGCTATTAATCTTTGACTGCCTATGTATCCATTAAATTCTTAATCACGAAGTTACGTTTGTTAATTGACACTGTCAAAACAGGAGTGTCTTATAATTAGCTCATTGTTTGGTCGCCTGCTGCATCACTGTTTTCTGTAAACTGGATTTAACATCACTTTCTCCTGCTTGAACCACACTGTAAAATGGATTTTTTGTTGTAACATTTTTTTTTTTTATGTTTTTTCATGTTTTTTTTTTTTTAAGTCAGGATGACCAAAGATTACTGAAGTTGGAATAAAACACACCTACATCATCACCTTTCTGCAAGTGTTACCCAGGTGCATTGTGGGCATTTTTTTTTAGATGAAAGATTTTCTGTCATTTACTATTGTCAATGAATTTTATTTGAGTAAATGACTTTGTCTCTGTTAATGGGTAACTTAAAATAAATTTCACATTTTGCCCTTGAAAGCAGATTTTTCTTCAGTACACTGTCGGAATTAACTGTAAATTTTTTTCAACAGTAAAGTCATGTTATGTATATATACAGCACTATAAAAAATTACACCGTCAAATAATGGTAAAATACTGGCAAACCTGCTGCCAGTACTTGACCACTGTTTTATGTCAAAGATATTTTTTTTGTTGAGATAGCGTTTTGTAACCATGAGTGATGAGGAAAAACAGTGGATATGAGACCCAGCTGTACATGGAGAGGTTACACTCCAAGGGGGATATGAACCCTCTGTGCCACATCTCAAAGAACAGCAGTGGCTTATATCCACTGTGTTCCCTCCTCACTCACGGTCACAAAACACCATCACAACAAAAATTACAACCTGAACTTACATTTTATAGTTAACCTAACAAATTATTTTATGTGAATAACACTCAATGTTACTGCCATGACATTAGTTGTCTAAACACAGTTCTTTTCAGCTTTAACAACTTCAAATTAATGATCTACTTTACTTGGAAACTTTGAGGCAATCAGTTTCCTACGTTTTTTCAAGTGAAGTCAACAAATTACATTTTAAAGAGCAGATGTATGTGTTCAAACCACTACACTGCATGAACCTGACCTTTTAGTGACACAGAATAAGACAGAACAAATTATTTCCCAACAGTTTAGATATTATTAGGGCTTAAATCAGCGTGTTGTATAAACTGAAAAGCTCTAAGATATGAAATCCTATCTTGGCTGTGATTGTAATTGTGCATGAAAAGAACAGACAGCCGTGTTTTTCTGTCTAAATGCAGAAAATATAAGAGTGTGAAATCCAGCGCCTCATAAGACGCACCAGAAAGCCTTTGTTCGGCTGGATTTGCCTTGAAGGAGTGAACAATCTAATCAAAGCTTGTTCCCCCTGAAGAATACTGCTAGTTGAAGTATTCTCCACATTTCTATTCTGTCTTGTGGGTATATGTTCTAATAAGTCTTCATGTCTAATTACCACCAGAAAGCTGCAAAGGGTTCTGAAGATGGACGGCGTCAGCGTCTGGGACGCGTAAAACATAACGAGTCTATCACTGAGGAACATTATGAGGAAAGCTGACGTTTATGAGTGTAAGTATTTTGTGATTCTAGATGAAATAATGTGTGATGGTGAGGACACGGGTGGCAGATGTTTAACAGGTCAGCAGTGACAGCGTGTTGTCGCAGCATTTTGCTCCTGTTTGACACCCACTGTCACTCCTCTGTTAACAACATGCCAGTCTGAGGAAGGACACAGCAGATGGAAACAGAGACAGAAAAAATATGCTAATGATTCTTTGTTGGTAGTGCATTTCTCCACTTCGCATTCCAGTAAATGTAGCAGAGTCCATTGTTGGTCTTGACAGCCAAGACAGCCTGGAAGGCTTCTCTCTGCTAGAACCAGACTTACAAAGTGCTAGTTACCACTGTGACGCATTATCCTAGCCACTTGGGATGAGTGGTCAGAGATTTTTTTTTTTTCATTAAACTGTTAAGCCTTGATGAGATGACATGATAATCCCCCTCCTCTTCAATCTTTCAGGCCAGACGTTTCTCTCCCCACCAAGAAACATTTTCCAAGCAGAGAACATTTGGCACAAGTCATGTGTCAGAATGAGAAAAATTAAAAGCGGGGAAGGAAGGCCACCAAGGGAAATAAAACAACATTTCAACATGCCCAAACAATGTTAGAACGATTCAAATCTTAACCGTTTTGTTGGTTTGCAGGGATCTATTAAGCTGTCCTTTAATGTGTTTGGAAAGTGCTGCAAATGGGCAGAAACATGAAGAAATGAGACGCAAGCAGCAACTTGGCTTAAAGCAACAGGGGTAAATAAAAACAAACTAAATTAGTTTGTAGGGAAACTGAGATCAAATTAGTAAATATTTATGTTCTACATCTTAAACACTTTGTAAAGTGTCCCCAAAGCTGTGATATATGTGTCATAAGTCTTAGACTCAACAGCTACAGGCTTTATTTAGGTCTAGACTTGAAAGTTTGACTACATTATTAAGGATGAGTCTTTTTTCTGTTACAAAATGCTGTGGTTATCTTTTATAAAGGGTTCACATTCAACAGCAAAAACATCAGTGATTCAGCTTCTATGGAGGATCTGCAGCTTCTCAGCTCGTCAGCTCATTGTCAGGGATCTCGGCTGGTCCACTCATGAGGACGGCGCCTTTATAAAAGTCTCTGCCAGCCAATCAGTTAGCCTATTGACATGTATGATTTAACAATTGAAAAAATACTGTCTTATTGCCGCAAATACACCAGATGTGACTCCGGTCCAGCTGCTCGCAGGATGTGCCTCGCTGACCCTGTTGTTACTTGCTGTGAAAAAAAGGCAAATTAGTGAGAAGTTATAGCAAGGTTCCAAACAACTTAAATAACTGTTATAACCACTTTGAGATACCAAATGACCTACTTCAGTCAATAACATTTGACAAAACAGTGCATCACAACACATGATGCACAACTTTTCATTTATTTATTTATTTGTTTATTTATTTCTGTCAAAATATCCAGATACAGTTACTAATTTCATATTTATTTACTTAAAAACTTACTTATAAACTCAATTAAATGTTGACACAGAAAACCTGTAAAGCTACTTTTACGAACTTGTACTTTTGAACAGAGAAAATTCACAGGAGGAATGGATGACAGAATAGGTAAAGAATCGGATTGATAAGTGGCATTGGTATCAATAAAACTTTATCAATACCCATCCCTCGTCATTAGGATTATTTTCACCTACTTTTTTGTTTGCTTGACTGAATAAATGAGTTATTACCTCATTCGTTCAGTAAAGCATTCATACCATAACCAATGGATCTAAATGGAATTTTCAGAAAATGTTCAAAATGGGATAAGGAAGAAAAGTTTACATTTTGTAGGTGATCCTGATCACTGTCTGGATCCAGGATTTTTTTTAAAGGATTCTTTATCATCTTACAATAGGGATGTTTTCACCATATGTGTATATATCTCCATGATAAATGGTCCAATTTCTTTGCCAAAAAAAAAAAAAAATCAAGACAAGGTCACCATAATTTCTGACAGATGTGAATACGATGCAGTTTGTAGAAAGATTCAGAATATGAAAAATGTACTGGGTCATCATAGTTTTCAACACTATCAGGTAACAAATTATTGTACAAACCTGCAACTAACACCAAATCATAGCAGACAGTCTGCTGAAAGGGAATATAACATCAAAGAAGGACCAAAGTGTTGCGTTACAGTCACAATATGCTTGGCGGAAGTCTGCGCTCTCTGGGTGCTTTTCTAGTCTTAATTATGTTGTTGCGTTACCTCAGTTATTGTGTGTATTTTGTTTCATTACCAGTTTTTTTTTTTCTCTTCTCTTTTCCAGCAGCTAGGAGTCTGGTGGTGCTGGTGATCTGGGTTGGAGTCCCCTCTCTTTTGTGTTGTGTGCTGTGTGCCTCCTTTGAGTTATTCCTGCTACAGTTATTTGGTGTTTCTTATCTAGACATCACATGTGTTTGTCTGCAGGCTGCAAGATGGTACATATTTTACCCACCAATCAGGAAAGGAGCAGGGATTTCAGTTTTGGGTGGCCAGAACAAATTTTGTCTGGGCCTGAAATTACAAAAATATTCGTTGTTTTACAAAGAAATTAAAACTCTGAGTAGAGTTTGCAGAGTTTAGCATTAAATTGCATTTTTTATAATGTCTTTGTGGATCAGAAGGATCTACCTGCAATCCCTCTCCATGGTACTGACCAAAGAGTAGCTCTCTAATACACCAGCAGGCTGCACAGCTTTGGCTTTCCATTTCCTATATGCTGTGAGAGCAGCAACATTATGCACTTTTTTTTTTTTTTTTTTAATAATTTCATTCTTATTTAACCTTTATTTTACAAGAAAAATGCCAATGAGATGCAAGATCTCTTTCACAAGGGAGACCTGGCCAAGACAGCAGCACAAAAAAGTTTCACACAGAGGAAAGAGACTGAGACAACAATAAATCAACAGTGCATCAAGTTCATAAATCAGTTGCGTTTGGCAGTGAAAGAAGTGCACAGGCTTATCAGATGATCCTTGATCCTAGTTTTAAAATAGTCCTATCTAACATAATTGTCCAGTTTCAGATGGCCTTGGGGCTCAGACCAAGATAATGGAGCAAAAACACTAAAAGCTCTTTAACCAAAGACAGAGCGAGTTTGAGGAACCTCTAACAGAATCTGGCCATTTCATCCATGGTTAAATAAAAGCCCAAAAAATCAAAAGTCTTGACCAAATTATTCTCTCGTCCTGCAGGTTTAACAGGCAAAATATGTCATACTGTTTGAATGTTTTTTCTCTCCAACAAGCTAATATGGTCGACAAACTCTGCTCATTTTGTAAAAACAGGGCATCCAACAATTACATAAGCAACTTGTTGTGACAAAATGTGAAGGGTGGGCCTGTTGAAAAGAGGGTGGGACCTTTAGGCCACCCGTAACTGCTACCAACGAGTCATTGTTACACACTCCAGCCATTAGCCTACAGCTTTTTATGTTTTTTAAACTTTAATCTGCCTACAGCAAGTTCTACCAACTAGATGAAAGATGTCAGTTAAGACTTAACATCTTAACTACCGATCAAAAGTGACTGTGCTGTTTTGAGCTGCATGTGAAGAAAGTCGTCAAGTCCTGATTTTGTCACCTACAAAACTCATTCATGCTTTCATCTCCTCTTTAATGTAATCTATAAAACACCTGTTGAATCAGAAAATTCCCCCTTTGCCTTCATTTGTTCGAAATGCAACAGCTTGGTTTTGAACTAAACAGCAACAAAAAAGGCAGCTTTTGACAGTAAATCTGTTTGTTTCTCTTTTCAATGGTGCCACATTCACACAGAAACATCTGTTGAGTTCGTTCTTTGGGCTCGGTCTTCTCCTTCCTCGAGCTGTATAATTATATGATGTTAACAAGCCATATCCTCCTGACTACCAGGAAAAAAAAATATTGTCAAATCACAAAGTTTTTAAGATTCCCCAATCTTTGTGAGGTCATTAGAATATTGAATACATTTTTTTTTTGGAAAAAAAAAATCAGATATCATGTGTCTACTACAGAGGAAAATCGGTACGCTGAACATGTGAAACTGAACCTTGATGGCAATCATTTCGTGCCCAAGAAAATACCAAAAAGTAAATATAAGAACAAGTTTAACTTGGAAACACAAAGGAAAACTCTGCACTTTGTGAACATTAAATATGTTTTGCCCTTGCAGCCGGATCTGCGACATCTTGCTGCATGTGTTTTTGTCTCCATTTCTGGAAGATGGATGGTATGTTGGTGGTCAGCAATCGTAAGGGGTCTTGACACCTGGACAAACCTTCTGTCTTTCTTGGACCTTTTCTACAATCCAAACTGAAGGTGTTCTTTGGATTTTTGCTCCACAGTTGACACCAACTGGACTTAGATGTGGACCGTTCTGTCATCTGACATCTGCTTGCCCTGCCTGAGTTTCATCCTCAGAGCTCTCTGAATCATCTTCCTCTGCCTCTGCATCTTGATCTTCTTCAGACAACTCAATATCTGAGTTTCTATCAACAACTGCGGTAAAAGTCCCTCTGCTTCTGAGAATGAGTCCCTTTCTTGTCATTTGAAAAAAAAAACAGAACAAAATGAAGTAAATAACTACTAATGTCCACTACAGAGGACAATTTTTAAACACTTAATTACAATGATAAAATACAGTAAAAATTATTCAGACAATGTTTAAATGTGTTGTTAAGAGTCCCATATAAAATATGCCACCAAAATTTCAAGCCAAAATTTGCACGTTAAAAAGTTTAATACACTTACTTTTCCTCTTCCCATAAAATGCACTTGCACTGATGGACGCCATTTTTCTTAATGAAAAAGAGAAAGGTACCAAAGCCCCACCTTTTAACATTTGGTATCATTGAAAAGCCCTAAATGTCCTCTGTAGATGGCATGAAGAGTTTATTCAGTAGTGTGAAGTAATTGGAAATATTCAGGTTAAGAAATGTCCTCCACAGAGGACAAATTTGAACAACTGGTAGTCAGGAGGATATGGGCCATTGGGTAGGTCAGTATGCATTCAAGTATGCACACTTATAGCTGAACTCTCAGTTGCTTTGGAGGACAAACCTCCACTTTGTTTTTCCCACTTAACTGCTGAATATCAAGAGTTGCTCTCGCAGCCTTCATACGTGATGGATCATACATGCTGTCCAATGTTAGTGACAACACAGAGTGCATGCTTCTGGCCTAAACACAGCAATTACCTTGACATGTGGCTCGTTCTTCTCCTATAGCTTCACTCTGTGTTCTCTACATCCCTCTGTGTGTCTGATGTGAGGAGAAAACCTATATGAAGCTTGTGTCTCTGCACAGTAGATTATAACATGACTGCTCTCTTTGTTCAAAGGACAGGATTAGGGTGTTTGTCAGTGAATCACAATGAGCACTGACAGGGACTGAGCGCTCATACATAGTCTGGTTCTGATAAACAAAAACACTTCACACGTTACTCCACAGAAAACTGGATTCATCTAAAGCAGCTAAGGCAAATACCTGAGAGATGTTTGAGGAGAACAGTCTGAGCCTCTCGTGTTCATACTGTTCTTACCCATTGTCAGGTATTAATGTTTTACTGGTTCTGGATCAGGTCTGTCAGTCTTTGCTTCCTGACTTTTGTCTGTTACAGATTTTGTTGGTCTAAAGTTAAACAAACAAGCTCAGTGACATAGTTTCAGCTTTACAACAAAAGAAAACACACTTACAACCAAAGTGTTGCTTTTGTGTTTGTAGTTGTTTTGAAACTTTGGGAGTAATTAAGCGATGCAAAGAGAGTCTACAGAGCCCCTGGAGTCTCATACTGTGGTAATGTTTGCAAGGAAACCACGGAAAGAGTCGCATACGACATTATTTGTCGTATGCTCGTAGCTCACAGCAACTGAAAAAAACTGTAAGATGCATTGTTTTGTGTTTGAGAATTACAATGTTCAGTGAATGCATCACCAGCAATGATTGGTTCAGTCGCCAACATCTGTGTGTAGTGCTGTGTTTGTTCTGAGAAAGTTGTGAGGTGTGCTTTGTCCAAGAGTTAAATGCAGAGCGAAGTGATATATTTTGGTGTGGTTACGGCCAGTAGTAACCAGTATTGTAAAGTTCAATAAACAGTTATCATCAAACCTGGATAAGGTCTCAGCGTCTCTTTTGCAGATGCTGCAACACCAAGTAATATAATATAACTGATAATAATAACTGTGTAGGATATGCGTCAAGTATGGTGTGATATGTGGACATAGTGTCTATTATGTCACCCATTTGTTTCTTATAGAGTTGCATATATTTCCTATATGTCTGCAGCCCAGCTACAGACATATAGGAAAAGTTAACTTAACCTAACTGTGTTAAAGTTGATGAGGTGGAGATATGTCTCTGATGGTGATCTATTCTACTGTCTGTTTCTGAGGGTCCCATTTCACTGCTGAAAGGTTTTTACAGTTAGCGAGGCCTCTGCTCACGTTTAGCTTACATCTGAGGACAATCAGTTAAACATAGTTTGTTATGATTAACAGAATGTTCTTTTCTGATAGGAGTTAGATGATACATATAGTGGATCAGACACCACAGTACCAGGCTGGAAGCACGTTTATTTTTGCTGCAGAGACTGGGTTTTTGGAATTAGTGTGAAGTGCCAAATTATTTGTGAGGATCTACATTTAGTGTTGAGTGTTTGTTGCTCAACACATTATCCTCTGCTCACTGGACCATAGCTAACTTCAATCCTGATTCTGGGGGGAGTCTATCCCACAGTTAGCTTTCAGTGCTTACTTAGTAACTTACTGGAACCACAGAGACTATGTGAGAGACCTGGTTATGAATTTTCTGAATAGATAATTGAAATTACATAAGGATAATTGTCCTCTAAACCTCTGTTGTGACTGCACTTCCGTCTTGTTGTGGCGTTTGCATTTGTGCTGTAGCTTTTGCATTTGTGCTGTAGCTTTTGCAATTGTGTTGTAGCTTTTGAATTTGTGTTGTGGCTTTTTTATTCTTGTTGCGGTTGCATTCGTTTTGCTGCTTTTGCAAATCATCTGACACCCACTGGCCACCGTACTGATCTTACTGGTTGATGACTTAAACATTTCAAAATGTCAAGGTGTAAGTAATCATGTATCAAACTTCAAACCTAAAATGTGGTGATTTATAATCACACACTTTGTACCCTCAGCAGGACAGATGACTGGATCTTAGATTAAAGCTGAATAAAACACAGATTATTTTAAAGTAATCACAGAAGTCAAACTCCTTCTGTTTGTCTTGTCAGCCTACACTGCTTTTCTTCCCAGCAACAGATGAAAGGAGACAAAGCCATTTTCAGACACCGTTTGGGTTGCACCCTCACCGCCCCACACCAGATGAGAGTCCCCATTGACAGAGATTACAGAGGCACGATGAAGAACGGTCTCAAGCTGTCTCCAGGCTTTGCACAGAAGACGACATGGAGCATCACGCTGCACGCCACCATGTCGTTCCTTTTGTGTCGTAAATACTCTGTGCTGCAGGAACAGATGAAGAATGAATGGCTGTTAGAGTCTACAATGAACCTCTGTCGCTGGCTGTTTAGATTTGTTTTAATTATGCTGATGCTGCTGGGGGCCCAGTTCAGAGAGAGAGACCTCCAGGGTTACTGGCTGTCAGAGTTAATACACATTGCAGACTGTTTGCTAATGTCACTTCCAGTAAGTTTCATCAGGTATTTTCAGGATTATCAGTGAATAGAGATACTGTATGTACGGAGAAACTTGATGTATAAAATAGAATATGGTACAAAGACACTATCCTGATACCTTATTTATTCTGTTAGCTCTGATACACAAGTACAACCAGCACAGGATAAAATGTAGAGAGAAGCTTTGTTAGTTAACACTGAGGATGGCGCTCAAACAACAAAATGCATCATGCAGGGCATGCAGGAGACTTAGTGAGTCAAACCAGCATCGTTAGGGCACCGTGAAGTTACTCGGACTGCAGGTTTTACCATCACTGTTGAACTGGTAACATCACTTTGTTTACACAGCTCGCCGAAACAGAAGTGTTAATCGTTGAACAAAACACCAGAGCTGAAGAGTCAAGCTATGTTACCAAAGGAGGATATTTTTCATCTCCACACATTGTTCATGCATGCAAAACTGACACAAACCAAAAGTCCCTCATAGAGACTCAGGCGGTTATAGATGTGTGAAATTTAGCATGCACACATACAAGCAGAGACAACGTCCCATTGACAGCGAGGGGCTCCACACACTGTCACTCCAAGTCACCTCAGCTTGAATTTAGTGACTCAGTGATGAGGGAAAAAATCATCCTTCACAAGTTTTTTGGGGGGTTTTTTGATGGACAAAGAATTTTGCGTAGAAGAAAGCATACATCAACTTTGTCTGTATTGTGTTGCTCTGGTGCCCCTGTAGCAGCTTTGTACCTGGAGATTATGAAGGCTGGCAAGTTTGTGAAAGAAACTTGAACTTTGACCTCTCTCCTGGCCACTCCCTTTGAGTCACAAAAACCTCTCAGTGTGTAACTGGCACATGGCACTGAGCAACCACCACATGGCACTGAGCCATGAGAGCTTGGCAGTGACTGACTGGGAAGTGTTACTGAGTGATCAGTGACATACCATATCTGCTTTTGGATCTGGGTGTTCCTCCTTTTTTCAGACTCTGTCTGAAACACTTTGTTTTAGCTGCTGTCTCTTTAAGGTTCCCCAGTCCACAAACCCCCTTCACTCTGATTTGCCAGCCCTCTGGAGGCCTATTGGAAACAGAGTTATGTGCAGACCTTGGTGTTTGATAGGAAACCCTGATGTGAGGCCCTCATCATTTCAGGGAGTCTCGTAAAGGTCTCTTGAAGATCTCGTTTGCAGATTCAGGGGATTTCTCCAACATGTGAATGTGCAGAGGTTTAAAAATCTGCACACGCTCAGTCCGAACATCCAGCATTGTTAATTTATACCACAGATTTTCTATATTGGTTTGGCTGATTTCTTAAAACCAGAGTTTCATTCTCAAAACTCGAAGATCATTCAGCAAAACAGTCTTACAGTTCAGCACAACAGCATGGTTCACCTGAAAAAGCTTGAATCTCTCACAAAACTGTTTACTCGTGCTTTCTTTCTCATACAAATAGTCAGTGCCACCAAAAATGCAAAGATACTTCTCAATGGCTTTGGCTCATTTCTTGAAATGGACCGGACATTTCAACACTCTTGGTGCTTTTTCCAAAATAACCAGGACTGATCAACACTTGCAAAGCTTCTGTCTCATATAAACAATCAGTTCCCCCAAAATGCATTGTACCTTTGGCATTGTGTGAGCACTTCAAGCCAAAACTTTAAGATGTTTTGTTACTATGGCAGAGGACCACTGAAATACCCCTCAGGTCTACCTCTCAGTCTTAGCCCAGTCTTTCAATGGCAATGGTACTCATTTTTTGTCTAGCTAACAGAATACAATTATGTATCAAACTGGGGGGAGAAAGACCCATGGCCTCCAAGGTTTGACATCCCACATTGCACTCAAACTGTATCCTTTATTACCAGTCGTCGGTGGCGCAGTTGGAGAATGCGCTTGGTCGGTAATCGGAAGGTTGAAGGTTCAAGCCCAGCTCTGGGCGACACATGACAACGTGTCCTTGGGCAAGGCACTTAACCCCTACTTGCTCCCACTGCTGTGTCAGTGTGTGTGTGAATGGGCATGAAAGGGTGTGATTGTGTTAGATGTACTGATGGATAGCTGTCATAGTAATGATTGGATCCATCAGTGAGTGAATGTGAGAGTGAATGGGTGTGGATGGGTAAGTGTGACCTGTGGTGCAAAGCAGCTTTGCGTGGTCCTTGACTAGAAAAGCGCTATATAAGCTCAAGTCCATTTACCATTTTACCATTTATTATTCACACACATAAAGTAACTTTCCTACATCAGAGTACAAAGAAAATGTATAAAGCCCAAAATACTGCAATATAAACACATAAACCAAAAAAAAAAAGGGAAAATCATCCACAGCCTACACTGCTAAGAATAAAGTTAGAGTTTCACAACTAACACTTCATCACTGTCCTAACCCTCCCTCCTCCTGGCCGTCCACACGCTACTGTCTGTCTGTCTCTCCATAGATTCTCGTCCACATCACAGCGTACTTTCACAATCATAGACAGAACCTGATATCTAGACTTCTGAGATGTGTAAAACTCCTCCTTCAACTTCTAGTTTCACCTGACTTTTGATTTATCAATTCATCAAATGCTCCCAGAGATTCATATCTGGTGTTCATGTTATAATGTTGCTGACTAATTTTGACGGTTGAACAGACTATTGTGCATGTGATGACTTATACAATGAAATGATGCTGATATGTGTTGGAGAGACTGACCATTAGACTAAGAATGAACAATCAGTTTAGATAAACAAGATCTATTCACTTGGAAACGGCCAAATCTAGGCTGACTGTAGGCTGCATGTACTTAGTCATTTGCAATTTGATGAAATGAATGAAAAATTCAATGATGTTGTGAACAACTGCCAAGTAGTTTGTCCGTGTTATTTTGAGAATGTAATTTCTGCTTCAAAAATGGGCCAAACCAATGGAGAAAAACTGAAACATGTAAGGAAACAGAACACCCCCTCTTCAACTGAAAATCCCAATAATTCATTCAAAAGTAAAAAAATATCCAGAACAGGGATCTGTTGAGCTTGATTCTTCAAAGAGTAATGATTATGCTTATAAAGTGTTGGACTCTGTCACAGTGAAATTAGCTTTCTCTCCATCAGTTCATGTGGCACAGGTGGTGATGTAACTTGGCAGCAGCATCCATGAGAATGACTCACTGTTGTTCACTTTTCTTTCTGGATGAAACTAAAAGACTTCTACTTTATGAGTTGTGTCTTTTTTTCCCCTGTACTAAACTGTGGTTGATATAAAAAAGTGTATATACTTCAGTAGAGAGCATTTGTTGGACTGACTTGGCAAAGATAATAAAAAAAGAAAAACACATGAAACTCCTGAAACAAATGAACATGGGCTGAGATCAGGCACAGATGTAAACTTACGAGGAGGAATGACAGTAAATCAGAATGTATGAGCACCTTCCTGTGGGTGTTTAATAGTGTTCTTGTGGGTGTTTCTCTCACTCTCAGTCATTTTCTTCACATATAATTCCACAGCCTTTTTGTAAAGCCCTTAATGTCAACTAAAAACTATATTATCAAATTGAATGAGGCATTTAATAGAGTCTGGAGGTGCAAGAGCACGTTGGCCCAACATGATTTCTGTGGTGAATTCTAATGAGGAATAGATCCTCTGAACGCTTGCTGTGTGGGAGAAAGACAGGAAGAGGGAGGAAGACAGTGACGATGAGGAAGTGTCTCCAATAAAAATGTGAGTTTGCTGACAGCTATAACTGTGTGTGCGTCTCTCCTGCATGTGAATGTCTTTGACATCCTTTGTGTTTCACTAAAACTTTGTAGAATTCCTACCTCACCCTGTGTTAAAAACGTTCCTGCAGGGATCAAAAAGTTTGGTCACAATTTAGATGAGTAATGGCTGAAATACACCAGATGCATCTGCAGTCCGTCTCTGTTCCGTCAGGCCAAACAAATCAAATAGGTTTTCATTCAATTACAAGAAACGGACAAAGACGAGATAGCTACTACAACAGGCAGCTGCTTGGGCAGCGCCTAGCAATGTATACAATGTAGCAATAAAGTTTATTATTTTAATGCAATAAACAATCACAGTAATCACTATTTAATGTAACTGTCTGAACCAGCATATACATTTATATCTATATTAACTGTCCCGTCACATCTGATGTCAGATTAAAGCTGTTTGTCATAATGGAAAGTTAACCTGACGGCAGCTGGAAGTTTGATGCACATCTTACAATTAAACAATAAACAGCCTTAACATCTGATACTGAGTATATATCTGGTTCTCTCATTTCATTTAATTCAAAGAAAAGAGGGAGAGAAAAGACGAAGAAAAAAGAGACAAAATAAATGTATGTCACTCAGGATTTACCCGTGATTTCCCATATTTCTCTGTTTTAGTCTTTATTTTTAACCTGATCTAAAAAGATGGAGTACATTATTGTAAGAAGGATGAGGCGGAGACACCAGGAGAGTATACAGTGTATCACCAAAGGTTCTGCTATTTGGCGATGACAAACCAGGAGTGCAGGTGGATCAAAAGTATTCTGAATGGATAAGCCAGCTGTGTAACTGTCTCTTCATTTTGTACTCCTATTAATGACAAAGGAACAGATTACATTTGTCCCGGGAGCTGGCCCACAAGGTGATGTGCTTCGTGTCCTCTGATGCGCCCTGCCGTCCATTCTCCTGCTGCAGGGACAGCGGCTCTGACCGTCTCTGCTACTGGGTCTTTCCAGCACACTGTTTCTGCGGTGGGGATCGCTTTATTTAGAGAATTTTCAGCGCGTTACTTTCACATAAAAACACCGCTAAATAAGGCTGTAGTTCTCATCATGCCGTAAAATGGCGCTACCTCCGCGCGCGGCGTGCCACATATAACCATCGCATTTTTGTTGAAAGATAGTCAGCAAATTCAACAGATTGAGCAGTACAAGCACACCACGGCGATCATAACAACGGTACAGTTGTATGTGTTTGCGTTGGTGTGACATCAGCATTTCCACTGTTTTAAACAGCAGTGGCTGTAACATTTCAGAAATATTCCACTCTGGAGGCCGTTTTCAAAATTATGTGTTTTAGATCGGCTGAAATTTTCTTTCCAGGGTTAACAAGAGGCCAAAATACAACAATACTTTTGTGTTTTTCCCTAAAACCATTGTTGTTTAAAGGGACCCTAAGTCTTCGGTGTTTCTTGTTTTACTTTGAAGTTCTAGCTCTCGGTGTGTCTACAACCCTTACAGAGTAATATGAAGCAGAGAGTGTCTGTTTTCAAACAGTTATTGTAAGATTTATAATAAAGTAAAAGAAAAAAGAAAAGAAAAGGTGGCTAAGATGTGAAGGTGAGTAGGTCTTTCATAGCTGTGGGATTCTTATTTTCCTAGTTGATTATCAACTCAACCTCAAACTTATTTTTTGACCTTACTGTTATAAATAGGGATGTCCTGATACAGATTGTTTGACTTCCAATCCGATTTTTCCATTAAATGTTTTTTGGATACCAGCCAGATACCGATACCGTTCTCTGATAAATCCTGTACTCCGTTGGGCATAAATGTACATGACAAATCATGTTGTTGTATTACAGTGAGCCCTGCTGGTACCTCCTCGAGGAACACTCACTTTACAAATGTTGCAAGACACTGTTTTACTATCATTGCTTTCCAAAGAGAAGTAGTCCCACACAGGGGACATATTTGCTACGTGGTTTGATTTACAGCAGCCGTAAAGTGTGAAAGTGCTGGAAACACGAGAAAACTGGATTGTCCCGAGCACGTAACAAAATCAAATACTGTCCAACCCTCCAAAACTGGCCATATCAGGTGCCAATACTAATCGGTGGTTAGGATTGGGACGTCCCTAGTTATAAATCCCACAGAACTTACCATTTTCATTCACAGGACTTTAAACCAATCAGAGTAAGATACCCCTGAAGTTACAAATCAGTACTGAGTCCAATTTGAAATGTAAGAAGCAGATATTCGTGTTACAGAGTGAAGTGCAGGCACACAAGTTTCATTTAAAAGTTATACCTGAGAGAGTGTGGGTGTGGGTGTGGGTGTCCTCTGACTGACGTCTGCATATCTTTACACGCAGAGCATTCATCCGAGGGTTATTTACCGACCTGCTCAAGCAGTTACTCCATACTTATGGTTATTTCTTATGGATATTCTGTACTCACTTCTGATTCGATATCAACTTGGCAAAACTCTGCTCTCACAGCCACTCCTGTTTATCTGATCAGTGGCACTAGCAGAAAAATTGATTTGCGCAGGAATGGAAAGGAAGCCTCAGAATTCAATCCAAATCAGGAGCTCCTTCAGCAGTCTGAACTGATGGGCTGATATGAGCTGTGGACAGGAACACGGAGAGGCAGGTACAACTCGGCCTTAACAAGGATTAAACACCAAATTGACACAATATGATGTGATTCATGGAGTCTGTTTTAAAACTCCTGGGGTGGTTTTAGTGAGCTGTGCTTTAGAGGAGAGCTCCTGAGGATCGCTGCCAGACTTCTGAAGGGTAAAACGTTAATCTTTCTAAACACAACGACCTTTCTGTTTTGTCTTTCCACTCCACGATGCAGGAGGACTATTATCTATGACATGTGTAGGATGGAGGTGGCAGAGGAGCGCACAGTGCCCTTCACTTGAGTTATAGTTGCCATCTAAATGTATAATATTTGACTTAAAGTGATGATTAGGCCTTGTTCCAGATTTTCTTGTCTTTCTTTGAGTCTGTGTAGTCACACGTCATTCTGCTGCAGCTAACAGCGGCCTGCGGCGGGCCCTCGCTCCAGGCCCTCGCAGCCACCCTGGATTACTGTAAATCGCTGTGAAGATAAATCTGTTGCCTGGGAGCCAGACAGGACAGTAATTCTCCTCTCCACTCATATTACAGGCTTTTCATTTCTTCCATTTACTTCATACCGACTGAATAGGACTAAACTCTTCATCATTCTCCACTCTTGGCATCTGCCTTCATACCTGCCCTCCCTGCTAGGGAATGGATGCCATCCAACGAATACTGGGGCGCAGTCGAGCTTTGAGGAGAAATAACAAAGCTGATTGAAACTTTATTATGTCTATTGTCTTCACCTACTGGAGCAAACAAAAGCTCTCCCCCGGCGTAAATGACCTCCCCGCACAAACTAAATTGGAGCATCACAGCAAAATGTGAAACTAATCCTGAATTCATGAGATTAAAGAAGTTTTGCTTGGGAGCGTTAGGAGAAATATTAATCTGGCAGACACACTCCATTTCATTTCTTGTATGTCAGCATGCAAATGAATCTCATTTGTATAATCTTTCCAAATGAAAACAGATAATCAAATACCATCAGAGGACATTAATATTCAATTAGGTGTCGCTATGCAGAGTCATGCAGCCAAAGGAATTCAGAGGGGCGGTGAGTGGACCGCTGTGGGTAGAGAGGAAGAACTGGCAGCTTTACTTCTCGTGTCATGTCAAGTGACTGAGCGCCATGCTTTCACTGTCGAACAGCACATTAGTGATGTTCCCTCAAGTCTTTCCAGAGGATGGATACTTTCTCGGCTAAAACATTGTGCACTCTTATTTATATTAAGTGGACAGTAGTACACTGCACAGACTAATGCAACATAAAACAGCATTAACAGCTCTGGATGAAACACTATCATCAATTTCATAGTATCATAAGGATAACAGTCAAATAAAAACAGTGTCTACCAGACACAAACATCATGTTATTACTGCATGCTAGTTTTTGGCACTATGTCAATATTCTTTTTTTTTTTTAAGATGGCAAAACAAGCAGAAAACTCCAAGAGCGAGGAATGAGGTCCATGCAAAATTGCTAAAAACTACAGTTCTTTATGATACTACTTGGCTGCAGAAGCGTCATAGACCACAAACATCAAATCAACATGCTTAATTTTCACAGCCTGCCTGGTTCAAATTTATGTTTTGATCTGAACAGCTCTTTTTTTTCTTCTTCTTACCAGCACACTGGGGTGTACAAAAATAGTTTATTTGAAATGAAGTCTGAAAAAAAGTAATGTTATCCTAAAAACTGAATTTGAAAAAATGCAATAGGTTTATTGATTTTTAATGAAAAATATTTTTAGAAGATTAGGTTGTTATATGTTATTGACTGAAGAAGGTCATCCAGTGTCTTAAAGTGCTCTGTAGAAGAGAGAAATAACGTGAGAAACAGAGAGCACAGGATCCCACTCTGAATGGATACAACATGTATCCATGTTGTATCCTAAAAACTGAATTTGAAAAATGCAATAGGTTTATTGATTTTTAATGACAAATATTTTTAGAAGATTAGGTAGGTTATACTAAAATGCAATATGTGTAAAATACACAACAAAATTAAGTTGCCATAATTCATTCTAGTTATATACAATGATCATATAAAATGCTTTAAATTTATACAACATAGTTGTGGGTCTATGGAATCAAATTTGTGCCAATAGAATAAAGCAAAGCTTTATTCTAAAAAAAAAGATATGTGTGACCCCGGAGACGACGCTACCTCTAGCTACAGTTAGCTAGAAAGCATATAGTTAACCTAAATAAGCTGCCGTACATTACTTTAGTGCAAAGGGACGAACCACAAAGTGCACTGCCAACCAAAGACCCAACAAGATTACATGTTCAAATTACAGACTAAAAAAAAAAGTGAAAGAATTATCCATTGCTTTAACACTTTTACGACTGGTTTTGAAACAAACAGGGAAAAGTCTAACATTTTTATGTCAGATTTAACATGTGAATAGAATAACTTTATTCTTTATTTACTTAATTTACTTATAAACTCAATTAAGTGTTGTTGGCACAGATAACCTGTATAGCTACTTTTTGTACAGAGAAAATTCACAGCAGATGTTGATGAGGGAATCAGTAAAGATCAATACTGATTCCCTTAATAACCTCCTTATGCATCTCTGAAGCCGTTACGTACGTTTAGGACCAGGAATGCAGCAGCAGGAAGGAGACAGGGAAAGGAGAGGATGACACAGGGCTTGAGGTGAGGTCTTCAAAATGAATCATTGAAAACTTTTACTGTAAGTGTTAAGTCACACTAAGAGAGTGAACGTTGTATGAGCGTATGAACATCTGCAAATCAGTTGTTATAGATCTTTATTCTGTCTGACAAAAACCTGAACAGTCACTTTTGTAGCTTTTGTAAGGATGCTGATATTTTTCATTTCTATTAAACGTCTGTTGAAAGTACATTAATGCCAGTGTAAAGAAGATAAATTATGATACATTTCTGCTCAAACTATTTATGGATCTGTCGGGTTTCTTTTATGTCCCCTCCAATGCACAACCCCTCCCTACACCCTTGTGTTCTCCCACCTTTCAAAAGCAGACAGAAACCTACACCTGTCATCATCATCCTCACCCTGACACACCCGTGGTTTTTGCTCACAGTCTTTGGGTCAAACAGAGCCGCCCCAGCCCAGATGTGCTGCTGACTGAACCCGTGCAGCAAGCCTCTTCTCAGCTCCTCTGCTGAATACTAATGTACACCTGCTAATGGCTGCACTGACTAAATAGACGTGTTGTATCCATTCAGAGTGGGATCCTGTGCTCTCTGCTCCCTTCTACTCATGTTTTCTCTTCAGACTCAACATTAGAAAGCACAGATCGCTTCACTTCAATCATTCCTTTCACCACTGAGAGTAGAAAATTTGAAACAGGTATACATAAGTGTGGGAATTAGTTCCAGGTCTCTCCCCCACATTTGCTCTATTTTTCTTTCTCTTGTCTCTTTGCAAGTTGGAAACCCTCTAAAGAGAGGTTTTCTAAAATAACATTATCTTCAAACAAACATTGCACTTTTAATCAGTGCATTTTTCCCCTTATTCAATCCACCATGGTATAGCAGGCCCTTTTGAAGCTGTTCTTTTTATGAGAGTCCACTGGGATTTGCTCCCCTGTGGCCTCTCTGCTTACACCAAAGCCTCTCTTTTCAAACCCGGCTTTGAGTGAAGAAGGAAAACAGGAAAAAGAGAAACCTCATAGGGAAATAGGTGGTGAACTGATGAACAATCCACTGGTGCATACCTGACAGGAATAGCGATTTTATCACCTTGTCTGTTCCCCGCTACACAGAAATATCTTTCCTCACTGGACATCCACATGTCAGTCAAGAAGTTGCAGCGATAATACTGGCGCAGAAACACACACTCTTTCCAGCAGATGGTTTATCGCACACCAATGTAATGTGTGGAAACCCAACAACGGAGGCTAAAGAGGAAAGACTTTCAGTTTGTCTGTGTTTGCTGTCACATTGGAGCTTTATAAACACTGATTTGTTTACCTTTAAAGGTCCTATATTCTGCTCCTTTTCAGCAGTTTAATATGGATCATTGGTGTCTTCATGAAATGGTAGTAACATGTTTTGGTCCAAAAAGCCAATAAATCAAGCACAGCAGCATTGTTTCCAGGCTCTCATAGCCCCTCTGTTCAGAACGCTCTGATTTAGTGGGCGTGGCCTTCATATGTGAATGAGCCACCGCTGATACCGCCTCACTCTTCCGCATCCCTGGGAGCGGTGCCTTGCAACCATAACTACCGAGCTCCGAGTGCGCAATGTTTAGGAAACAGCGAAGCTCATTTGCCGCAGGGGAGGGGAGTGGGCAGGAGGAGGTTGGGGGGTATCTGCTCCGTTGGACCAATCAGGTCAGACTTGCTCCTGATTGGTCAAAAAAGAGAATCCCTGACATCAGCAGATCCCCAAAATCCAAACAGCTCATTTTAGGTCAGGATTTTACATTCACAAGCACTACTAAGTGCAGGTTTTGTCATTAAATATCACATTTTGTGGTCTGGGAGGAAAGCCAAAGACCCACAAGTTTCACTAAATGACTTGATAAAGTGATTTTTGCATAATATGGGACCTTTAAATCACACTGAGAACTCATTTCTACGGTGGCCGGTGGGTGTCAGATCATTCACAAAAGCTTCAACACAAATGCAAGAGCTGCAACGTGAATGCAAAAGCCATGACAAGAATGCAAAAGCTACAACACAAATGAAAGAGCAAAAACATAAATACACGTGCAAAAACACAAATGCAAGAGGAAAAACTTGAATGCAAAAAGCAACAACCCAAATGCTAAAGTCACAACAGAAATTAAAAGAGGCTAGTTTTCCCAATGGACACAGAAAAGTTGTGAAAGTAAGTAAATGATTTTCTTTTTTAACTTCATCTATGATGAATAAAACTTTTTTAGGTGTCTCACCTTGTAATATCCTTCATGGTACTTTTTATATCCTGGAAAAATTAGTTGTCTCATATTTAGCTTTAATGTTTAACCTTAGCATTATTTAGCATAGCTGAAGGTAATAATAATAATAATAATAAAAACAATCATTAACTTACTTTTACTACTTTTCTGTGTCCGTTAGGATAACGTGTTGGATCCTTATTTCCTGAAACTAGCAGCTGATTTCTTAGCTGAACCGCTAGCATATCTTTTTAACCTAACAGTGGTTACGCCCAAGTAATTTGAACAACTATGGGCCTACATCAAATTTGGCAGCACTGGTTAAAATTGTTGAATCTCTTGTGAGTGATCAGCTAAAGGAGTTTTTATGTTTCAATGATATTTTATCACCTTTTCAATCAGGTTTCAGAAAAAGGCATAGCACTGTCACAGCTGCACTGAAAGTAGTTGATGTCTTTTCTGTTGCACTTGACAAGAAACAGCACTGTGCTGTGTTTTTTATTGATTTGTCAACACAGTCAATCATGATGTTTTAAAACTTAGACTTCTGAGCTCAGGGGTCTCAGAGGAAGCTGTTGCTTGGTTTTCCAACTACCTCAGCAGTTGGTAACAGTGCAGTAGAAGTGATGGTGTATGTTCAGATAGTATATCTGTCCACAAGGATGTGCCACAGGGCTCTGTACTAGGCCCACTTTTATTTACCATTTATGTAAATAATCTTGGCCAAAATGTGCCACCTGTGACATTACATTTTTATGCTGATGACACCATTGTGTACTGTGCTGCATCTCTTGCACAAGCTGTAGAACATTTGCAACGTGCCTTTGTGGTCCTTCAAAATACACTGCATGAGTTGAAACTTCTCAGGGCTCTTAGAGTAAAAAAAACTAGAGAGTGAACCAAACAGGCTGTACAAACCAAACCCACGGACTAACTCAGGAGCTCTGCAGGTTTGTATTATTAATCTCTTGTTCCTCCCCGATAAGCAGCAGCTTTTAATATCATTTATTACTGTACTGCATTATTATTTAATTTTCCCAAAAAAAGAAAAGAAAAAAAAAGAGAAGAAAAGAAACCAAAAAAAAGCAGAACATATTTTTCATGAGCTACCGTTGATCTATTTATTACTGTACTGCATTATTATTTAATTTTCAAATAAAAAAAAAAGAAAATAAAAAAAAAGAAACCAAAAAAAAAAGTAGAACATGTTTTTTTATGAGCGACTGTTCACAATTACACAGGATTTAGGCAGCCTTGATAGATTGTGCTTCTTGATATTTAGCACAAACACTTTCTATGAAATTACAGTTTTAGCCTTCAAGCAGCACCGTCCCCTGTGACTTCATCCTTACCACAGTGGATAATGGCTGTTATTATAATTCCTGAAGCGCGGGAATTAGGCCAGAGTGATTCATTTGCCTTCAACATGCTAGACAGAGTTACGCTGCAGACAGGAGCACAAAGGCTGCAGAGAAAGAGCTGCCTGGAAATAAAAGGAAAGCCATGTAAAAATCAAACCCACCACTGATGTATGGATTAAAGGGAGGATGAAGTGTGCTCTCAAGCTATTATGCAACGTGACAACTCTGTTGATATAGTATGGAAACATGTTTGCTGTGTCTATATTTGCTTGGAAGTATGAAGTGACTGAACCATTCACAGTGCTCTCAAAATAAAAGACAAACCTTGGCTCCTCAAAGCATAGCCATTACCCATGGAATTAAATCACATGTTGCTATAAATGTTTCCTTTTAAAATTCCTGCGCAAATGAGAAACCTGACATGACGCGCTGCATCATAGTGTTAAGACGCTGATGAAAAGGAGAGAGCAGCCTCATCACAGCCAGAATCATGACACGGGGTTGTTAAACATGAGCTGTTTTTCTGTTAAATGATTTTCTAATGACATAAGTTTGCTCTCATGTAGTCATTTTTCTTTTTTCCGACTTTTTTTCGTTGCTAGGCGCTGCCCAAGTAGCTGCCCAAGTAGCTGCCTGTTGCAGCAGCTCTCTCTTCTTTGTCCGTTTCTTGTAATTTTTTTGTCTCTTTTTCGTCATCTTTGTATTTGGAGTGGATCATCACTTTGTATGGTTCATTGTTGGTCATGGACACCAAACTTTTTGTGTCTTCAGGGATATTTTTTACTACTTTTCTCCTGTGTTTGTCTGGAGATCCTACATGTAACCATGGCTGCATTGTTTACATGTGAGATTAGCTGTTAGCAGCCTGTAGCATGTCAATGCTAACTAGTGTAAGGCCTGATGATTTCCCTCAAGGTGAGGAGGAGGAGGTGAGGACAACGTGCTGGTTCTCAGGTGTGAGCTGGGAGGTGATGACGTGGACCTGTCCTTCCATCCATAGTTGTTGGGGACGTGGGATCTATCTCCGGTGGGATGGACGAGCTAGCCGTGCTAGCCCAGCGGCAGAGGGGCTGCCGGAAGGCAGAGTGGCATCGTGCTGTTCACGGACATGAGGCTCCGTGACGGAGCTGACATCGGACGCCGGCGCCACATTGGAGGAGCTTCACCTGCTTGAAGCAGACAGGATCCAGGAGACAGAGACTGAAAAGACTGCTGGGGCGGCTCAGTCCTGGACCCTGTGGAGGTGGAGACTGGCTGGGCTGGAGAGTGGTGGACGTCTGTCGTCATCTATTTTCTTATGGACCTTTTTGCACCTTCTATACACTTTCTTACTTTTGTTTTCTTAAATGCTGCTGTGACTCCTGAATTTCCCCTCTGGATAAATAAAGTATTTTCTATTCTATTCTATTAATTAACAAATAGACAGAGGTGGAAATACAAACTTACAAAAACTCAAGTTAATGTAATTAAGTATATTTGTTTTTTTTTAACCTGTACTTTCTTGAGTATTTTTTCAATTGTGTAAATTCACTCATACTTAAGTACAGTTTACACCATGTAATCTACTTCACTGCTTTTAAAATCACAAGCCTGCACTGAGTATGCCCACCATATGAATCAGTATCCAAACCTCACCACCACTTCACCACCACCAATCACAAAAGGAAAAGACAACTCTGCCACCACAAACTCAGGTGTCTGTTCGCCTCGATCCCTAAGATCAGCTGATCAGTTGCTGCTAGTGGTCCCGAAGACACGGCTAAAACTCAGAGGTGACAGAGCTTTTGCTGCCGCTGCCCCTAAGCTCTGGAACGAGCTGCCTCTAAAGGTTAGACAGGCCTCCTCACTCCCTGTTTTCAAATCCCTCTTAAAAACACACCTTTACTCCGTGGCTTTTAATATCTTATAATTTATCATGTCAGGGGTCTTGTTTAAAGGCACTTGCAGTGAGCTTGTCTGCTTTTTAATTTTTATGTTTGATTGCTTGCTTTGCTTTGTTTGCAGATGTTTTATATATATATTTATACTGTGCAGCACTGTGGCTACCCCCGTGGTTTTTTTTAGATGTGCTATATAAATAAAGCTGTATTGTATTGCATTGTAAAATCTCAACTCAACTGAGTTGATACTTGACATGCGCCCGTGGCCATACCTGGAGGGATTTTTTCATGTACAAAGGGAGAAAAGGAGACGGTCTCCAGATGCATCTGTTAGCCTGAGTGCTTTCCATCATTTTCTGAAATGTTGAATGAGCTATTATTTAGCCTGCATGTCAGGACAATTAACAGGATAATTTTTAGTGGGGCAAGGTGTCCTTGGCAGCTTTAACTTCCTGAATCTCTGTTTTAGAATAACATTAATGTATTAATGCAGAACACAGACATTAGAACAAATGTAAGGAATAGCCTGTAGGCCCCCCCTTAATGAATATACGACCTGATAAAATCTGATTAGACACATATCCCCAACCCCCTTGAACCCGTTGTAGAGAAATAAAACGTGAATATAAGAGCACCAAGAGGCAGTGGATCCTGCAGGCTGGGGCAGCTTTGAGGAGGGCACATAAAAGAGTGACCTGCTGCTGTGTTGGAAGTTATGATTTATGGATCAGCTGATACTGCTCTTTGTACTATTCAAAGCTCTGACAGCTGATAAGGCCCGGCACAATGGCCAGATTAGAAGCCCGATTGGACACATCCCCGAGACGTGTAGTGTTTAAAATCTCCTCAGTGCCTGTAATTCTGCTCCTCTCTAGCCCAACCCTGTTACAACAGACTCTTGATAATGTTATTGCTCATGGTTCATGACCAGAAGAGATAGGAGAAATAGGTTTCCTTAAGCCCCGCACAGGCTTAACCTATGACTCTACTCTTAGCAAGCTCCAAAGACCCAGACAATCCTGTTAGCTGGACTTTTCCACAATACCCCCCATACAGTACTCCACAAGTTTAACACTGACACTCTACTGTATGTGCAAGAATGAGAGCATTCACTGCTTATGCAAATCCATATCTGTAGTCTGAAGGGCTAAATGCAGGAAATACAGCTTCACTTTACTCAACTACTCATCAGGTAAACAAACTAAAGCATGCCTTTGTGTAGGAGTCTTTTCATTTCATTTCACTTAGTTCAGTGTGAAGTGAGTTGTTCACTGCTACGGACAGATCCTGAGCACATCTGCCCACAGAGCTGACCAGACACCTTAATATCCGTTTGGGTAATATCATTGTACCAGTTAAGTCAACAGTACAATGAAAAAAGAAAAAGAAAAAAAGGTTCAAGAGGAAGAAGCAACGTGAGTCAGTGGAGACGATGGTCTTTATATTAAAGTGTAAGTCTTAAGTGTTCACTGACTTTGAAACCAAAAGTTATAGAGCTCCCTCTGCTGACGAGTTGCAGTAAATATTAGAAGCCCTGGTTCTGGAATAGAGGTTAAACCACAAAACCAAGATATTAGACCGACAAAGGCAGGTGAAGACATGCTCTCAGCAAGTCATGGGCTCTTCCTCAAGACATCTTGGCCTTTGAGTTCTATTTGCACTGAAAGGGTCTGGAGTGCACTTCAACCACAATCTTGCCTGTGCGGAAGGATGCCGCGATTGTAGCTGCCAGCTAGTGTTGTCATTCTCTGCAGATAGTCATGGGCAGCTAGAAAACCCACTACTTCATTGGTATTTTTCCAGCAACTGGCGTGTCGGAAGTTCAGGACACAGCTCTGCAGACAGGTTGTTAAGGCACGGCACGTTGTCCGTTTCCGTAGTGTAGTGGTTATCACGTTCGCCTAACACGCGAAAGGTCCCCGGTTCGAAACCGGGCGGAAACACCTTCTCTTCCTTTGCCTCTCAGCAAAAACTCAGTGACGTCATTGGACCCTGGCACTGGCCAGGAAGCAGACCTGGAAGCTTAAAGCCTCTGTATCTGTGGGCAAAGAATTAGCTGCCGGTGGGAAGCACAAGTCCCCCCATTGGTGAATTGATCCCGAGTCTTGCGCTTGACAGGTGTAAGGTCCCAGGGCTAATCCTATGGACCCCCGACTACCCACTGCCTCATTGATATTTTCTCCAGCAACTGGTATGTCGCTAGTTTGGTAGACAGGTCTGCGTACGGTTCCGTAGACAGGTCTGCAGACAGTTTTGTAGACAGGTCTGCAGACGGTTGTGTGGACAGCTCCCCCAGACGGTTCTGTAGAGAGGTCGCTTAGGCGGGGCATGCCCCGCATAGCTTTCGTGGTCAGTTTCCGTAGTGTAGTGGTTATCACGTTCGCCTCACACGCGAAAGGTCCCCGGTTCGTAACCGGGCGGAAACACTGGCACTTACTTTGCCTCTCGACAAAAGCTCAGTCATGGCGCTCATCGGGCTCCATGCAGAACCTTGTGCGAGCTTCTTTGTCTTTTTTTTCACAGTGCAGAGCTTTTTCCACCCTCTCTTTTTTGCAGCTGTTGCTTCTTCTTTTTTTCTTTTTTTTTCTCTCCTTTTTTTTGTAAATGCACTTATATAACATTTACTGCTGTTGTTTTATGTCTGTTTGTTTTTTATGTACATGCAATGGGCATTTCATTAGGTCAGGCCTTGACTCATATGCAGCAAACTAGATATGAGTTGAGAGCAAGGGAAGCAAAGGAGGGAAAAGAGGCAGAAGGCACTGGCCAGGAAGCAGTCCGGGACGCATGAAGCCCCTGTATCTGTAGGCAAAGAATAAGCTGCTGGTAGGTAGCATAAGTCTCCCCGTTGGGGAATCGAACCCCGGTCTTCCACGTGACAGGCGGAGATACTGTCCACTATACTAACGAGGATGCTGCCTTTAGTGCACGCTGCACAGACACGGCCCCATGTTCTGGGGTTTACCCAGATTATGCAGAGTCACAGCCAATGCCTGGTGGTTCAAGTCTGCCACTGTTGGGTTGAAATCTTCCTCCTGCCCAGAGTCACCAGTGATGGAGTGCATGACATGACATGAATCACCAGAGCAGTGTGTGCCACTGTTCAGAGTGCCTCATGTTGGCCCCACACGCAAAACCTCTGCATTTTGTTGGTGTGCAGAAACTCTGCGCCTGACTGTGTTGTGGCTTCCAGTGGAGAATGCAGTGCTCATTGGCCTGTGGTCAGTATTGAGGGGTGGCAGCCCTGGAACAGTGATCAAACTGCAGCAACAGCATAAGCCACTCTCAACCAAGTTTGAAGAAGTTCTCCACAGCAGTTTACAAGTCCTTATTCAGTGTATGACAAAGAGGCCATGAGATTGCCACTGTCACTCAGGGTGGGCTTGGGGTGGCTTTGACACACGGCTAGCAAGACCCAGCGTGGTCTCTTCTGCTCAAAGGTCCCACCGAGATTTGAACTCGGATCACTGGATTCAAAGTCCAGAGTGCTAACCGTTACACCATGGGACCAGTCTGCCGTTCAGTAAGTCCGTTGTGAGTGTTTGTCCTCACTTGAACACACAGCCTTGCTAGATCCGCTTCCTTCTCAGGATTGAGGTTGACTCCAAGAGCCAAGTCTTGGAACAGCAACGGAGCGCTTCAATCAGCTCCCCATCTGCTTTGGAGCGGGAGCTGTTTGGCACTTGATTTCCTCAAAAGCTCATCTAGTCAGGATGGCCGAGCGGTCTAAGGCGCTGCGCTCAAGCTGGGGAACATTCGTCCGTCAAAGAAGGGGGGAGAAGGGGGGAGAAGGGGGGAGAAGGGGGGAGGAGGGGGAAGAAGGAAAAAGGGAAGAAAAGAGAGGAAAAGAAGAAAAAGAGAAAGAAAACGAAAAAATCCGAGGTTTTTCAGCAATTTAACTTTTAAAAGAGTGTTTTCAATGCTTACAGAAGGTGATTTAAAACTTTAGATATTTGAACAAGTAGCGCACGGGACACGAACCGACGAACTTCATAAGCAGATAACTTGACGCTACACTTTTTGCCGTGTGACGCACATACCCATATATGGACCTCACTTCCGGGTCAACACAAAGGGATTCCCCAGTCTTAAAATTAGGGTTAATGGCGGTCAAGTGTGCTCCTAACTGATTGCTTTATTATGCCCGCACTTTATGGTAGGTTTTTGAAAATGCATATGTTGAAATGATAATAATGCATTTTAATAACGTTAAAATAACTTTTTGAACATTTTTATCATGGGAAATAATCGTTGTTTACTTCTTCCTTTTTCTATAGGAAAAGAAGCTGCCTTAAGCCCACCATATGACCTGAAGAGCAGCTCCTCAACCTGAGATCTTCAGGAGTTTATCTGATGTCTACTGCAAACCACTTTTTATATGATACTAAATAACCCCTCTTTCTAGCATAATTCTTTTTCTGTATCAAAGATCATTATCTTAGGGATATTGCAACATTGACAAATAACACTCTTTATTACAGTTGTTGATTGTTGTTAAAATCAATGGGTATGGGTATATCAATGTTTTTTTTTTGTGTGTGTGTGTGTTTACCAGTGTTGAATAAAGATACACTTTTAGCTCGAGCTTTGTTTATTCACAGGGAAGAGAATGAGAAACAACTTATTACAGATTATGTAAAAAAAAAGAACAAACACAACACCTCTATAATAATAAACTATAGTAATAAAAAAAACAGAATGTAACACATTTAACATATATACACAACAGCTATACTATTTTATTTACAACATTGATACTAAAATAATACAACACTCATTCTGTACAATAACTTACACTATGAAACTCTTCAAAATATATACAATATTTACACCACAAAAATATTTACAATATTTACACTACAAATAATTTTAAAAATTATTTTTTGGGTACTGCCTTCCTCATTTCCTCCAACCACTGCTTCTTGGTTTTGGTTTCAAAGGAAGGACAGTACACTTTGCCATAGTACTGGCTGTGTCCAGTGTCAGCAGTGCGGAACTGACCACACTTTTTACAAGTGTTTGCCTCCACTGTCCGTTGGTACGGCCTCTTAGGAGTCACTCCTTCCATGCTGGCAGGTGCTCCTGTCTGTGGACTGGTACCCGGTAAAACTGCCAAGACAACTGGTACCAGTCCCACATTTTGTCCTGCAGGCGCAACAAGCTGTGTGGTCAGCAAGGGTCCTGGTGCAGGGGGGCTGACAAACAAAGGCCTCTTGCCTGTTGGTTTAGGCAAGATGTTGCGCTGGACCTGACTGGGAGCTCTCTGCCTCTGATGTGCCTGGCCAGCTGTGCTCTCAGGCAACCAGTACTGATGCTCCTGCTGTGCTGGTACAGGGTGAGCAGGTAGCACTCTGGCATCCTGAAGAGGCTCCGCAGAAGCTGAGACGGCTGGAGGTAAGGTGGTACCCTGAAGCAGCACAGACAGCTCCTGTTTTTTCTGCCTGTTATTGTGCCACTGTATCAGGGTGTTCTGGTTTACCTCCACCAGTTGGATCTCAGTTTGCTGCATCACTAGAGAGTTCCCGAGGACCAGCTGCCTTATCTTGTGGTAATCCCTCAAGATAAGGGACCACCTTGAGTCTGCCCTCTTCCCTCTTCTCACTGGGCCTGGGTGGAGGTTGCAGAGTCTTATAAAGATGTTTTCCACCAACCGACAGCAGTCCGGCCACTGTGCAGGTGAGCTACTTGCTCCTAACATGCAGCGGGTGGTGCTCTCAACACCAGGCGTAGTTGTGGGCTTCTTCGGTGTTCGAAACCGCCCACTCAAGAGTCTCTCCTGATGTCGAGCTGCGTATATGACCCGCCGCTTGTCATGCTCATCCAGGCTTTCCCACAGTGCTTTGATGGTGCTGGCCTGCTGGTTGGTGAGACACAAAGACGTCTGACTCCGCAGTTCCACCAAAAACTCAGCAAGTCTGTCCACATGCTGGTAGCCAGGCACATTTTGCTCATCCACAGCCTGTGAAGATATGAAACATATTTGAAAGTATGTTAATGTAAATCCTTGAATCACGTTGACCTTTTTTTGACACATTTCTGATGTTCCTTATTAAATAAAAAAAACATACTACTGCTCAACCACTGTTTGAGGGCCTGTAAGGCCTATTTGTATTAAACTACGCACCCTTTAGATATTTGTTTTACACAGTTGTGCATCGAGGATTCCCTCTCCTATATCTGTCTCTGTTCAAGTCAATTTGTGCTGCTCTCTGAAGGGAGTAGTTAACCCATTCCTAAGAGATTCAAAGGTTCTGTCTCATGATTTCTAGCAATAAATAGCTGTACTTTTTTAACACAACAATAAACATACAGGCCTCTAACGACAGCTTTTTTTGCCTTGCCATTTGAGCCTGTTAACCCAAAACAAGTGCTGAAACTTCAACCTAAAGATTGCCATGCTCCCTTTGTGTTCCTTTATTTGTAAAACTATTTTAGGCTGTACCACACAGTTTCAAAAGTGTTTTGTAATCAATTAGCCTTATAAAATTATTAACTTAGATTAGCAGCCGTATTAGGAGTTGATGCAGAGGACTGAAAGTTGCAAAAAAGTGGATCATTCTTTGAAAATCATCTGATTCATTTTAAGTTTGTGAAATGGATAAAAACTGTTTGTGATTGCAAAAAGTAAAGTGTAAGTGATCAAACTTTTGTGCAGTAATGCAAGTGCATATTCATTGTTAACACTTACCATGTCTTCATCATGAGCCTGCACGTCAACGCCAGCCTCAGAGGATGAAGTTGAAGGCAGAGTGGGAGGAGCAGAGGCCACTGCAGACGAGCAAGGAGCTAGTGATGCACAATAGGGAAAAAAACACCATATTACTACACATATAAAAAACTACAAAATGACTTGCAGAATTAGAGCTGGGGGATTATTGTGACTGAATTACAATTCCCATTTTCATTGCACTGCACCTGGTCATACTACTACCTATATAAAACCGAGATTTCTTTTCAGCCTTACCAGGAGCAATGGTTAATGTGCTCGGAGCCTGAGTGAAGGAGGTGCCCGATGATGATGGAGTTGAGGAACTGCAAAGAGCTGTCGTGCTGGGAGCTGTGGACAGGGAGGGGCCAGTTGTCAGAGGGGCAGGGGTGTGAGGCTCCTCTAGGTTTGCCACTGTTGGGTCCTCTGCTGCCTCAGCAAAGCCCTCATCCTCCTCTTCATCTTCCTCCACATTATGCTCCTCAATCAGCTGAGCAGTCTCCTCAGAATCAGGATGCATATCCTGCAGTGCCTGACCAGTCTGCCGGAACAGATACTGCAGGCCTATGAGCTCTCCTGAAACATCAGAGGCAAATGGATGATTAGGAAAACTGTTTGAATGATTTTTTTTTCATCTCAGTTGTACGTCAAGTGGGTTTCAGTAATGCTAACCAGTGTAAGGTGTAGGTGGGCAGAACTCTGGGACCAACTTCCTGCCGAACAGCTTCTCGAAGTTTGTGTTCACAGAGTGAAGCAGGTCACCCGAGTAGCTGCGGAAAGGAGATGGCTCAGTTGACAGAGCAGCAGTGCCACGGTCCTGGTTCCACCTGTGGAGTCCTTCCAGCAGGTAAACCTGGAAATTCAGGCTGTTGGCACTGGTTCCTGGGGATAAACAGGTAAGTAGGTAAAATTGGTGATCAAGGACATAGTATATTAGTACATAACTTTAAATATATTTTTATTCTTAGACTTTGTGACACATTAACATAACTATAACACAAACACAAACCTGGGATGAAGCGGTTGAGGTGTAAATGAAAGGACTCTAAAGATGTAGAGCCCCTTGCACACCTGTAGGTGGGTAGCTGCACACCTCCCTTTGTGAGCTCTCCTGTTTTGATGTAGAGAGCCACACCTGGTGGGTCCTGGATGCACTTGACATGCTTCTTTTGGACATTCCAGATGTGCTCCATCCTCTCCATGTCAAACAGGGGAACTCCAAGGGAGTCATTACCGCTGGTCCCCATGAGCCCCAGCAGCAGCTCCTCCAGCAGCTGGGTGGTGGCCACTTCACCCCGGGTTCTCCGCCGACAGTGTAGAGCCAGCTCCTCCCTGGACAGGTTTCTGCTGATGTCAGCATCAGTGACTGGCAAGCCCTGGGATTGAAGCTGTTGTTTCTTCGCTTCACGCAACAAAGCTAAATCAGCTGCATCCCACTCAAATATGCACGCTGACAGGCGTGACATAAAGATTGGGTACAACTGATGAGCATCTGTCACGCACCCCAGGGCAAGTCGGCGCATGAAGTGCCAGATGTCTAGTCGAATGATGAGGTCCTGCCATCCACTGAACCTGGTCTTCAGCCTGGTCTCCCCTGTACTGGAGCAGCAGTCGCAGTCCACATACAAGGCAACAGGGGGATCAACACCAGCCTGCTGGTACCGCTTCACCAGGTCTGCTGCCATCATGTCCAGGCCTGCTCCCTCCTGAGCGGTCAGAACGCTGATCAGGATCTGACCATACTCGTTTCCCACAGAGGTGAGCCAGAGAGCGGTCCCTTTAGCTGTGCCTGCCAGCTTCTTGACGATCTAAAGTACAAAAAATTAAAAGGCCCTTTGTGATTATTTTCAGGACTCCTTATTTAATGGGACTAGTTAATAATATAAGTTTCCTGTATTAATGAAGGAGAAAAAATATAAACCTTTTTTGTTGAGTCCATCTTCAGAATTGTGCCGTAGATGGATGTGATCCGGGCTTTGATGTCCTCGAGCCTTGTCAAGATGTCCTGACTGTACACGGAGAGGAGCCACTTACAGCTAGGCACCACAGAAGGCTCAGGGGGCTCAGGAAAAGCCATGGGCAGCAGTCCGGGGCGCTGCTGAAAGTCAACACACTCAGTGGTGTACCGTGCAACACGATGAAGCCACTCCTCTGAGTGGTTTTCTTTCAGCTGCTTTAAAACCCGTGTTGGACTGTTACCCAGACCTCTCTCCCGTAGAAGCCGGATCACACGGATGTCACAGGCGTATCTGAGTCAAAGACAGATAAATTAGTTAGACTGTCTTTTTTATTTCTATTGTCAAGGCAAGAGAGAAAAAGGGAAATTACTTACTTCTGAGTAAGGATGACCCTGAATTCAGACCTGTGAGCCAAGTCCAGCTGCCTGAGGACAGTCTGACTCCAAGAAACGTGGCTGGCTCTACATTTGGTGCAGGTCAGGGTTTCTGTCACCATATTGTAGGTCCTGTCCACGTCAAGGACCCGCCGTGCCCTCTTGTGCAGCCCTGCCCCTGTGAGCTGGTGCTGCTCACAGGCTGCATTAGGGCAGACCACCTTCACCTTCCACAATTTGTATGGCATCCATACAAAGAGTGGGTGGGTGAAAAAACGGTCTGGTGCTGGAGCCTGATTGTACAGGTTGCTTGGCTGAGGAGGAAAGTACTAGAGCTTCAGATGGTCTTGAAGCTGAAGTTTCCCCTTGGGCCCCAACTTCAAGAGGAATTTTTCAATCCATTTGTGGTCTTCAGGTGGCAAACCCTCTGACCACAAGCGGGGCAGGTGAGCTGTTGAAGTCAGTGCTCCTGTCCCAGAGTCAGCAGCAGTCTGTAATATAAAAAAACAACGACAAAAATACTTAATACTAACCTTAAAGACTTGCAAGCTTCTGCGCACTATGAAGTGACATGTTAAATACTTACAGACACTGTGGCAACTTCTGCTGCTGGACTGGGGACAGGCACTGACTCTCGATCAACTGCGTGAAGAGCTGGAGCCTTAAGAAACAGCAGGAATAGAACTCACATCAGTGAAAGACTTTGAGAATATAATCTTAAACTAATACTCAGATAAAACACTACCATAGTATTGTTACAACTTTAAAATCTAATTTTGTTAATGAGGGAATTTAAATGTATTATTGTTTATGTGTAATGTCTTCAGAAAGTATTTGTAAAAATGCTTCTACAAAAAGAGTAGTTTTTTAAAAAGTACTCACTGGGACGGGAACATTTGAAGGAGAGCTGGTACTTTCCTCAGTGGGGTCTGTGACTGTGGCTTGGGTCTGTAGAGCAGTCAGTTTTAGTTATTTACCAAAGAAATGACTCAAGCTTATAGGTTACTACATAATCTCTATTTACCTTGGTTACTCTTCTGGCCAGGCTTAGATTTGGCTTGGCAGCAGCAGACTGGGCACCACCAAATCTTGACTTAGTAAACTGAAAGGCAAAGAAGCAAAGGGCTTTGTTAGAGCTGTACTAGGGATACAATTGTCAATATACATTAAGGTACAAAACAGTTGTCACAGCCATGGTCCGTTTATGAGTAAGATTATTCGTCTGTTTACCATTGCCAAAGTCAAATAAGGCCGCTTCTTTTGGCCCTCCGGTCTTGGTCCTGCTTGAGAACTCTGTTGTCCTACAGCCCTCTCGATTGGACTTGCTGCTAAAGTCTGCTGGCCAACAGAGCCTCTTACAGGAGGACCCACTGATGCCCCCTGAGCCGCATCTCCTGCTGCCCCCTGGACCGAACCTCTTGCTGCCCCCTGGGCCGGACCGCCTGCTGCTGTCTGCTGTGCAGAACCTTCACCACGGCCCACAGTCGCCGTTGGTTGCCCTCCAGGCCGGGGAGCAACACTCGATGTGGTCAGCTGTTAAACAGAGTAGACACAGCTTTATGTGGTGTACTGATTAGTAAAAACACTGTCTCCTTGTAGTTTTACCTTCTGCACATGAAATCCACACAGGCACTTTCTCTCCTGCCCAAACAAAGACATTTGGCCATGAGTCTGCATTGGGCATTTCTCAATCTAAAAATAAAGAGAAACATTTGGTTAAAAATGTTATGGTCATCATTTTTTCCAGCTACTTAAAAAATGGTTAAAAAAATGCTCATTTCAGTTAACTCTATAAAAGTTTAACCTTATCCTTTGTTTGAAGCAAATATTAGTGAATGGTACAGTAAGATTACATGGTAAAATCCAAAATCAATCAACTCTCACCCTCTGATACAGCTCATACCACTTCTTCTGTCTGGGAGCAGGTCTGTTGCCTTCATCAGCAGGCCAGGTTCCTGTGTTGGCAAACCTCCTCAGGCGGGACATCCACTCCGAGTCAGACATTGCCTTGTGGGACTTGGTCTTTTTGGTTGCCTTTATTTAAGGAGAGTTTTGATATTAATACTATATTAATATGACATTAACTGTAAATCAGATGTTGGCTCTGTGCAATAGTGTAACAGAAGAATGAAAAAGAAAAAGAAACATGTGATATTAGCCATTGCTTCAATTTAAAGTGCATGAAATAATAGACTTGATACAATTCTTACAATACTATTATAGGAAACGCGACATTTTGCAGGTTAACAAACACT